>NW_027208213.1:0-300000 GCF_964237555.1 Oryctolagus cuniculus | reverse complement strand
GTTTTGCAGCATGAAATCCTTTAATCCCATTTCCTACTCCAATGACCCCAGGGTTCTGGCTGGCTTCAGCCAAAACAAACTGCCCAGGGGAAGCACAGGAGTTTGTGGGGGGCCCCCTGAGAACAGGCAGTGCCGAATCTGGAAGATGCTATGGTGTTCTGGCTTGTACTCTCTTGTACAAAAGTGGTTAAAAGACATCCTCATACTTAAGAATGAGGTATGCCTCCTAAGTAGTGGTTTACCCTGCTGCACCACAATGCTCATCCTTGGCATTTTATCTGATATTTCCCTGGCATTTGGACTTGTTTACCTAAGTTCATTTGTTGGAGCCAGTGTTGTGATGCATTAGGATAATCTGTTGCCACTGATGCTGGCATCCCATATGGCCACTGTTTGTGTCTCAGCTGCTGTACTTCCCATCCAGCTCTCTGGCAATGCATCTGAGAAAGCAGCAGACAACCCAAGTTCTTGAGTCCCTGCCACCCATGAGGGAGACTTGGGTGGAGTTCCAGATCCTGGCTTTGATCTGACCCAGTCCCAGACATTGTGTCCATTTGGTGGGTTGACCTGCAGATGGAAGATCTCTCTCTCCCCCTCCCTGTCTCTCCTTCTTTATAACTCCATCTTCCAGATAAATAAATCCTTTTCACATATTTATTTTTCAACATTTTTTCTCCTTACTTGCTAGTATAGCATTCTCCCTTGGTGCTGCTGCTCTCTGTGGACTTGTCCTCCTCAGCCTCTGACTAGAGCACAGCCACCTCTCCAATGCTGACATCCTCTGACACATGTTTCACTCTTCTGTTCTCTCTAAACTGCAGACTCTTGATCTACCCAACTAACTCTCATGCATAGACACACACACCTGAGGACTCCAGAGTCTTGGATTTCAGGTTGTAATTAACTTTCCTTTTCAGAGGACTGGTGAAAAAACAAGTCTGGAAGCCAGGGTGCAGCCTTATGGTTCAGATGTCTGTGTCCCACATTGGAGTTTTTGGGTTTGATTCCCGGTTCCAGCCCCTGACTCCAACTTTCAGATAATGTAGACCCTGGTAGCTAGCAAGTGATGGTTCAGATGATTAGGTTCCCTGCTCCTGGGCCAGCCCTGACCGCTGTGGACATTTCAGCAGTTAACTAGAGGGTGAATACCACTTCTCTGTCTACTTGTTCATTTCTTTGCATCTCAAAGTAAAAAACAAAACAAGTATGTTTGCATCATCCATTAAAATAACTTCCTCAATGGAAAAAGTAGTGTCATTGTTATTTTTGGGGAAAAATAATGCTTCTTGGTTGTAAATGATATTTGAATAATGCATAAGTGTACATCAAACTTCCATTGTGGACAAGGAAGAGAAAGATGGAAGCAATAATTTTTGCTTCTGGCTTTGGTACTTGTCATGTAACCTTGAAAAATTCATTTAAACTCATGGGACCTGAGCATCCTTAAAATTACAGGCTCGTCTAGTTGAGGCAGGTGGTGTAAGGGGAGGTGGCAGGAAGCTGAGAGCTTTCCTTGTTTCTGTGCCAACAGAGCTAAGTGACATTAGCAAGTCATTTGACCCCTCTGGATCTTCCTCCCTTGTGAGATAAGATTGTCTTTGTAGTTAAAGGATTTATTCTACACAGTCCTATCTTATGGTAAGGTTCACATGACTGTGAAGTGTTTTATAAACTGGCAGTGTAATAATCAAGTTGGCACTGAAGATGAAATGTTAAACAGCATAGAACTTCTAAGGCTTGTAGTTCTATTAGGAGCTACACAGAAACATTCAAGTTCATGGGCATTTTTAAATTTAAAAACAGAAACATTGAATCACTGTTCAGAATCAGTATAGTTGCTAACATTCTTATTTATAATCACTGAGATTGGCAGTGTAATTACTGATAGCATACTCCTAGTGTTGTATATTTTAGTTTATACAATACTTAGACTATATAAAATATAGGTAGCATGGGAAGTGCGATACACAGCAGTCTCGTAGAATAGCAGATGTCCTAAACAGCACTCTGGCCTCAGAATCAGCCCTTAAGGCACTCAGATCTGGCTGAAGAGCCCATGAGAGTATTTTAGGTATGGAAAGCTGTGGGGAGCAACTCGGACTATACTGTTACTGGAATTAAGACTTATTCTATGCATCTGCTCTCCCACAATGTGGCGCTGGGAGAGGAGCGTACAGCTTCTACCCAGCTGCCCCTTACCAACTTGATAAGCTGCAAGAGCCGCTCCTGATTGGAGGAGAGCGGCGGGCTCAGCATGTGAGTAGCAGAGCACGGATTGGTGGAGAGGACTATATAGGAGGAGAGAGATGGCATGGTGGTGTGGGTTGGTTGGAGAGTGCATTGGAGAGTTCGCGGGGAAGTTCGTTACTTCATTCTTTCTCACTTCTCTCTACTCATTCTTGCTTTGGGAGTTTGCTGTTTACTTATTCTTACTTTACTATAGAAAGGACTTGTTAAAAAAGGGAACAACAAGCGTCCGGTCCGGTGTGGCTCCTCCGCATGCGGAGGAGCAGCAAATGGTGCCGTGACTCAGATAGGAAACCTAGGAGGGAAAAAACGGGAAGAAGTGGGAAATTACCGGAGAGAGAGACTAGCAAAGAGCCTAGGGGAAGGCCAGACGGAAAGAGTGCCAGTGAAAAGCTAGTTAGAACCCAGGAAAAAAGCCGTGGGGGAAGAAAATTAGAAGCTAGGAAAGAGGTATTAACTGGGAACGTCTGGGAGACTCAGTCTTCCATTACGCCCACCGCTCCAACATGTCACAGACGGTACAGACAATGGAGTTCTTTGGCTACTCTTTGCCCACTGGCTACCTCTTCCTCCTGCTAGGCACCATTCTCTATTTCTCCCTAAAGATCATCCATTGTGGGCTGAATGTGGTTTCTCTCTCTTCCTACTCCCCACCTCCTCGCAGCTTTTCTTCTAAGCGAGGGAAACGAGGGGGGAGGAAAATTCATGCTTTCGTAAGAGCAGTCGTGGAGATGTCCCCCTGGTTTCTACAGCAGTGGAGGCAGGTGGGATGGAAATTACGCGAGGCTGGGGAATCGATAGAAGTGCTGAAGCTGTGGCAACTCGTTGATCAGGTGCTTCAGGACCCCACGGAAGGGATCGAGTTGTTGCTTAATGAGGGGAGTGAATTGCAGGAAGAATTATGGCAGGGCAGCCAGGAGAGCAGCTATTGTAATGAACAGGTGAGAAGAAAATCAAAGAAGGATTTAGAGAGCCAGGAAGCTTACGTGGGGGAGAAGGAAGCTGAAGAGGGAACCTCGCCCCCGAGAGAGATGCCAAGATTATATCCTGGCCCTACAAGGCTGGCAAATTCAACCATAAAGGATGAATCACCACCCCGGTATCGCCCATTAGTACTACCAAAGTTTCCTCCTGTAAAGAAAAGCCCCTTTTTTCCACATGAGATTGAAGAAGAGTGGGAGGAGGAAAAAGGAGTGATGGAGGGAGTAGGTATGCAGGAGGAGATAGAAAGGCCGAGAACCGAAAGCAAGCAAAGGGGAGCTGTTTATAGAAAACCTGCTTGGGAGCAGTACCAGGAACCAGGCCAGGTGTTTCCTGTAATTCAGGATCAACAGGAAAACAGGGGTTGGACACCTCTTGACCATAAATTACTTAAAGAGTTGCAACAATCAGTACAATTGTATGGGCCCCATGCAAGTTACACTCAGGCAATCCTTGATAACATTGGGCAGCAAGGCCTAATACCCGAGGATTGGAGAAACTTAGTAAAGGCGGTGTTGGGTGGGGGTGACTTCCTCTTATGGTTAGCTGCTTATAAAGAATTCGCGCGAGAATATTCAAAGCAGAACTATCAAGCAGGGAATCAAGCATGGGATGAGGAAATGTTAAATGGAGAAGGGCGATTTGCCAATCCTGATGAGCAGGCCCGATTACCAACAGCTGTCCTCTTACAAGTGAGAGAGATAGCAAGAAGAGCCTGGAAGGTGATACCCAGAAAAGGAGAAATAAGACACAGCCTAACTAAGATAGTACAGGGCCCTACTGAACCTTACGCTGACTTCGTGAACAGATTAATGGAAGCAGCAGGAAACATTTTTGAAACTGTGGAAGAAGCAATGCCCTTAGTCAGAAGATTGGCGTATGAACAGGCCAATAAAACATGTCGTGAAGCTCTTAGACCATGGCAGCATAAAGACATCCCTACCTTTTTGAAAATCTGTAGGGATGTCATGGATGATGTAGCTTCTGGATCACATGCTGCAGTAGCTGTAACCCGACAATTTAGACAGAACATGAGGGGACGAATATGCTTTAGATGTGGTTGAGAAGGGCATCTAATGAGGGAATGTAGGGTGAAATTTCCAGCCCGAGATCGGCAGGGCATAGAGAACTCGAGAAGACCAGGCCTTTGCCCACGCTGTAGAAGAGGGAATCATTGGGTCAGTGAATGTTACTTTAAAATGAATAGCGCAGGCAATCCCCTGAGGATGCCAAATGAGCCAGGCCCCATAAGAAGATCAGGTGTATATGGACAGCAGCAAAAAGACGGAATGTGGGCCCCTGCACCCTGGGGCCAAAACAATTGGTGGGTGCCACGGTCCCAACAATACAAAAACCAAATATTTACTGCGCAGAGTTACGAGCCACCGAATATTCGGTACTAACACCTCAAATGGGGCCACAAGCCATAGAGGTGAGGGCAGAAACAATTTCAGCGGAGCATAAGGGACTTGGAATAATCATAGGAAAAGAAACAAATGCTTTAAGAGGCCTAATGGTCATTACCGGAGTCATTCAATTACCTTTTGATAAGTTAAAAGTGCTAATACAATCTACAAAGGGTATTATTCAAATCAAGCCAGAAGAACCTGTGGCTCAAATGCTGATCATGATTGGAGCGCAGGATGTTCATGGACCCCAAGGGGAGAAATTTACAGCCTTGTCCCTATCTTTAGCAGATCGACCTCTGTGGACCTTAACCATTAGAGGAAAGTCGATTCAGGGCCTGCTAGATACAGGTGCAGATGTAAGTATAATTTCAGAAAATGATTGGCCAAAGTCATGGCCCCTTCAGCCAGGAGATAATACTTTAGTAGGCCTAGGTGCGGCCATGACACCATCAAGAAGTGCTCAGGTGCTTCATTGGCAGGATCAAGAAGGGAACAAGGGAAATGTGCAACCTTATGTTAGTGCACTCCCCATCACATTATGGGGAAGAGACATTTTAGAACAATTGGGACTGACATTAACAAATGAGGACCAATTGGAGAGTTCTACAGGACGGCGTATTATGTATAAAAAGGGATATCAGGAGAGAGGATTGGGCTCCAGAGAAGGCAGAAGGGACCTAGCCCAGCCCAAAGGCGATTTTAAAAGACAGGACACGGGTTTTTCGTGGGGGCCACTGAGATGCAGCCGCTACCATTGTCATGGCTGGACAACAAGCCAAAGTGGATACCACAGTGGCCCCTTACCCAGGAAAAGTTGGCTGCGGTAAATGATATAGTGTTACAACAATTAGAGGCAGGCCATTTGCAACCATCAACCTCCCCATGGAATACGCCAGTATTCGTGATAAAGAAAAAATCGGGGAAATACCAGTTGTTGCATGATTTACGGGCTGTTAATCAGCAGATGCAACCCATGGGGGCATTACAACCTGGACTCCCGGTTCCTACTATGATCCCAAAGCATTGGCCATTAATAGTACTCGATCTGAAGGACTGCTTTTTTAGCATACCTCTACATGAACAAGACATTCAGAGGTTTGCTTTCACCGTACCTTCCATTAATCATCAAGGTCCCGACAAAAGATATGAATGGAAGGTGCTTCCCCAAGGAATGACTAACAGTCCTGCCATATGCCAGCTATATGTTGACCAGGCAGTAGAGCCGGTTCGACAACAGTGCCCAAAAGTACAAATTTTACACTACATGGATGACTTGTTAATAACGGCTGAAAGTGAAAGTCACCTTATGGAAGCATATAAGCTGCTGCTATTATATTTGGAAAAAGTTGGGTTACAAGTAGCACCAGAGAAGATACAAAAAGGGGAAGTAGTACAGTACTTAGGGCTTAAAGTAACTTCTGAAAAGGTGACCCCATTAGAATTTGAAATTGCAATAGATGGGTTGCAGACCCTTAATGACTTCCAAAAATTATGTGGCAATTTAAATTGGTTGAGGCCCTATTGTAAATTAACCACCGAAGATATGATGCCATTATTCAATATTTTAGAAGGAGATGCCCAGCTTGATTCCCCTCGTAGATTGACAAAAGAAGCCCGCTTGGCGTTACAGAAAATCGAAAAACAAATTAAAGCAATGCAGATGGAAAGATGTGATCCACAACAAGCCCTAGAAATATTAATTTTTATGGAACAGCTGTATCCCTTCGCAGTCATTTGGCAAGGAGAACCCTTGTTGTTTGTATACCCACATTCACATGCACCGCGTGTACTATACACCCAAGGCATAGCAGTGGCTGATTTGATATTAACAGCAATAAAAAAGGTGACAGAAATGGCGGGGAAGACTCCAAAGCGATGTGTAGTTCCCTTTGCTCAAGAGGCAGTAGAAGCCTTTACAAGGGAATGCTGGCAATGGGCATACATAGTTCTCATTCTACAAATAGAGATTGACAATCACTACCCTCGCCATCCATTTGTTAACTTCTGCACACAGGTTTCAATAAAACGGGTGCAGAAGGTGCGAAGGGATCCAATTCAAGGGGCAGTTACCATATTTACGGATGGAGCTAAAGGCGGAACAGGAACAGCTATATTTAACAATCAACGATATTTTGTCTTAACAGCATCCCCTTCTCCACAACATGCAGAATTAGCTATTATCGCAACAGTATTATGCAGAGAGAGCGCACCCATGAATATTTTGTCTGATAGTGCATATGTGGTGAATGCAGTTCAGATGCTTGCTACACAGTGCCTTATTCTTAAATCCTCCTCAGTCTATTCTTATTTAAGTGAAATTCAGGGGTTATTAAATCAAAGAGAGCATGCTATTTACATAGGCCACATAAGAGCTCATTCTAATTTACCTGGCCCACTTACTTGAGGAAACATGATGGCAGATCATTATTCAAGATTCTTGCTTGCATGCACCGCTTTGGAACAAGCTAAAGAATATCACTCTAAATGGCATGTTAACACCCACACTTTAAGTTTTAAATTTAATATTCCCTGCAAGCAAGCAGAAGATATTATTAGATCCTGTGAAAAGTGCGTTGTTACCATAGTTCCAAAGATTCCTGCGGGAGCCAATCCCCGTGGCCTTAAACCAGGACATATCTGGCAGATGGACGTTACACATATCCCCTCTTTTGGGCGACAAAGCTGTGTTCACGTCACTGTAGATACATATTCAGGTGTAGTTATGGCCACAGCCATGAATAAAGAAGGAGTACAACAAGTAATCCAACACTGCTTGCAGGCTTTTGCAGCCTGGGGAGTTCCTCATGTGATCAAAATGGATAACGGCCCAGCGTATACATCAACTCGTTTTGCTGCATTTTTGAAAGAATTCGGAATCTCCCATATTACCAGTATTCCATACAATCCACAAGGGCAAGCTGTGGTAGAACGCACTCACTTATATTTAAAAAATTTAATAATTAAACAAAAAGGGGGAATAGGGGGAATGGCCACATCCAACAAGGATGCCTTGGCCCTAGCTCTTTATACAATTAATTTTTTGAACAAGAAAAAGAACGGTAAAACACCTGCAGAAATGCATGCTCAATCAGCTGATAAGGAATCAATACAGTGGATAATGTGGAAGGATTTACAGGACAACCAATGGAAAGGCCCGTTCCCCTTACTCAGAAGAATACGAGGCGCCGTTTGTTTTTTTCCACAGGGTGCGGCACAACCAATATGGACCCCTGAGAGAAGAATTCGGTTGGTAAACCTACCAGCAGAAGAGCTAGAAGAAAAAAACTCTATTTGAGGAAGAAAAACAATGAATAACCAATCCCTGGGATCTTGAATATGGGACATTTTTCAAGGAACTCTGAAGTAGCATGACAAACAAGACAGTCAATAGCATGAAGATCACGCTGAACTTTACACAGGCGCGTATCAACGCCAAAAAATTAAAAAGAAAGGGGGATCTGTGGGGAGCAACTCGGACTATACTGTTACTGGAATTAAGACTTATTCTATGCATCTGCTCTCCCACAATGTGGTGCTGGGAGAGGAGCGTACAGCTTCTACCCAGCTGCCCCTTACCAACTTGATAAGCTGCAAGAGCCGCTCCTGATTGGAGGAGAGCGGCGCGCTCGGCGTGTGGGTAGCAGAGCACGGATTGGTGGAGAGGACTATATAGGAGGAGAGAGATGGCATGGTGGTGTGGGTTGATTGGAGAGTGCATTGGAGAGTTCGCGGGGAAGTTCGTTACTTCATTCTTTCTCACTTCTCTCTACTCATTCTTGCTTTGGGAGTTTGCTGTTTACTTATTCTTACTTTACTATAGAAAGGACTTGTAAAAAAAGGGAACAACAAGCGTCCGGTCCGGTGTGGCTCCTCTGCGTGCGGAGGAGCAGCAGAAAGCCACTCTGGCAAAAAAGAAAAAAAAAAGGACCTAAATAAAAGATCTCTGTGAGTGAGATCCCAGTAGAAAGAACAGGCCATCAAAGAAGGAGGTACCTTTCTCTGAAGGGAGGAGAGAACTTCCACTTTGACTATGACCTTGTCTAAGTAAGATCGAACTCAGTGAACTCAAGAGGCTTCCATAGCCTTGGCAACTCATGACTAGAGCCCAGGGAGATTTCGGATGCCATAAACAAGAGTGTCAGATTGTTAAGTCAACAACAGGAATAACTGCGTGCTTACTCCTTATGTGGGATCTCTGTCCTTAATGTGTTGTCCAATGTGAAGTAATGCTATAACTAGTACTCAAACAGTATTTTACACTTTATGTTCTGTGTTCTGCAAACTGATGAAATCTTAACTGAATATAAACTAAATCGATCTTCTGTGTATAAAGATAATTGAAAATTAATCTTGATATGAATGGAATGGGAGAGGGAGTGGGAGATGGGAGGGGTGCTGTTGGGAGGGAAGTTATGGGGGGGAAGCCTTTGTAATCCATAAACTGTACTTTGGAAAATTATATTTACTAAATAAAAGTTTAAAAAATTTAAAAATAAAAAAATAAATAAAAATATAGGTAGCAATATTTAATGCTTCTCTTACTGTTCCTGGATTGGATTATAGTATATGTTAATAAACCCTTTTTAAAGATTTATTTATTAATTTGAAAGACAGAATTATAGAGAGAGACACAGAAATAGACAGAGATGTTCTGTCTGCTGTTTTACTCCCCACGTGGCTGCAAGCAGCTGGAGCTGGGCTAATCCAAAGCCAGGTGCTTCTTCCAGTTCTCCCACATGGATTCAGGGGCCCAAGTATTTGGGCCATCTCCTGCTGCTTTCCCAGGCACATTAGCAGGGAGCTAGATTAGAAGCAGAGCAGCTGGGATATGAACCAGTGCCCATAGGGGATGCCAGCACTGCAGGTGGTGGCTTCAGCTTATATGCCACAGCACCAGCTACAGCCTATTCATTTTAAATTAATAACTAAAGATTATCTGCTGTTCAGCCTCCAGGCTTTGGCTTGGCCCAGCCTCTGCTGTTGTGGACATTTGGGGAGTGAACCAGAGGTTGAAAGATCTCTTTTCTTATGTCTCTCCCTCTCTAACCTTGCCTTTCAAATAAATAAATGAGTCTTTGAAATAAAAATACATACACACACACAAACACACACAGTACCAACACAGTGGGTAAAGCCATGGCCTGCTGTGCCAGCATCCCATATGGGTGCTGATTCAAGTCCCAGCTGCTCCACCTACAATCTAGCTCCCTGCTAATGTGCCTGGGAAAGCATCAGAAGGTGGCCCAAGTGCTTGAACTACTGCATTCATGTGGGAGGCCTGCAAGAAGCACCTGGCTTTAGATTGGCTCAGCTGAGGTCAATTTGGGAAGTGAACCAGCAGATGGAAGATCTGTCTCTACCACTTCTTTGTAACTCTGCCTTTCAAATAAATAATAGATTTTTAAAATGGGGGAAAAGGGCAGTTTTGTTGCCTTCCCTTTCCTTAGAGTAACATAATCAAAATCTGTTAGGCAAATGAATAAGGGAAATTCTGAGATCATGTATTGACCACAGAAGAGAATGGATTCCTTGTGCATTTTCTGGAAGCCCATGCTAGTTAGAACCAAGGGAAGCATAACAAAAAAGGGGAGGCCTATATCCCTCTTATTTGTCTTCTTTGTTCATTGGAGCAGTGGAGAGTTGAGTAATGTAATATTGGTGTTTGTCTCCATACAGTTCACTTCTATTTAGCTGGTTCTTTTTTATTTTTGCATTTCTTTTTTATTTATTTTAAGAGATTTATTTGAAAGGCATAGAGACAGGGGTCTTCCATCTGCTGGTTTGATCCCCCAATGTTTGGGTGAGGCTGAAGGCCGATGAGCCCCCTTCCAGTTCTCCCATGTGGTGTGGGGTCCAAGCACCTGTCCATCACCACTGCACCTGTTGGCTGGAGTGGGACAGGAATTTGGGCGGCAGGGATTTGAATCAGCAACTGTGATGCAGGCCTTGCAGTTCTGGTTGCACCCCCAAACCATGGTGCCAGCCTTGATAAACTTCTTTAAAGTGGAATTAGGGGTAAAAACGATCTGAGGTGCATGTGCGGTTCCATTGTGAGAGGGTCTGAGGCCCCACGGGTGACCAGGGGCCAATAGGAACACCTGCAGCCTTGGCCCGCAGGTCCCAGGCATCTCCCCTCTCCTTCTGCCCCACCCACAGCAGCCCGGCCCAGGCTCCAGTGGTGCCTCAGGTATTTCCTCCCCAAACTGGTCAATTCAGGTCACTTTGTGATCCCTGAACAGATTCAGTAATGCATGCTTCTTCTCTACTACAAAGATCTTATGTTGGTCATATTTCCAGTTACAAAAATCAAATCAACTCACACCTGGACTCTGAGTATTCAATGACATTAGTTATCAAAATAAATGTATTCAAATATTCAAAGACCACTTCAAAGCTTAACTGCCTTCAAGAGTGTTTGGCACTTGGAACAGCCACTGTGGTTTTCTACACATGAGCACTCACTATTTTATATACCATTTAACAATTCAAACATCACTTCAGCTTCAGCAATACACAACAATAGAATGGATGATTCTACATAATAAACATGTTACATTAGTTTGGACTTAAAACCTAGAACTAAAACCATGTGGTAATATGGATGGATTTAAGGAAAGATGTAGAGCTAGGTAGCTAAGACCACAGAATCCCAGACCTATTGATTTTAAGTGAGTCTGGAACAACAGCATTCCATTGCATTATCTTCCATCTCAGAGTCCTGCTTTTCCAGTGAGACCCACCCCACTCAGACCATGTATTTCCTGCCTGTGTCTTCACGGTGGTGGAAGCTGTTCTGATACAGGCATCTCCTGGATAGTCACCAGCTTCCTGATTTACTACCTGAACTGGAATCAACAGTTGTGAGGGATGTTTCCCAAACACCCAGGCTGAACTGAATGTTCGTCTCTGGCAGTCAAAAACTTCTGCCTTAGGAAACAGAACATGTCCTCTACTCTGGGGCTCCTTTTTCTTCTCATGGGGTTCTGTGGTGATCTGTGGTTTTCAACACAAATCCTGGTAGCATTCTGACTCAAAAGAAAGACCAGGGATAAGAGTTCTTTCTGGGGGCTGGTGTTGTGGCATAGCAAGTTACACTGCTGCCTGCAGCACTAACATCCCACATGGATGCCAGTTTGACTCCCAGCTGCTCTACTTCTTCCCTAGCTCCTTGCTGGGTAAAGCAGCAGAGAATGTCCCAAGCACTTGGTCCTCTGCCCCCACATGGGAGACCTGGAGGAAGCTGCTGGCTTCAGCCTGGCCCAGCCCTGGCCATTGTGGCCATTTAGGGAGTGAGCCAGCAGATGGACCGCTGTCTTTCCCTCTCTTTTTCTCTCTGTAACTCTGCCTTGCCAATAAATACAACTTCAAAAAGTTATTCTCCATCAAGTAATACACCCTTTTCCAGGCAGTTGTAAAGCTGGGAGTCATAGCTTCTTTTATATTTTGGATAATAAGAGTTCTGGTTTGAAAGCATGTTCATCTGAGACAAAGATCACTCATTATCCTTTGTTAGAGAAGGGGGCTCTGCTCTTTGAAAGTGAAAATTAGAAGCGGTAATGTGTGATGAGCTCCACCTGCCAGGTCTGGGGAGACTTATTTGAAAGACAGGATACCAGGAGAGGAAGCTTTTCAGATTCCCTGGCCCTTGCTTTAGTCTTATGTCTTTACTTCTTTTGTTGCATCTTGATGTCAAGAGTGTACTCTTTATGCTGAAATGAGGAATTGTGTCTTACCTCTTTTGGGCCTTTTTCTAAGAAGAGTGTATATATTTTTCTTGCATATAAGGATGGCTTCTGGGGTGGGTGGATCTTTCTTGGAAGTTTTCACAAGCCAGCCAGTAGCCTATATTTTCTTCACAGAATTCAGTTTTTAGAAAAGCCTCCAATACAGCCAGACCATCTGTATGTAGGGAAGAGCAGGCAGAAAAATAAAAAGAAACATGAGGAATATGAGGAAGCTAATGATCAAATAATCCCTTGTACTTTTCTAGTACTAGGATTAGCTATTCTCGTTTTTACTCAATCCTGTAATCCTGCGGATTTAGCTCTTTAAAGACAAAGATGCCTGTAGGCAAAATACTTCATTGGTTCCATACTACTAAAACAGAAATACTTCAGTTTGTTTTAGTGCCAAAAATGTATTTACAGGAGAGGCATAAATCCTCAGGGAACTAAGTCTCTTGCAAATACTGCATGCAATGAAAAGCATCCTCAGCCTCAACCAAGAGCACTGCCATTGCAGAGCTGAAGGGTGATTTATCTTCCCCACCTGGTGTGAATATGCTGCAAAATAAGCGGAGATAAACAGACCTTCTAGGTTAAGTCAAATTCTCCCTGTTGAGCTGCTGATTTGAGGACACAGCCTTTCTGCACTCTTGTGATACTTGCAATGGATTCAATTCAAGCCTAATTCACAATTGCTGGCCAGCAGCTCCTGGAATGCTTCTGACCACAACAGTGCTTCCTTCGGGGAAGGTCTGCAAGAGCAGTTCTCTAATGAGTTGTGCTCAGAGCAGTTCCCCTCCCAGCTCAGCAGTGAGCTCTTCAGATTGCAAACACAGGAATCTCAACTTACTTGATGAAAGCTTGCTACCTGCTTTTCTTGCCAATTGTGGCCTTCCCAGGAATGGTGGAGTTTTGCCATAGGTAGCTCAACCCGGTCTTCAGTACTCTTATTCTTACAAAAAAAAAAAAAAAAAAGACAATTCAGTAAGTGGTCATCCTTGAATACACTACTGAGCCTGAAAGCATTTTTACCAAATAAAGTCGCCCAATAGCTATAAACCAAAAGCCAACAACAGGCTTACCCACCTAATATTACACTCAGCCCCGAAGTACTAAGCAGTTTCATCAGTTCCTCAGAATGTAACTATGCTGTGAGCACTAAAGATAGGCCTGCCCAAATTTTAATTATCAATACACTGCACAGCTAATAAGGCAGATGCTGTCTCTGGCCCACAAAAGGAGACAGTTTCCCTGCAAGGTTAATCACAATTGGGAGACATTTTGCACCTGATGGAACCTGCAGCAGTACTGCCTTGAGCCTACTCCTCTCCTTCCCTTTCCACCTTTAGTCCTGGATGGGCCAGAGACCATGCACAGGAGGTGCCATTGGTCACCCGTGGCCCCCTGTCTACCTGCAATGCTCCTGGTAGGAAGATGCTGCAGAACAGTGATTTGTCTCATGATTGTCACTGTGTGAGATCAGCCCATCATGAGAAAATGACCATGGATTCAAATGAGATATCAACCGCAGAAGCACTTCCCCCAGCATCAGTGCAGGAGGGTGGATGATGGAAGGCACAGCATGGCCAGGACTCTAGGGACCCTGCAGGACTCTGCTGCCCTGGATGCCTATAGCAGGCAGCTGCATGAGGCCCAGTGTGCCAACAGCGCCCTCCTACGAAACCCTTCCCCCTGTCTGCCCATACAGACCACACAGATGCTGTGTCAGTGAGTAAATCAGCACCGCGCACTTGGTTTTCCTGATGAGACTTGGCCTTCATTACTTCCCCAAGCGCAGCACGTGCTGCAAGCCTCAGCCAGCAGGGCCAGCGGGAGAGGTGGCAACTACCAGCTGCCCAACAATGACCACCGCCTTTATAGCCAGCCTACATGGGGCGGGTCTGGCAGCACTGGTCCTGCCCCAGGGCAGGAAGGATTGGCCCGAGGTTCCCCGCTGGGTGGAGCCTGAGCTGTCCTGCAGCAGATTCTGGAAGCAAGAGAGCTGCTGATGGCTGAGGCCCTGGCTCAGAGCACACTTAGTGAGACCCCATGCCTGGCAAGGGCGCTGGGGCCCTGGACTTTCCCAGGCTGCAGTCCTAGGGTGGAGGCTTACTCAGCCCTCCTTCCCCAGCCCTGCCCACAGGTGGAGCGGGGTTCCCATGGGGGCATCTTCCTTCATGGGAGCATGGGTGAACCCCAAATGCCGCGACTCCCAGTTCTGAGTGCTGGCCCGCAGCCTTCCGGGAGGGAGTAGGATACAGAGACTTTGTGGGGAGGTGACACTTGAGCTGGGCCTGTATTTTGGGTTTGCTCTGGATGCACAACCCAGCGCGCCTGGACCTGCTGGTCTGCTGCAGGCCTCCTGGAGGCTCTGGGAGCTGGGCGTCCTGGTGGCAAGGGCAGGAGGGTGGGAGTTCGAGGTGCTGAGCTCCCGCTGGGTGCACCAGGCACTTTGGAGCTGTTCAGAGTAAGGAGTTGAGGTCACCTCCTGAACCACTGCTGGTCCCAAACTCCTGGTTTGGGATTTTCCAGAACCTGAAGTAGGGGTGTGGTGGGGGTGGTAGTGGTTGGCTTCAATGCACTGTATTTGTGAATTCTTCAAACACAGCTTCTCCCTACTCCTGCAGGCTTTCAGGTGATTGACGAGGACAGAGTCCCTCCACTGCAAAGTGACTGAAGTTTGGAAACTACGTCCAGAACATCACAGTGTGTATTCAGCTGATCATCCTTCAGGCCTGCAGGTGGACAGCAAGAGCAACAGTAAGATATTAACTACTGTAGATACTCTCCTTTCTTTCCAGTAGACCCACCAAAAGAGAATGGGAGATGAGTACTTGAACATTGGAACCAGTCAGCATGCTAGGGTGAGCTGCCAGTACTTGGAGCTCAGGAGTGGACATGGAGAGCAAAACATGCATTGTAACTAAAGAGGACAGTAAGGCATTTTACTGTGAAAAGGGAAATCATTTAAAAGTGAGCAAGACACCTTAAGGAAATGTCTGTATAGTTATTTTTGTTTATTTGCAAGGCAGAGAGAGCCCTTCCATTTATTGCTCATTCCTCAAATGTCTGCACCAACCAGAGCTGGGTCAGGCTGAAGCCAGGAACTCAGTGTGGGTCTCCCACACAGGTGGCAGGGACTCAAGTACTTGAGCCATCAGCTGCTGCCTCCCAGGGTTCTGTTAGCAGGAAGCCAGAAGCAGAAGCAGGGCTAGGGCTTGAGCCCTGAGAATTCTGACTGGGATGTGGAAGGCTTTACCACTATGCCAAACACATGCTCCAGTAAGCTGTTTCAACACGTTTGCAAAATGTAAGAATGTGGTTTTAAATATATGCTCTTCATCTTAAAAATTTGCATAATCTTATATTCAGTTTCATGATTCAATACTTATTATTAAATACAAGTAACATTTAGATACATGCTTTCCTCACCAATACAAACCTCAGTAATTTTTTCACTTAGAACCTTGAATATTAGCATTCATTCAGACTGAAGTTCACTCATAAGCTGGGAATTCTGACAAAGAGACAGTAGGGAAAAAATCTAGATGTGTATCTGATACCTAATAAGGTTCTGAACCTGATTGACAGAATCTGAGTAACTGTTCAGAGAGTGACTTCATACCTCTCCCCTCTGTAATGAGAAGACTGTGTCCTTTGGCCACTTTCACATGATGTTATGTAAATTTTACCTGAAAAGCCTTTTATAAATTCTGAAGTACCATACAGAAGCATATATGCATTTCCATATGTGTGAAAAAAGGCAATGTCAAAGGCATAGCTATTCCAGAGAGAAGTTAGGAGGATTAGCTCAGTTTTTAAGTGTGTAAGTACCATTAAATATCAACATATTTGAAATAGATTTATATATAGAGTGTGGAGTTCATGATAGATATTGAATAAATGCACTCTGGATAATAAGCAAATATCAGAAATAATGCCACACCCATCAGTGTTTAAACTCTTCAGACAGCTCCGTGCCAGGGAAGTGCAGTGATCCCTGTAAATTAACAAAAATCAATCTGTGTATACCCATGGAAGCCACTGGTTTATATGCAGCCTATACTAGAGGTTTTTGTGTTTAGTTAAATTACTTGATTTTTTAATGAATGCTTTCAGACTGATACCTGATGCTGAGTGGCAGACAATTTTTTCTGAAAAGTATGTGGTTGAGAAATATAAATATAAATCAGTTTATAATTTTTGTGTCTGAATATTTTTATGCATTGAGACAGTACCTGCAATAATCAGAAGACTTTTCCTCAAAAAGTTGCTACATTGATGCATCTTCATTTATGTATGTAATGTATGTTTAGGTAAAAGGAAGAGAGAGAGAGAGAGAGAGAGATCTATCTTTCATCTGCTGGCTCACTTCCAGATGGCCACAAAAGCTGGGGCTGAGCCAGGCCGAAGCCAGGACCCTGGAAGTCTGCCCCAGTCCCCCATGGGGGTGCAGGAACCCAAACACTTGGGCAATCTTTGCTGCTTTCCCAAGCAAAGAGCTGGACGAGAAGTGAAGGACGTGAGTCTCAAAGCAGTGCCATAAGGCATGCTGCTGTTGCAGTTGGCAACTTACTCCTTTGTGCCACAACGCTGGCCCTGGATTGATGACATATTGAAGTGCTGCCACTGGCTTTTGGCTAAATAGGATGACTTAACGTGTTTTCCACTCTGTGGAAGAGGAACAAATAAGGCAGTTGGTTGTAAAAGTTGCCCATGGAAACCACAGCCTGAGAAAGATGAATCAACTCACCTTGCATTTTCCACGTTGCATCTACACCACCCTTTTCTGGACAAACATCTGATTGTATGCCCTTGTGATGGAGGTTCTCAGGGTGCTGGAACTTTTTGTAATTTTTTTAAAAATATAGATTAAGAAGAAGGCAAATAAACAAAAAATTACAAACTGCTGCCAATACCAAGAAGATTATTGAGCGTAAAAGGTCACCTGTTGGAGCTAGCACTATGGCACATCAGGTTAAAGCCCTGGCCTGAAATACAGGCATCCCATATGAGTGCTGGTAGAGTCCCAGCTGCTCCACTTCCAGTCCAGCCTCCTGCTAATGCACCTGGGAAAACATTATAGGATGGCCCAAGTCCTTGGGCCCTTTTGCTCATGTGGAGACCCAGAAAAAGCTCCTGGCTCCTGGCTTCTGATCAGCTCACTCTCTACCTCTCCATATAACTTTTTCAAATGAATAAAATATTTTTTTTAAAAAAGGTATCCTGCCATACTTCTTTCTTCCCTGTTAATTCCTAGGAATTAAAAATTGTTACAGGGCCAGCACTGTGGCAAAATGGGTTATAGCAACACCTGCAGCACTAGCATCCTCTATGGGCACCATTGCATGTTCTACTTCTGATGCAGGTCTCTGAAAACATACTGGGAAAACAGTAGAATATGGTAGAAATCCTTGAGTCTTGCACCCAAGCGAGAGACCTCGATGAAATTTCCCTGACCCCTGGCTTTTTTTTTTTAAAGATTTGTTTATTTATTTGAAAGAGTTACAAACACCCACCCACACACACACACACACAGAGAGAGAGAGAGAGAGAGAGGTCTTCCATCTGATGGTTTACTCCCCAGCTGGTTGCAATGGCTGGAGCTGCGCTGATCTGAAGCCAGGAGCTAAAAGCTTCAAGTTCTCCCATGCATGTGCATGGGCCCAAGCACTTGGGACATTTTCTACTGCTTTCTCAGGACATAGCCAGGAGCTAGATCAGAAGTGGAGCAGCAAGGACTCAAACCAGTGCCCATATGGGATGCCCATAATGTTTTCTTTAATTGGAGAAATGTTCCTTTGATAGAATGAGCGTATGACCCCACAATATTCTCTACTTACTCATAATAGGGTCTGAAATGTAAAAGTCATGATTAATTTCTTAGAAGAAAATTTACATACCCAGAAGCAAAGAGTGAAAATTAACCTTTTGTTTTTCTCATGAATGAATCAGAGTTTCAAAACTAATACTTAACTTGTATTTTAGAGGAGTTAATGACTTAACCATCTCTTCTATTAGAAATACTACGTTGTGGCCAGTGCTGTGGCACAGCAGGTTAAAGCACTGGTCTCAAGTGCCAGCATCCCATATGGGCTCCGGTTCTAGTCCCAGCTGCTCCTCTTCTGATCCAGCTCTCTGCTATGGCCTGGGAAAGCAATAGATGGCCCACATCTTTGAGCTGTTCTGAAGCTCTTAGCATAGTGAACATATATTAGATTCTCATTATTGAAATCTTTAGAAATGTCAGAAAGCATGTAACTTTCTTTAATGATCTGAAACAGAGATGAGATCCATAAGGGCAGAACTGCTCAGCAGCCACACTGCAGGAATATGTATCTTTCTGACGTTATCTTCATCTGCTTCTTGCAGTTGCAGCTAGTCTATGAGCTCTTGGTCTGTTTTCTGCCCTTGGGAGGGCCTAGGGTGCTCTATATTGTCTGTAAGGATTCAAAATTTGTTGTATATTAGTGTCTAATCATAAAATTTCCAAAGTGACAAGCTGGATGTAATAAACTATTCCAGACTGCAAAAAAAAAAAAAAACCCACAAAAAACAAGAAAATACAAACATGGTGTACTGTCTATAAAGTACAGCGGTAGATCTGTATTATAGAGATACACATCTCTACACAATTCTCTGTTTCTTTCCCTCTGAAAGTCTACATTCAGCTCTCGATGGTGTGATTACTTAGGAATAGATTTCATATACTTACTTTCATAATCAGTGAACTCGGAATTATTATTGTAGTATTGAGGATTGTACTGACTAAAACACTATGTTTATTCCATGTTAAATAACATCATCGTATCTTTGGATTCCATTTGTCCTGCTACTGATGTATTCACAGGAGAGGGGAGGTGGGAGGAAAACCCAAGATCCATCAGGGTGGAGGAGGAATGTCAGAGGCTGTGGTTCTATTGTACTGCAGCTTGGGTTCTGGAAGAACACATTAATGCACCCAGATGGTTTGAAGCTAACTGAAGGGCTATGTTCTGTACAATTGTCTGTGGTGCTGCATTTTCATTTATGTAAAATTTATTTCCTTCAAGTAATATATTAATTTGGATGAAAATGAAGATGTTAAGGAATTTTCAGAATGGGTCTGTTTAACCCTCATTGGCTTTGTTTTTAGGCACTTAACTCAGAAAAGAAAAGATAGAAAAATACATTTTGGGTTCTCTTCATCTGTACCACGGCACTCTTTGGTTAAGATTTGTCATTTTGTCATATTTGATTCTCTAGACTCCCTGAAAAATCCCCTACTTCATTAGATGGAGTCCGTGTCTCACCATGGCAGTGAAATGTTCCAGCTTTGCATTTAGCTAGGCCGTGGACACATGCCATGGCACTTGCCAGCCAATTGTGTCAGGGGCATCATCTGAATCAGAATTACTTGCATGAAAACAAGGAGTTACAGATTCTTCCAGTGAAAGTGGAGAGGAGCAAGAGCTGCAGAACATTGCCAGGGTTGAATGTGCCATGGGATGCCATGTGGTGGCTGGTGTCTGGGGTGCTGGTTCTGCAGAAGATAGGGCTTATGGGGGCTGGTGCTGTGGTATAGCAGGTGAGGCTGCCTCCTGCAGTGCCAGCATCCCATATGGTCACCGGTTGGAGTCCAGCCTGCTCCACTTCCAATCCAGGTGTGCTGTGGCCTGAGAAAGCAGTAGAAAATGGCCCATGTCCTTGGACCCCTGAACCCACATGGGAGACCTGGAAGAAGCTCCTAGCTCCTGGCTTTGGATCAGCTCTGCTCTGGCCATTGCATCCAATTGGGGAGTAAACCAGCAGATGGACGATTCTCTCTCTCTCTCTCTCTCTCTCTCTCTCTCTGCCTCTCCTCTCTCTGTAATTCTGACTTTCAAATAAATAAATCTTTTTTTTTAAAAAAAGCTTATGCTTAAGGGTAGTGTTCATGGAAAATGTGTGGGACATTTTTCAGCAAGATTTTAGATGAATTTTCCAACCCCTGAACCTCCTAGAGATTGGAATAGACTTCTAATGCGTAACTTCCACTTATGCTTAATTAGGTTTTTGTTTTGAATTGTTTTTGATGAAACAGCAAGGAATTCTGAGTTATAGACTTCCTATTTCAGAGACAGAAGAACACTGATGCCTGCATTATAATTAAATAATGCCTATCACCCTTTCTTAAGCAACAAATGATCACAGATTCTCTCTTTGCTGCTAAGTAATGAGCATGGTGATTCTTCCCACCGTAACCACCTTCCCACCTACAATCCCTCCCCTCTTCCTCCTTCCTCTCCTATTGACATGGAATGCCTTACATAGCTAGGCTGAACTTTTAATCCACCTGGCCCTAGGTGTTCATACACTTCAACTCTGTGTGATTATTCATATGCCCTTTTTATGACAAGGCTTATGTCAGAATGACAAATTATATATTCACCTAATACTGAGAGTCATCAAATTGATTTCTATTTTCTTCTCTCTTAGGCAGTTCTTGAGGGGCAGAAATATTTATTTTGTATATCATGTATTTATTCAACTAAAAGACTGACTGTCAAGATGCTGAGTTTTAGTGTCAAAGCAAATATGTTTCTAGACCCCATGAAGTTTACAGTCTGGCAAGAAAGAGCCATCTACCCAAAGAATATTGTTTAACATAGTAAATGCTGGGGTGAAGTCAGTGGATAAAGATTGAAGCATTCTTAATCTAGCACTAACTCTAATCCCATGATCTCTAATTGAGAGAAGTAATCAGAAACACAGAACTCCATGTTACCCAGTTATCTCTTTGAATTTCTGATTAAAAAATAAAACATATCAAACAACACACAAATACCTAGGAGTGCATAATATTTATATACTATCTTGATATTAAAAATAAGAACAAATAACCATGAAAAATAGCAACTTTGAATCTCCTTTGTTTTCTAGACAAGTTATAATCCTATGTGGTTCTTTACAGTACATTATTACCATAAATTACAGTACATCATTACAGTAAATTATTACAGTAAATAATTACAGTAAATTATTTTTGTAGGTACTCTTCATCTCTCTCACATTTTTCCATTTGATAAATCAGATTTTAAAAACTGAGACACAAGACAAAAGAAATATCTTTAAGCTAGTATTATATATTGATTGACATTCTAAAAAACAGTTATTTATTTATTTGAAAGTCACAGTTACACAGAGAGGAAGGGGAGAGAGAGAGAGAGAGAGAAGCATCTTCCATCTTTTGGTTCACTCACCAATTGGTCACAATGGCTGGAGCTGTACAGCTCCAATGCCAGCAGTCAGGAGCTTCTTCTGGGTCTCCCACACAGATGCAGCTGCCCAAGGACTTGGGCCATCTTCCACCGCTTTCCCTGGCCATAGCAGAGAGTTGGATCGAAAGCAGAGTAGCCGGGTTCAACCTCCACCCATATGGAATGTCAATGCTTTACATGCTATGCCACAGTGCTGGCCCCTTGATTGGCCTTTAACTTAGACTTTTTTATGATATTAAAAAACACCATGCTTTTCTAAGCTCTTTCCATTCAGTTTCTATTTTGTAAACTCCAGATAATACTGTCCCCAGAATTAATCTAAGGTATAAATGCTATGATATAAGGCATTTAAACCCTTAACCTGTCTCTTTGAATACGCAGCTATGTTAGCTCTGTGTCCATTCTTCTGTCTCTGTACTAGATGAATAAAAAGACAGTTTAAAATGATTTGAAAAGAACTATAAGGGGTCGGTGCTGTGCTGCTGCTGCCAATTGGGGAGTGAACCAGCAGATGGTAAACCTCTCTCTCTCTCTCTGTCTCTGCCTCTCCTTCTCTGTAACTCTGACTTCCAAATAAATCAATAAATCTTAAAAGAACTATAAACATCAATAAAACACAAATGAAAATTGTATTCTCAAAACTGGATATTAAACCATGCCTTCTACACCTCTGTTAAAAGCTACATTCTATCATAGTCATTTATGATTTCTAGGGCCAAAGTAGTAAATAAGATTTTTCTGGAAGAGACAGAGGTTATGAGGGAGCCAGGATTTGGGGTCAGTTAGCAGCAGTGAGTGTCACTCTTTCAGATTTGATTCAGGAAAGGAAGAAAGCAACTGATCCCTGAGATTTTGGTGGGGGGAAGGAAAGGAAGGAGGGACTGAATAAAAGCAAAGGCCCTCTGGTTGTGGTCACCCACCCCTGACTACAGCCTTTGGGAGGGCCAGCTGGTGTCTCTAGGGATGCTGCAGCCTGGACTCCATTTCCCAGAGTTCCCAGGAGCTCAGATGTATTATGCCTTCTGAATGCCTGTGCACATGTGCATGCTGCTGCCATTCCCTGGGGCCTGAGTTGGAACAGAGGGAGTTCATTCCCTGATCAGGGTCAGCCCTGGGGGCTGTGCTTCTCCTTCTCTGGCATTTACTGCATCTCCTGCTCTGCACGTGCGATCCCAGGGAGTTTCCAAGTGCTCACCCCGAGCCTGCCTCCTGCTGCATCTTCCCTCTTCATCATTCACCTGTGGGTCCCAGTTACCAGGGAGTCTCTTCCCGCCACTCCCCGAATCGCTCCCCGTGTGTCCAGAAGAAAGGGTACCTCCTCCAGGGACTTTCTGCTGCAGGTTTGGCATGCAGGAAGGGGCAGGACATGTGTGGGAGAAGGGTGGGTGCCAGGGAGCCATAGATCATGGCAGCTTCCCCCGAGGTCAGGACTGGGACCCGGGCTGTTCTGTCTCCCACCTCCACTTCCCAGGCTCCCAGTGCCTGGAATCTCTCCTGCAGGACCTCACCCAAACTGTCCCTAATGCGCTTTATTTAGTGGTTACAGGAGAGAGGGGGCAGCATTCTGGGAACATGCACACGCAGGGAAGGAAGGCAGAAAGACTCCAGCTCTCCACAGTTAAATAAGCTGGGTTCCCACTGTGGGTGGTCTCAGAATGCAGTCTGGCCAGGCCTCTTGATGTTTACTGGACTGGTTCCTGCAGGGTGGGTCTGGGTGGCCTTCAGCAGGGAGCCTGGGGCAGCAGAGGGGTGGGCAGGAGGATCTGACTAGGTTCTGCCCCACTGCTCTCATCCTGCACCTCATCTTCCTGGTGGGGAGCAGTGTGAAGTGTGCATTGATCCCTCTCAAGTATTAATTATCAGACTTTTCCAATGTGGAATTTGAAGCTGTTCCAGAAACCTGGGGTGGGAAAACTCCCTTCTTTCAAACAGGCACAGAGACAGGGGAGGATCCAAGGAGTTTCTATTAATGGCCCTAGGCTCAGCTGGAATGATTTCCTGAGAATTGTGCATCAAATTCAAGTTTCTTAGCTGTTACAGCATTGGTGGGTTTAAATGGCAGCCTTCATGACTTAGGTCCACATTTCCAATGGTCAGTGGGTCCAGTATGTTTGTAAAAGAGATGCCGGGGACAGATTTATTAGGATAGATTTATGACTGGAGTTTACAGAAGCAGAACTTAGGACATCTTCCCTCCCTAGATAAGATTTCAGTGGGCAGCTGTTTCACTCGTTAATTGTGAGCATCCACTTTTAAAGGTTTGTGTTGGATGTGGTCCACTTCTCTTTCTTTGATGATTTATTTGGCTGCTTTTCATTTTCTGTCTTCAGCTATTTCTTCTCCTGTTAGCAAGGCTGTCAACTGTTTTGACCTGACGCTGATCCCTTTGCAAAGTGAGAAGGGAACTAAAATTAATGCAAGTCTACTGTGTTGTCAATAACTGGAGCTACTTTTTTAAAGATTTATTTATTCATTTGAAAGAGTTACACAGAGAGAGGAGAGAGAGAGAAAGAGAGAGAGACGTCTTCTGTCCGATGGTTCACTCCCCAATTGGCAGCAACAGCTGGAGCTGTGCCAGTCTGAAGCCAGGAGCTTCTTCTGGGATGAAGCTGTTTTTTAAAATAATTATTTATTTATTTGAAAGGCAGAGTTACAGAGTGGTAGAAACAGAAATCAATGGTTGGAGCTGTTTGGATCCAAAACCAGAAGCCAGGAGCTTTGTCCAGGTCTCATAGGTGGGTGCAGGAGATGAGGGATTTGGGCCATCTTCTACTGTTTTCCCAGGCCACAGCAGAGAGCTGGATGGGAAGTGCAGCAGCCAGGATCCCAACCAGCACCCATATAGGATGCTGACACTGCAGGCAGTAGCTTTACCCACTATGCAACAGTGTTGCCCACTAACTGGAGCCCTTTTAATCTGAGTTTGCATAAAGTGGAGAATTACAACATCATAAATACAGATAAGTAACATCTTTTTCTCTGCCCAGTACTTTACAGTTACCCAGTGATCCACTGAGAATCTTACATTCCACACTGTGTAATTAAGAAGGTCAGTTAATTGTCTTATTTTGGGTTCTGTGGTTAAACCCATGACATTTTTAAAATGGGAGGATATTAGTTCTACAATTTCATAAAGACTGCTCTGTGGAAGCATCAATAGAAGTTATAACTGTGAGAGTGGTAAGGAAGAAGAGGGGAAGAAATAAGTGCCCCTTACTCCACTCAGAGATGTCCACAGATGGAGTAGAAGATGTGCCCTTGAAAACTATGGCTGACTTTCTGGGACAAACTGTGTTTGAGTGCTTCACATGTTCTTATAGAAAGGTGTTGCCACCAGGTTATTAGTATATTTATTTAGTTAGTTTTTAAAGATTTATTTATTTATTTGAAAATCAGAGCTACACAGAGAGAGAAGGAGAGACAGAGAGAGAGAGAGAGAGAGAGAGAGAGAGAGAGAGATATGTCTTCCATCAGGTTCATTTCCCCAGATAATACTACATCATTGTGAACTTTGCTCAGTTCCTGACCTATACCTTTCCTTTAACCTAGTACTTTGCCATGTAGTAGCCCATGAAAACTGCAGACTGCATAAATGAATGAATATTTGGAGGGTTGTGATTTCTTAGAGGAACATCATGAGACAGAAGGAATAAAACAAAACAAAAGTATCCTCCGTATATAGAAGATATACTGTTTTTGCAAGCTATAGAGAAGAGGAAGAAGAAGGAAAGTAGTGAGACTGGAAAGGTTGTGGCAAAGGTAATAGGCACTAGTCAAGAATTCAACAAGCCCATTAGGAAAGTATTTTTTTATTTTTTTTATTTTATTTTTTTTATCTTTTATTTAATGAATATAAATTTCCAAAGTACGACTCATGGGTTACAATGGCTTTCCCCCCCATACCGTCCCTCCCACCCACAACCCTCCCCTTTCCCACTCCCTCTCCCCTTCCATTCACATCAAGATTCATTTTTGATTATCTTAATATACAGAAGATCAGCTTAGTATACCTTAAGTAAGGATTTCAACAGTTTGTTCCCACACAGAAACATAAAGTGAAAAATAATAGATGATTTTTTTTTAAATGATGATGAAATCAGATCAGACCTATTGTCATGTTTAATCCCAGTGAGAGTCAAGTTGGGAATTGATAATTTCTTTTTTTTTTTTTTTACAGAAGATCAGTTTAGTGTACATTAAGTAAAGATTTCAATCGTTTGCACCCCCATAGAAACACAAAGTGAAATATACTGTTTGAGTAGTCGTTATAGCATTAAGCCTCAGTGTACAGCACATTAAGGACAGAGATCCTACATGAGGAGTAAGTGCACAGTGACTCCTGTTGTTGACTTTACAAATTGACACTCCTGTTTATGGCATCAGTAATCTCCCTTTGCACCAGTCATGAGTTTCCAAGGTTATGGAAGCCCCTTGAGTTCTCCGACTCTTATCTTGTTTAGACAAGACAAGGTCATAGTCAAAGTGGAGGTTCTCTCCTCCCTTCAGAGAAAGGCACCTCCCTCTTTGAAGACCTGTTCTTTCCACTGGGATCTCACTCACAGAGATCTTTTTGCCAGAGTGTCTTGGCTTTCCATGCCTGAAATACTCTCATGGGCTTTTCAGCCAGATGCGAGTGCCTTTAGGGCTGATTCTGAGGCCAGAGTGCTATTTAGGACATCGCCATTCTATGAGTCTGCTGAGTATCTCACTTCCCATGTTAGATCACTCTCCCCTTTATTTATTCTATCGGTTAGTGTTAGCAGATACTAGACTTGTTTATGTGCTCCCTTTGACTCTTAGTCCTTTCATTATGATCAATTGTGAACTGAAATTGATCACTTGGAATAGTGAGATGGCATTGGCACATGCCACCTTGATGGGATTGAATTGGAATCCCCTGGTATGTTTCCAACTCTACCAATTGGGGCAAGTCAGCCCGAGCATGCCCCAAATTATACATCTCTTCCCTCTCTTATTCCCACTCTTATGTTTAACAGGGATCACATTTCAGTTAATTTTCAACACTTACGAATAACTGTGTGATAATTACAGAATTAAACCAGTCATATTAAGTAGAACAGACAAAAAAAAATACTATGAGGGATAATGTATTAAGTTGTCCATTAGCAGTCAGGGCTATGCTGATCAAGTCACCATTTCTCATAGTGTCCATTTCACTTCAGGAGGTTTCCTTTTTGGTGTTCAGTCAGTTGTCACTGATCAGGGAGAACATATGGTATTTGTCCCTTTGGGACTGGCTTACTTCACTCAGCATGATGTGTTCCAGATTCCTCCATTTTGTTGCAAATGACTGGATTTCGTTGTTTCTTACTGCGGTATAGTATTCTAAAGAATACATATCCCATAATTTCTTTATCCAGTCTACCATTGATGGGCATTTAGGTTGGTTCCAGGTCTTGGCTATTGTGAATTGTGCTGCAATAAACATTAGGGTGCAGACCGCTTTTTTGTTTATCAATTTAAACTCCTTTGGGTAAATTCCAAGGAGTGGGATGGCTGGGTCGAACGGTTTCTGAGGAATCTCCAGACTGATTTCCATTGTGGCTTGACCAGTTTGCATTCCCACCAACAGTGGGTTAGTGTCCCTTTTTCCCCACATCCTCGCCAGCATCTGCTGTTGGTAGATTTCTGTATGTGAGCCATTCTAACCGGGGTGAGGTGAAACCTCATTGTGCTTTTGATTTGCATTTCCCTGATTGCTAGTGACCTTGAACATTTTTTCATGTGCCTGTTGGCCATTTGGATTTCCTCTTTTGAAAAATGTCTATTGAGGTTCTTGGCCCATCTCTTAAGTGGGTTGTTGGTTTTGTTTTTGTGGAGTTTCTTGATCTCTTTGTAGATTCTGGTTATTAACCCTTTATCTGTTGCATAGTTTGCAAATATTTTTTCCCATTCTGTCGGTTGTCTCTTCACTCTCCTGACTGTTTCTTTTGCAGTACAGAAACTTCTCAATTTGATGCAATCCCAATAGTTGATTTTGGCTTTGACTGTCTGTGCCTCCCGGGTCTTTTCCAGAAATTCTTTGCCTGTGCCAATATCTTGAAGGGTTTCTCCAATGTTCTCTAATAACTTAATGGTGTCAGGACGTAGATTTAGGTCTTTAATCCACGTTGAGTGGATTTTTGTGTAAGGTGTAAGGTAGGGGTCTTGATTCATGCTTCTGCACGTGGAAATCCAGTTTTCCCAGCACCATTTATTGAATAGACTGTCCTTGCTCCAGGAATTAGTTTTAGATCCTTGATCAAATATAAGTTGGCTGTAGGTGTTTGGATTGATTTCTGGTGTTTCAATTCTGTTCCATTGGTCTATCCATCTGTTTCTGTACCAGTACCATGCTGTTTTGATTACAACTGCCCTGTAGTATGTCCTGAAGTCTGGTATTGTGATGCCTCCGGCTTTGTTTTTGTTGTACAAGATTGCTTTAGCTATTTGAGGTCTCTTGTGCCTCCATATGAATTTCAGCATCATTTTTTCTAGATCTGCGAAGAATGTCTTTGGTATCTTGATTGGGATTGCATTGAATGTATAAATTGCTTTTGGGAGAATGGACATTTTGATGATGTTGATTCTTCCAATCCATGAGCATGGAAGATTTTTCCATTTTTTGGTATCCTCTTCTATTTCTTTCTTTAAGGTTTTGTAATTTTCATCGTAGAGATCTTTAACGTCCTTGGTTAAGTTTATTCCAAGGTATTTGATTGTTTTTGTAGCTATTGTGAATGGGATTGATCTTAGCAGTCCTTTCTCAGTCATGGCATTACTTGTGTATACAAAGGCTGTTGATTTTTGTGCATTGATTTTATATCCTGCCACTTTGCCAAACTCCTCTATGAGTTCCAATAGTCTCTTAGTAGAGTTCTTTGGATCCTTTAAGTACAGAATCATGTCGTCTGCAAAGAGGGATAGTTTGACTTCTTCCTTCTTGATTTGTATTCCTTTGATTTCTTTTTCTTGTCTGATGGCTCTGGCTAAAACTTCCAGAACTATGTTAAATAGCAGTGGTGAGAGTGGGCATCCCTGCCTGGTGCCAGATTTCAGTGGAAATGCTTCCAACTTTTCCCCATTCAATAGGATGCTGGCTGTGGGTTTTTTATAAATTGCTTTGATTATATTGAGGAATGTTCCTTCTATACCCAATTTGATTAGAGTTTTCATCATGAAAGGGTGTTGAATTTTATCAAATGCTTTCTCTGCATCAATTGAGATAATCATATGGTTTTTCTTCTGCAGTCTGTTAATGTGGTGAATCACATTGATTGATTTGCGAATGTTGAACCATCCCTGCATGCCAGGGATGAATCCCACTTGGTCTGGGTGGATGATTTTCCTGATGTGTTGTTGTATTCTATTGGCCAGAATTTTATTGAGGATTTTTGCATCTATGTTCATCAGGGATATTGGTCTGTAATTCTCTTTCAGTGCTGCATCTTTCTCTGCCTTAGGGATTAAGGTGATGCTGGCTTCATAGAAAGAATTTGGGAGGATTCCCTCTTCTTCGATTGTTCTGAATAGTTTGAGAAGAAATGGGATTAGTTCTTCTTTAAATGTCTGGTAGAATTCAGCAGTGAATCCATCTGGTCCTGGGCTTTTCTTTGTTGGGAGGGCCTTTATTACTGTTTCAATTTCTGTTTCAGTTATGGGTCTATTTAGGTTTTCGATGTCTTCATGGTTCAATTTTGGTAGATTGCATGTGTCCAGGAATCTATCCATTTCTGATAGGTTTTCCTGTTTGCTGGCATACAGGTCCTTGTAGTAATTTCTGATGATTCTTTTTTATTTCTGTGGTGTCTGTTGTTACGTTTCCTTTTTCATCTCTGATTTTATTGATTTGGGTCTTTTCTCTTCTTTTTTTTAGTTAGTTGGGCCAATGGGGTGTCAATTTTGTTTATTTTTTCAAAAAACCAGCTTCTCGCTTGGCTGATTTTTTGTAATGTTTTTTTGGATTCAATCCTGTTAATTTCTTCTCTGGTTTTAATTATTTCTCTTCTCCTTCTAGATTTGGGTTTGGTTTGCTGCAGTTTTTCTAGGTCCTTGAGGTGCGCTGAAAGCTCATTTATTTGGTACCTTTCCAATTTCTTGATGTAGGCACCTATTGCTATAAATTTGCCTCTCAATACTGCTTTTGCTGTATCCCATAAGTTTTGATATGTTGTGTTGTTGTCTTCATTTACTTCCAGAAAGTTTTTGATTTCTCTTTTGATTTCTTGAATGACCCAGTGTTCATTCAGGAGCATGTTGTTCAGTCTCCATGTGTTTGCATACTTTCTGGGGTTTCCTGAGTTGCTAATTTCCAGCTTCATCCCGCTGTGGTCTGAGAAGCTGCATGGTATGATACTAATTCTTTTAAATTTGCTGAGACTTGCTTTATGGCCTAGTATGTGATCAATCTTAGAGAAGGTTCCATGCGCTGCTGAGAAGAATGTGAAGTCTGTAGATGTAGGGTTGAAAGTTCTGTAGATATCTGTTAGATCCGTTTGGACAATAGTGTCAATTAAATCTGCTGTTTCCTTGTTGATCTTCTGTCCAGATGATCTGTCTATTTCTGAGAGTGGAGTATTGAAGTCCCCCAGTACTATTGTATTGGAATCTAAATCTCCCTTTAAGTCCCTTAACATATCTTTTAAATAGACCAGTGCCCTGTAATTAGGTGCATATACATTTATAATAGTTACATCTTCCTGTTGAATTGAACCCTTAATCATTATATAGTGTCCCTCTTTGTCTCTCTTAACAGTTTTTGTATTAAAGTTTATTTTGTCTGATATTAATATGGCTACACCTGCTTTTTTTTTGGTTTCTGTTGGCATGGAATATCTTTCCAACCTTTCACTTTCAGTCTGCATGCCTCTTTGTTAGAGAGATGTGTTTCTTGTAGGCAACAAATAGTTGGGTTGTGTTCTGTGAGCCAGTCAGCCAAACGGTGTCTTTTAACTGAAGAATTCAGACCGTTAATGTTCAATGTGACAATTGATACGTAGTGACTTTGCCCTGCCATTTTCCCGGAAATATTTTCTAGTATATGCTTTGAGCTTCCCATGCTCTTTTACTGGTAGGTGTTCTTCCTTTCCCTTCTTTCATATTGATGGCCGTGTTTCTGTGTTTCTGAGTGTAGCACATCTTTAAGTATCTTTTGCAGGGCCGGACGAGTGGCCACAAAGTCTTTCAATTTCTGTTTGCTATGAAAGGTCTTTATTTCACCTTCATTCACAAATGAGAGCTTGGTAGGATATAATATTCTGGGCTGGCAATTTTTCTCTCTTAGCACCTATGCTATGTCTCGCCATTCCCTCCTAGCTTGTAGGGTTTCTGATGAGAAGTCAGCTGTGAGTCTGATTGGAGATCCTCTGAGAGTAATCTGACGTTTCTCTCTTGCACATTTTAGGATCTTTTCTTTATGTTTCACTGTGGTAAGTTTAATTACCACGTGTCGTGGTGAGGATCTCTTTTGGTCATGTTTATTGGGGGTTCTATGAGCTTCCTGTACTAGGATATCTCTGTCCTTCTCCAAACCTGGAAAGTTCTCTGCTAGTATCTCACTAAAAAGGCCTTCCAATCCTTTCTCTCTCTCCATGCCTTCAGGAACTCCTAGAACTCGAATGTTGGTTTTTTTTAATAGTATCCTGTAGATTCCCAACAATATTTTTTAGGTTTCTAATTTCCTCTTCTTTTCTTTGGTTTGACTGTATGTTTTCCTGTGCTCTATCTTCTAAGTCCGATATTCTCTCTTCTGCTTCACCCATTCTGTTTTTAAGGCTTTCTAATGTGTTTGTCATTTGATCTATTGAGCTCTTCATTTCATTTTGATTTCTCTTGACTATTACACTTTCCTGTTCTACTAGTTTCTGAGTTTCATTTTGACTCTTCCTTAAAATTTCATTTTCACGAGAGAGATTTTCAATCTTGTCCATTAAGGATTTCTGTAGTTCAAGGATTTGCTTTTGAAAGCTTCTAAATGTTCTTATCATAAATTTTTTGAAATCCGTATCTTGCATTTCTTCTATCTCATCATCTTCATACTCTTGGCTTGGGGTGTTTTGCTTATTTGGAGGCATCATAGTGTCATCGTTGATCTTGCTCCCTCTATTTCTGTGTTTGTTACTCGGCATAGTTAATTCTTCTTGCGTCACTGTGCGTTTTTTTTTTTCTTTCTTTTTTTTTTTTTATACTGTGTCCGTGTTAAGTGGACTGCCTGCTGTTGGAGGAGCCTTGGAGGCTTGAGATGGGTGCGGCCTGAGAGCTCTGCCTGGTTCTTCCTGGTTAAGGGTGTGCAAAGGTGACACCCTCAGGTTATGTGTGGTAAATCTCTCTCTTTTTATTTATTTATTTATTTTATTTATTCAGGGGGTAAGTAACACCGCAGGGCAGGGCTGTGCAGAATTGATGGTATTTAGCTTCCAGTCTTTGGCTCCTCTGGACTCCCACTGGGTTGGCTAGGCTACTGAATTGTAGTGACTCAGTTCCTTAACTCTCCCCCATTGATATGTAAATCCAAAGAGGAGTCCTGCTCTTTGTCTCTTGGGAATTCTTCAAGCCTTGCAGCCTTGTAACCTTTGCAAGGTTAGGGGGAAGAGAAACCCCAAAGCTTTTTTTTTTCCTTCTTTCCGGTAGTGAGTTTGCTGCACTTTCCGGCCCCCCTCTAGATTCTGACCCCCGTTTCCCCACCAATGTCTCGGGTTATTGAGCTCACCTCCCCTTCCAGCGCCGATGTGTGGACTCGGAGCCCTGAGCGTCCCAAGTCTCCCCGCTGTTGTCTGTGTGGCATGCACTCCCCTTGGAGCACTGTCGCGCAGACCCTGGGGCTTCTGCGTCTGGGTCCCGCGACTTGGCTTCCGCGCGGTGGGCGACCTTGTTCTCCCAGTAGGTCCTCCGATTCACACCTGCTCCATCCAGAAGGGTTTCCCCTGTATCTTTGTGGGGAATCAAGGCAGGACTGCCTGTTGCTCAGCCACCTACACCCACACCTGAGCAGTTTCTGGACCACTTCCCGCTTGCGAGGTCTCAGGCTTCCTCTTCTCCCATTAGGAAAGTATTAAGGATTCTTTACTTCCATGTAGACTCTGCCCTCTAATGGTGAACAGGGTCCTCTAAACCCACTTGTTGCACAAATGAAAACCCAAGCATTGTCTTCTCCCACAGATGGAGTCTGCTATTGGTTTTGATTTACATTTCCCTAATGGCTAGTGATATTGGGCATGTTCATCTATGTCTTGACAATTGAGATTTCTTCTTCTGAGAAACATCTATTCTGATCATTGCCCATTTCTTACGTGTACATTTTGCTTCTTGTTTGGAGTTTTTCCAGTTCTATATATGTATGTTCTGGCTATCAATCTTTTGTCATAGTCAGAGTTTTCAATGTTTCCTGCCATTCCGTCCATTGTATCTTCACTCTGTTGATTACTTTGTTGTGAAGATGTATCTTAATTTGATATGCTCAAATTTGTATATTTTATTTTTGTTACTTGTGCTTTTGGAATCTTATGCAAACTGTTGTCTCTGCTAATGTTTTACAGTTTCTCATATGTTTACTTAGGTTTTGGGTTTTTTTTTAACATACATAATTTTATTACAAAATTTTTTTAAAAAAAACAACACAGAATGCAACATCCTAACAAAAAATCCAAATTTACAAATGATACTAATTCCTACAACTTTGCTGCGCTACCATACACAAGTCAAGAAATTAAAGAAACCATTAAATATTTAGGAACATTCAACATCAGAAGCTTTAAAATCTAACTGTATGTAGTAGCCCCTCAAAAAGCTACAACCTGCATTTTTTAAAAAAAGTATTTTCTCTACAAAGAATCTTATCAGCTATACAAAAATCTGTACAGTTTTTTTATACTGAAGATAATATTGAGCTGCACTTGAATTCACATTCTTAGCAAAACAACTGCCTGAGCACACACGCACACTCCACACTCATCATTACAGGATAGCCATTTATTCTTCATCTTCATCCTCTTCCTCATCATCTTCATCTTCTTCTTCTTCCTCTTCTTCCTCCACATCTTCAGGTTAATTCTTCTTGTTTGAGCCTGTGGGCCTACCAGGGCCCTTCTTTCCCGCTTCACTTTTGCCCTTGGCACGGTATGCAGCAATATCCTTTTCATATTTCTCCTTTAGCTTAGCTGCTTTCTGTTCATATGGTTGTTTATCTTTGGCTGAGTGTTCAGACCGCATCTCACCCAATTTTTTTGCAGTGTCCCCAATGGACAGGCCAGGGTGTTCACTTTTGATCTTTGGGCGATGTTCAGAGCAAAAGAGAAAGAAGGCAGATGGTGGTCTTTTAGGAGCATTGGGATCCTTTTTCTTTCCCTTCTTATCACCCTTGGGAGGAACGTAATTTTTCATCTCCCTGTCATAACGAGCTTTTTCACTTTTTGCCATATCTTCAAACTTGGACTTTTCCTTTGCAGACATGGTCTTCCATCTCTCCGAGCATTTCTTAGAGAATTCTGCGAAATTGACCGAAGAGTCAGGGTGTTTCTTCTTGTGCTCTTCCCGGCACGCCTGCACGAAGAAGGCATAGGAGGACATTTTGCCCCTTGGCTTGTTGGGGTCTCCTTTACCCATGACGACGGAACGGCGGCCACCTGGTGTGAGTTGTTCCTCAGACTCCCGCAGAGCGGCCAGATCTGACGGCATTGCTTCCTTCCCTCAGCTCCGGCATGAACTCAGGATGTGAGGGCGATCTGGCTGCGACATCTGTCACCCCATTGATCGCCAGGGTTGATTCGGCTGATCTGGCTGGCTAGGCAGGTGTCCCCTTCCTCCCTCACCACTCCATGTGCGTCCCTCCTGAAGCTGCGTGCTGGGTCGAAGAGGACGACCTTCCCCGCTAGAGGAGGACCGGTCTTCGGTCAAGGGTATACGAGTAGCTGCGCTCCCCTGCTAGAACCTCAAAACAAGCTCTCAAGGTTTTGGTTTTATATTTAGACTTTTAATTAACCTTGAGTTGCTTTTACATAGTGTATGAGGTGTTGGGGTATCTTTTCAGGCTTCTACATATGGATAATCACTTTCCTTTAAACCATTTGCTAAGGGGATTCTTCTTTCTCCTGTTTGTTTTCTTTCCTTTATTAAATAGGGGTTGGCTGTAGAAAAGTCAGTTTATTTCAGCTGCCTATTTTTTCCATTGAACTATGTGTCTGTTTTTCCAACAGTGCTAACACTGCTTCTATTTTTTTTAAGATTTCTTTATTTGAAAGGCCAGATGCTTCTTCCAAGTCTCTCATGTGGGTGCCAGCACCCAAGAACATGGTCCATCTTCCACCAATTTCCCAGGTGCATTAGTAGGGAGCTGGATTGGAAGTGGAGAACCTGGTCTTCGAGCAACAACATATGGGATACATGCACAGCAGGACAAGGCATTAACCTACTACACCACAGCATCAAACCCTTCCTTATTTACTTCTGCTGTGATCTTTCATTATTCACTTTTCTACTGCCCCACAACTTGACTCATTCCTGTATTTTTTTTTTCTGGGTCCTGGAGGATGGTAGTAGGTTGCTTCTGGGATATCTTTTTTATGTTAGTAGGTGCTTGGTAATCTAAAATCATAGTTTTTACTTTCTATATTTCTCTGTTAATCACGAGGACCTTCTAGATGACAGCAGAAAATGCTAGCAGAAATGAGGATATATTAATTTGCTAAGAAAATACCACAGAGAATATGATTTAAATCATGGAATTTTACTTCTCAGAGTTGTAGAGCTTGAAAATATCAGATCAAGGTGCTAATAGGCTCGATTTTTCCAGAAGCCCTTCTCTGATGTGACAGACACATCTATCATTTGATCTGCTTAAAAGCACTTTCTTCAGGTAGAGTTATGTTGGTGGTTAGCACTTCAGTGTTTGAGTTTTAGGGAGGCACATTTCAGTCCACAACAGCAAAGGGGCCCTGTGGTCTACTTCAATGACAGCCATCTCTGCGGAGGATAGAAAGTTTGAAATCAGCATTAGGATTTCTCACATTATTACTGTCAGTGCTATCTCCATCTAATGTGCATTCATGTACACACAAACAAAACTACCTGTACACATAAACACATTCAACAGTGGAAATGCCTGATGGTTGTGTACAGATAACATCAATATAATAATCCATAAGATGGCCTATTAGCAGACATTAAAAGAGAATTAGAAAGAATGACAACAAAATCTGCAGTTACCTATATTTATGTCTATATGTATGATATTCAGTATTTATAGTTGCTAAAAGATGAATACTGATGTGTGGAAATAAAAGCTAAACCTTACCTTGCAATATTGCAGCCTAGTCTACATGAAAGATGTCTTCCTAAAACCTTTCCCTGGGCCCACTCTGTGGCATAGTAGATTAAGCATCCACCTGCAGCACCAACATCCCACATGGGCACCAGTTTGAGTCCCTGCTCCTGCACTTCCAATCCAGCTCTTTGCTAATGGCCTAGGAATGCAGTGGAATATGCCCTGAGTGCTTGGGCCCCTGCACCCATGTGAGAGACCTGGAGGAAGCTGCTGACTCCTGGCTTCTGGCACCTGGCTTCAGATCGGCCCAGCTCCAGCCATTCTGGCCATTTAGGGGTGAACCAGTGGATAGCAGACCTCTCTTTCTCTTCCTCTCTATATCTGTCACTCTGCCTCACAATAAAGAAATACATTTTTTAAAAACTTTTCCCTTTTTAAATTTCTTAATTGTTTTAAAGATTTATTTATTTATTTATTTACAAGTCGAGTTACAGACAGAGAGGAGAACCAGAGAGAAAGAGAGAGGTCTTCCATCTGATGTTCACTCCCTAATTGATTGCAACTGCCATAGCTGTGCTGATCCGATGCCAGGAGCCAGGAGCTAGTTCCAGGTCTCCCAGATCGGTACAGGGGCCCAAGGACTTGGGTCATCTTCTACTACTTTGCCAGGCCATAGCAGAGAGCAGGATCAGAAGTGGAGCAGCTGAGTATTGAACCGGCCCCCATATGGGATGCTGGAGCTTCAGGCGAGGGTGTTAACCTGCTCCACCACAGCACCAGTCCAACATTTTAAATTTCTGATACTCTAAAGTAGCAAAGGACTGCATTACATCTAGGAAAGATGTATTTAAAAATTATAAATCTAGTGCATTTTAGCAGAAGTCCTAACAAATACTTCTGATTTTCTCAACATTATGTATAAATAAATGATAGAATGAGTCATTGTCAGATTAATAGAAGGAGTTTGAGAGGATTGTCTCTCTTTCAAATGTGTTGAATAGTTTGAGAAGCATTAGTTCTTTAAAAGACTTGTAGAATTCAATAGTGAGGCTGTCTGATCCTGGACTTTTCCTTGTTGGGAGGGTCTTTATTACTCATCCAATCTCTGTCTTGGTTTTTGATTTGTTTAGCTTTTCTATGTGTCTTCATGACTCAATTTAGGTATATTGTGTATGTCCAGGAATCTGTTGATTTTTCCTCTAGGTTTTCCAATTTGTTAACCATCACAACAGATGCCCGCATCATATATTGCAGTGCTAATCTGAGTTTTGGGTACTCCACTTCCAAATCAGTTTCATGTTAATATCCCTGGGAAGCAATGGATAATAGCTCAAATTCTTTCCTTCTTGTCATCTAATTTGGAGAACTGTAACCTCAATGGGGACTTGAAACCTGGTCTTGCACAGTGGTAGCCATATAGAAAGTGAACTAGCAGATGGGAGATCTCTCTGCTTCTCTTTCCTTCTCTCTTTGTCTCTGTGTCTCTCTGCCATTTTTTATCATATTAAAATATTTAATTACTTATTTGAAAGAGTTACAGAGAGAGGGAGAGACAGAAATCTTCCACCACCTAATTCATTTTTGAGATGACTTTAATAGCCAGAGTGTGGCCAGGTTGAAGCCAGGAGCTTTTCCTCCGATGTGCGTGGCAGCATCCCAGCCACTTGGGCCAACTTTCCCTGCTTTTTCAGTCCATTGGTAAGGAGCTGGATCAGAAATGGAATAGCTGGTACTTGAACTGGTGCACGTAGAGGATGCCAATGTAACAGATAGCAATTTTGTCCACTGCACCACAACCACCAGCTCCTCTTTCTGCCTTTCCAATAAATAAATCTTTTGAAAAAGAATTTAAGGTAGTAAAAGTAATCATGACTGAGCAATGACAAATTTATTGAAGTGATCGACTTTCTTAAAGGTCTATTTATGAATTTGAAAGGCAGCACTAGAAAGAGAGAGTGGGAGAGATGGATCTTCCTCCTGGTTTGTTCGCTCCTCAAATGGCTGCAGTGACTGTGGCTAGGCCAGACTGATATCAGGAGCCAGGGGCTTCTTCCAGGTCTCTCACATGGGTGCAGGAGCCCCAATATTTGAGTCACCCTGTGCTGCTTTTCCAGACACATTAGCAGGGAACTGGATCCGTTTGGAGCATTAATGTCTATGATACTCTCCTTGCAGTTGAAGGATTTAGAATCCATTTCAATTATGGGTGGGCCAAGTACAACAGCTCCCAATTGTCCAAGGTTTGGATTAGATGGGTTCTGAGAAATTTTGTTAAAATAGTTATTAATCATAACTCTCAGTTTAAGCTTTTCTTACCAAATTTTCATGTTTGCTGATGTTTATATCTATGGGAAAATTGGGTCTCTGGATTGCAACCAATGAAAGCATCCAGACTAACAGTAATAAGGTCAACAGTCAGCAGAATGATGTCCAGCTGAACTGAAATAGCTTTTCTTATTTGGTAGAGGGGTTACCTCCTGCATTATACTGACATACTGACATAGACAGTAGATATTGGAGCCTGTCTCTTCTGCCAAATGGAGAATGCCGCATTTTGATCCATCATATATATATTTATATATTATAATATATATTATATATTTCTATACATAATATAGAATTACATATAATTATCATAAATATATAATATATAATTATATATAAATATTATATATGAATTTATTTATATATAAATATATAATTATTTCTGATCCAGCTCCATACCAATGGATTGAAAAACCAGTGAAAGATGGTCCAAGTGCCTGGGTTGCTGCCACACACATTGGAGGAGGAGCTCCTGGCTTCAACCTGGCCACACTCTGGCTATTGAAGTCATCTCAATAATATATATATATGATATATATAATAGTTATAATAAATTATATAATATTATCTGTTTATAATTATTATATATTATATAATATATGATAAAGCATAATATATTTTATATATGAATATATTTATATACATAAATATATATAAATAAATGTAAATATATATATATATAGAATTTATTTACGTATTTGACAGGTGTACTTACAGACAGTGAGAGGAAGAGACAGAGAGAAAGGTCTTCCATATGCTCATTTACTCCCCTAATGACTGCAATGTCTGCAGCTGGGCCAATCTGAGCTAGGAGCTTCCAGGTCTCCCACATTTTGGCAGGGACCAAAGCACTTGGAACAGCTTCTACTGCTTTCCCAGGCTATTGCAGAGAGATGGATGGGAAAAGGAGAAATGGGGACTAGAACTGGTGCTCATATGGGGTGCCAGCATTGCAAGTAAAGGATTACACCACTGCACCACAGTGCTGGCCCCAGTCTATCCTTTATTAAGGAGATCTCAGTAATCATGTTCAGGTATTGCTGTCCTATATTCATGGCCAAAGTCCTAGCAGACAACATGGTTTGGAGAATCGTAAGCACAAGGTGTGTAGGAGACTTCATTTCTCATACAGCACAGTTAATAACAAGGTTCCAAGAGGGGAAATTACTTGCATCATAGTCTTTGAGAACTAATGGACATCACAGGTGATCTAAAGAATTTAGAAGGTTTGTGAGCCCCTAGAGTGAAAAAGTCACTGGGAGCACAAGGACAGTGCCTAGAGTTTATTTTGATGGATTTTAGCCCCTTTCATTGGAGGGAGGCCCAAAGAAGCTGGACTGATTAGTAAACCTCAGAAGTGTCTTTTCAAGGTGAAGGCAAACTGAGACTGAGGGGTTTTTGGAAAAACGTTGAACAAAAGACATTTCCCACACGTGGTTAAGACACATCATTTATCTACTGATTTTCATCAGATCTGTTAACATTAGGTATAAGGTACAGTGGACATGGTGGATGGCATATAGCAATATGATTTTAGTAATATATCATGAGGTGCTTTTTTTAAATGGATTTAGCAGGTAAAATTGGGCTACCTAATGGGATGTAGCTGGAATAATCACCTTTTTGTTAAATAAATCTGAGGTAATAAATGTTAGTGTATGAAGACATTGAGTTTTCTTTTATTGGGCCTTCTTGGTTATTTTAATCTGGGATCTGCAAATTCTCATTTTCTTTATTTTATTCCTCATCATGTCGGACCAACTCTGCTGCTTTGGGGATTTTTTTAGTACATCTGATATTTGGAAATTTAGACAATAGTATAGTTAAAATGAGATGTACCAAGTAAAGTATTTATTTTTATTCTGATACATATTTTGGAATTCTTCTAAAATTCCTATTGAGTATCCTTGTTAAATTTAGTTGCATCCCAGGTTAAGACTTATTGGAGGCAGGCTCCATGGCTCAATAAGCTAATCCTCCACCTGCGGTGCAGGCACACCAAGTTCTAGTCCTGCTGGGAGAGCCAGATTCTGTCCCAGTTGCTCCACTTCCAGTCCAGCTCTCTGCTATGGCCCAGGAGTGCAATGGAGGATGGCCAAAGTGCTTGGGCCCCGTACCTGCATGGGAGACCAGGAGGAAGCACTTGGCTCCTGGCTTTGGATCAGTGCCATGTGCCAGCTGCAGCACACTGGCCGCAGCGGTCACTAGGGGGTAAACCAACAGAAAAAGGAAGACCTTTCTCTCTGTCTCTCTCACTGTCCACTCTGCCTGTCAAAATAAAAAATAATTTTTATAAAAAGACTTATTGGAGCCACTTTAGTGATTACACCCATGAAACTTTGTTAATAAATGCAAATAGAACCTGGGAAAATTGATGTATATCTTATGCTGTAGAGACTTAAGATTGAACATCTTTTTTATCTTTTTTAATTATATAATTTAAAAACAAATTTTAGATTTTTTTTTTTACTTTACTAAGTCACAGCTCTGGCCCCATTAATATGACTTAACAATGTTTTTTCCTCTAAGACTTATCTCTATTGTTTCAGTTAACTGCATGCCTTTTCTTTACATTCAGATTCCCTCAGCTGTCAAAGCTTATTCATCTTAATTCTGTTGTTCCTATTTCCCTCCCTTTTATTCTGTCCCTAGGCTAATTGAGATCATGATTCTCCATTCCTTCTGTGTGGTGTCACAGTAGGCTTGAAGTGTTCTTTTTCTCTTCTGATTTCTAAAGAAAGAAATTATGTATTCCCCCAGTTTAGATATTTTAATAATGCACTCTAAACAAAGGTTAAATGTTCTTAATTTGACAAGAATTTTCAGGGCCAGTGGTGTGGCATAGTGGGTAGAGCCACCACTTGCAGTGCTGGCATCTCATATGGATCCAGATCTCTGCTATAGCCTGGGAAAGCAGTAGAAGATGGCCCAAGTCCTGGGCCCCTGCACCCATGTGGGAGACCTGGAAGAAGCTCCTTGCTCCTGGCTTTGGATTGGCACAACTCTGGCCATTGCAGCCAACTGGGGAGAGAACCAGTGGATGGAAGACCCCTCTCTCTTCTCTGCCTCTCTCTGTGCAACTCTGACTTTCAAATAAATAAATAAATCTTTTAAAAAAAGATTTTTTTCTAATTTTAGATTTGTTCTACTTCATTGCCACTTCAGGGTGTGTGTAAGGAGTGCATATCCAGTTTTTCTATTTTGGAATTTGGGGATTTTGTATTAGCTCTGCTGTGTATTCATTTTTCTTGAGCATTGGTGATATCTTCTCCTTAGTTGTATTAAGAGAGAGAGCAATAGCCCTCATGTCTTTTTAGGTAAGTAAGACATATTAAAAACAGAGCATTCAGTATACATTCATAGTAGTTTGACTTGTTCAATTGATTTACGTGACCTCCCTTGGACATTCTTGGTCTCTGCTGTACAACTTTCTATACTCATTAATTCTTTGATATTCTCAAATCCAGAAAATGAATGACTCAACAGCTGTGTTCCTGTATTTGCTGGGATTCAGGGTAAGAAGCAAAGTGGAGGTGTTCAGGAATCTAAAGTTACATGCTACATAGCAAAGCACATCATTTCCTATACAAAGTGACTGGGAAATCCAGAATCTTTTGCACACATATTGGATCCTGAACTATTACTGACCTATTCAGTAAGATTTTAATGTATTTATTTTCTGTGTGTGTGTTTGTATTTCTAAATAAACTCTGCTGGGCTACTTAACATTAACATGTATTGCAGAATTCTTTCATCAGTTTTTACTTTTAAAAAGTTTCTCTTTCAGTTTTATGGGAGAGGGTAGAAGTTTCCTGCTATGTAACTGAAAGTTCATTCATTCATTAAAGTTAAAAATATTTGTTGCAAATTGGTAGAATACTATTAATTCTCATGTGATTTACATGAAACTAAATACATTCTCTATTTTGTTTTGCTTAAAATTTCTGCATGTGTGGACTTCTTTTTTCCTTCTTGCCCCAAATCCCTTTGTGTATTGGGATGGCAAATGGGTTTTACACTGGAGAAAACATGTTATTTTGGCAAAGAAGTACTTAGCCTTCCTGCTTCAAGTATTCAAATATTGCATTGGAAATCAGTATATTTGTTTACTGTACAAATGTCCTTCATACAATTTTGTAATCTTCTGGGATGGGAGAGGAAGCAGGAAATAGGAGGATTATGGGTGGGAGGGATGTTTTGGGGGAGGGGAAGCCACTGTAATCCAAAAGCTGTACTTTGGAAATTTATATTTATTAAAAAATTAAACAATTTTGTAATCTTCATCTTCCTTTTTATTTCATCCTTTTTTTAAAAAAATTCATTTATTTTACTTGAAAATCAGAGTTACACAGAGAAGGAGAGAGAGAGAGCAGTCTTCCAACCGCTGGTTCACTCCCCATTTGGCCACAATGGCTGGAGCTCTGCCAATCCAAAGCCAGGAGCCAGCAGCTTCTTTTGGGTCTCCTATGCAGGTGCAGGAGCCCAAGGGCCTGGGCCATCCTCTACTGCTGGATAGTAAGTCTTACTTGCCTAAAAAGATGGATAGTAATTTGAGTAGCCAGGACTTGAACTGGCACCCAATTGGAATGTCAGCACTGCAAGCCACAGCTCTACTTGCTACTCCACAGCATCGGCCCCCTAAATTCTTATGAGTATTGCTACACGATTGGAATTTATAATTGATAATGCTGAACAATTGAAACTGTCTTATTTACAATTGTAGGACTGGATATGGCAGTTCTACTTGAAGTAAAGTATGTAGCCTGCTTATTGTATGATTTTCGGAAAAGCATGTATTTATATATAACAGCAGATCTGTTAATCATTTAAAAGTGAATTGTCATGATTACCCAGATGTAAAGAATGCAATATGTGCTAATGAGTTAGCAGTCACAGACATTTAGAATTAGAGGGATTTTAGAACTTTTTCAATACTGCAGTTTTTATGAAAAACTAATAATTTTTTTTATTTGACAGGTAGAGTTATATACAGTGAGAAATCAGAAAGGCCTTCCTTCCATTGGTTCAGTCCCCAGATGGCTGCCACAGTTGGAGCTGTGCCCATCCAAAGCCAGGAGTCAGGTGCTTTCTCCTGGTCTCCCATTCGGGTGCAGGGCCCAAGCACTTGGGCCATCCTCTACTGCCTTCCCGGGCCATAGCAGAAAGCTGGACTGAAAGAGGAGCAACCAGGACTAGAACACTTTGCCCATAAGGGATACCAGCACCACAGGTGGAGAATTAACCAAGTGAGCCACGGCGCTGGCCCCCGATAAATTTACTCTTAACAAAATATCAAAATATCTTATTTAGTATAAAGTTAGTAGTGAAAAGAGACTACCTTGTTGAACACAGAAATTTGAGATTATATTTCTTGGTATTAATTTGCATCTTAAGGCTTATTGCCTAGTTTATTTCAATATTTCAATCTAATATTACTAATAATATCTTGTACTTAGTGGTTCACTGTGTGCCAGACAATATTCTTTTGATTTTTTAAAAGATTTATTTATTTATTTATTTGGAAGTCCGAGTTACACAGATAGTGAACAAGAGGAAGAGAGAGAGTTCCTCCATCTGCTTTTTCACTCCCCAGATGACCTAAAAGGTCAGAGATATGCCAATCTGAAACCAGGAGCCAGGACCTCTTCAGGGTCTCCCATGCAGATTCAGGGGCCCAAGGACTTGGGCCAACTTCCTACTGCTCTCCCAGGCTATAGCAGACAGCTGAATGGAAAATGGAGCAGCCTGGACTTGAACCGGCCTCCATATGGGATGCCCCCACTGCATGCAGTGGCTTTACTAGCTACACCACAGCACTGGCCTCAAGACAATGCTCTAAAATGATGCATTAATTATTCCCAAATATTGAAAAGTGGCATGGTACACATTTGAATGTGTTGTTTTGTACTAGTTGTAGAAACAGTTTAAAATATATTTATATTTAAAAATGTAAGCTTTGATCTAAAGGTTTACTTTCCCTTAAGGTGCCTGTTTGGAAACTGAGAGATCATTGAAGTCTCAAGATAGAGTACAACTGATCTTATCCAAGCCTCCTTTATCACATGAGGATGCTAAATGCCAAGCCCAGAGAAGTAAAGTGAATTGTTCAAGGTCACATAGGTAAGTTGTGGCAGGGATAATTCTGTATTAGCATTAGGTATCCTGATACATAGGCCACTGTTCTGTCAATTTTGTACTCCTTCTGGAGTTAAAGATTCTAAGTTGTGGAAAATTGAATTTGGAAATTTAGTGGTTGCTATGTTGTTATGGTGAGAAATTTCTGTGTATAGCTATGAGTTGCTTAAATTTTATTCAATATATTTTTCTAGTATGTTTGCTATTTATTTGAAATGTATAACAAATAGCTTCATCTATTTGCCAAAAGAATTTTTAAAGATTTATTTATATTATTTGAATGTCAGAATTACACAGAGAGAGAAGGAGAGGCAGAGAGAGTGGTCTTCCATTCACTGGTTCACTCCACAGTTGGCCTCCATGGCTGGAGCTGTGCTGACTGGAAGGCAGGAACCAGGAGCCTCTTCCTGGTCTCCTATGCAGTTGCAGGGGCCCAAGGACTTGTACCATTTTATAGTGTTTCCCAGGCCATAGCAGAGAGCTGGATAGGAAGTGGAGCAGCCAGGTCTTGAACTGATGCCCCTATGGAATACCAGCACTGCAGGTGGCAGCCTCACCCACTATGCCACAGTGCCAGCCCTTGCCAAAAGAATTTATAGAAGCTATTCCATATATACACTTCACAATTATTTAGTTACTTGACATGAACTATCCCTGCATATTTGAAAATTTTGAATGGTATCACTTGGGTTTTAAGAATGTTATATTTTAGGTCTCTTAATATTTTTAGTGATGATGTTTTAAAGGCCCTTCCTGTTTTATGAAAAATGATAAGGATTTTGTTTTACAATGGCCATAGTATTACTACTTAAAGCAATAGATTAAATAACACTTTTAAACAAAGTCATTTAATACTGAATTCTAACACACTGGTATATTTTAAAGTGAGAAACTGGATTTCTTTCAGATATTCTAAAGAAGAATGATAATCAAAATTGAAGACATCTACAGTTTTTAATCACTTGTTTTAAATATTGGTCATAATGGTCCAATTTTGAGTTTAATTTTAATTAGCTTTTAAATGATTCAATATGTTTTATAGAAAAAATTCGGAGAACATAATTATATACTCAACCTCCCTCCCTTCTTTTTCCTTCTTTGTCATTTTTTTTAGCTTATGAAATGACATTTTCAGTTTACATTACATTAAAAACGGTTGTTGAATCAAGGGACAAGTTTAACAGGCAAAAAGCAAAAAGATCGTAATTTAGAGGGAATACAGACAATGGCTCTAAACAATATTTGAATATCACATCTAAACAATATTTGAATAAATTGATAAATATTTTAATTTCTCCTACTAAAATGCTCAAAGTCTTTAATTATTTATCAAATATTAGTGCAAAATTATGGATTTAAATGATCCCAAAAAGTGATGAATTTTTGTGTAATAAAGTCCAATTTTTGTCAAGGCTTTTTGACAGTCTCACAGAAAACTTATGTTTGTGAATGGGAAGAATAATACCAAAATATCCATACTACCAAAAGCAATTTGCAAATTCAATGCAATCCCAATCAACATACCAACGATGTTCTCAGAGCTAGAAAAAATGATGCTAAAATTCACATAGAAACATGAGAGATGCTTAACATCTAAAGCAATATTATAAAGCAAAAAAAAGCTGGAGACATCACACCATATTTTAAGACATATTACAGGGGTCAGCACTATGACAAAGCAGGTAAAGTCACCGTCTGCAGTGCTGGCATCTCATATGGGTGCCAGTATGTTTCCCAGCTGCTCCACTTCTTATACCCCTCTCTGGTATAGCCTGAGAAAAAAGTAGAAAATGGCCAAAGTCTTTGGGCCCCTGCACCTGCATAGAGACCTGGAAGAAGCTCCTGACACTTGGATTCAGATCAACAGAGCTCCGGCCATTGTGGCCATTTGGGGAGTAAACCAGTGGATGGAAGACCTCTCTCTCTCTCTGCCTCTACCTCTCTGTAACTCTGCCTTTCAAATAAATATACTGCAAAAAAAAAAAAAAAGAAGAAGAAGTGTTAGCACTGATATAATAACAGACACATAGTTCAATGGAAAAGACTTGGTAGCATAGAAATAAACCCAAATTTCTACCAGCAACTCATATTTAACAAAGGAACTAAAATGAACTGGAGAAAGAAGAATCTCTTTCACAAGTGGTGCAGAGGAACTTGATTATCCATATGTAGAAGCCTGAAAAGAGACTCCAACATCTCTTACACTATGTGAAAGTGAACTCACAGTGAATTAAAATGTAATCATAAGACCCAAACCCAAGTAAACATAGGGAAACTCTAAATATTGTCAACACACAATAGCTTTTGGGTAAGATTCCAATAGCAATAGTCACAAAAATAAAAACAGAGACATTTGAGTATATCCAACTAAGATACTTCTTCACAACAAAGTAAACATCAGAGTGTAGATACAATGAACAGATGGCAGGAAAAATTAAAACTCTGAATGTTTACAGATTTCCAGAACATTTACATGAATTGGAAAAACTCCAAAAAATACAGTGAAGAAACAGGCAAGGATCTGAATAGACATTTCTCAGAAGAAATGTAAATGGTCAAAACATGTGAATATGCCCGATGTCACTAGCCATTATGTAAATATAAATCAGAACACCATATCAGTCTCCAACACCTGTGGGAGAATACAACACTCAGGTGTTTGTGTGTGCAGCAAGTGGGTTTAGAGGACCCTGTTCACCTCTGGAGAGCAGAGTCTACAGGGAGGTAAAGAAACCTTACTGCGCAGGGGCATGCTAATCTTCTCTGTATCGTTCCAATTTTAGTATATGTGCTGCTGAAGCGAGCACATGTGCTGCCGAAGCGAGAAAGAGATGAAAAGAATTTATCTCAACTAGCCACTAATATTCAAGAAACAAGGTCTTCAGGAAAGCCAACTCAACTGACATTTTCATGTCATTGTTAAATAAAGGAAAAATTATCTAGGTTCAGCAATACGTAGTTTATAAGAGAAAGACTACAGAGTAATTTCCTTGGCATAGAAATAACTTTGTCTTTTTTTTTTTTTATCTATGAGGGCTTGCTATCACCACCACACACCCACATCCCATATACAAATGTCTGGCTTGAGTGGTAGCTTCTCTGCTTTGAGGCAAGTTTCTGCTAGTGTGCACCCTGGGAGGAGACAGAGGATGGCAGAAGTGCTTGGGTCCCTGCACCCAAATGGGACATCCAGAATGAATTCCCAGTTCCTGGTTTTGGCTTGGTCAAGCTTTGGCTATTGCAAGTGTCTGGGGAGTGAAGCAGTGGTTCCCTCTTCCTGTCACTCTGCCTTTCAAATCAATAACTGTTGTTGGTAATGACTAATAATGATATTCACTGATTGTCAAATTTTGAATCTATTAATTATAGACAATTTCTCTTTGTATTTTTAAACTTTCATAATGTTCTGTAGCCAATTTCATCACTAGAAATAAAAACTTTTCCTCAAAAAAAAAAAAAGAAACCTTACTGCTTTCCTAATGTGCTTATTAAGTTCTTGACCAGCGCCTGTTAGTCTTGCCACAAACTTTCTAGTCTTGCTACTTTCCTTCTTCTTCTTCTTCTCTGTGACTTGTAAAATAGTATACATTCTATATACTGTGGATACTTTTGATTTATTTTATTCCTTCGGTCTCCTATGAAGTTCCTCCACAAAAGCACAGCCCTCAAAATATTCATTCATTTATGCAGTCTGCAGATTTCATGAGCTACTAAATTCCAAGTAGTATGTTAAAGGCAAGATCTGGGCCTAAGAGAAAAGTGGTCTAAATTCTGTGCCTAGAAGAGGATTTGGGACATAGTAGAACTTCAGTGAAGTGCTATGTGAATGACATGCACTCATTAAATGAGTAATCTAAAGCATACACTTCATTTAAGCAACACAGCAGCCCTACTCACCTCAGGTAGAGCAATTGAGAGGAATAATGTGAACAAAAATAAGACATCAATAAGTTGAATAATAACAGAGAAAAAACAAAATGAGATAGATGCCAACATTACTGAGCTATTTTTGAGGAATTAAATTGATAGAGGGGCTGGCATTGTGGCCAAGTGGGGAAAGCTGCAATCTGTGAGGCCAGCATAACATCTGAGTTCCACTTTGAGTTTAGGAATCTCCACTTCCAATTTAGCTCACTGCTAAACACCTGGGAAACCAGCAGAAGATGGACGAAGGACTCAGGTCCTTGCCACTCATGTGGGAGACTTGGATGAAGCTCCTGACTCCAGCATGCCCCAGGCTCAACTGTTGAAACTCTCTGGGGTGTGAGCCAGCAGATGAAAGCTATCTATGTCTTTCCCTCTCTCTCTAAATCCACCTTTCAAATAATAAAGATTTAATAAACAAATTAACTGATTTCAAAATACACAAAAACATGAACAATACTATATCATTTTTATGCCAAACTGATAAAAAATAACAAATGCTAGAGAGCACATGGGAAAAGAAAACCACCATATATGGTAGGTGAAAACACAAGTTAGTACAGATGTTATGCAGAACAGTATGGTCATTCCTTAAAAAGGATAAAAATTGGGGCTGGCGCTGTTGTGCAGTGAGTTAAAGCCCTGGCCTGAAGGGCCAGCATCCCATTTGGGTGCCAGTTCTAGTTCCAGCTGCTCTTCTTCCAATACAGCTCTCTGCTATCTCCTGGGATAGCAGTAGAAGATGGCCCAAGTCCTTGGGCCCATGCACCCATGAGGGAGACCCAGAGGAAGCTCCTGTCTCCAGGTTTCAGAATGGCATAACTCTGGCCTTTGTAGTCATCTGTAGAGCGAACCAGCTAATGGAGGACCTCTCTGTGTCTCTACCTCTATTGTAACTCTTTCAAATAAATAACAAAAATTAAACTAAGATAAAAATTGACCTACCATGTGAGAGTTATCTTGCTCTTGGCTATATAGAATAAGGAAATTTTATTAGAAGGAAAGGAGGAGAGCATATCAAAGATACAGCAATTTTCCCATAACACAGCCACTATAACACAGTTCACTGCAGCCAGGATGTGAAACCAATCTAGCTGTCCATCAGTGAAAAACAATGGACAGGGCAACCTCTTTTAGATACAAAAAAAGAACAAAATATTATTAAATTAATTGAAATAAGCCAGAAGCAGGAACACAAATGTCACCTGGTCCTTGTCGCATGTGGAAGTGAAAGAAAATAATGGATCTGAACACAGAACTGTGATTACTAGAGGCTGAGAAGGGAAGCAGCTAGGGATAGAGGGGAATTGGATAATAGGTATCAAAAATCAAAGAGGCAGAAAGAACTTCTGGTGTTCCATAATATAATGAGATGACTACATTCAACCATATTAGGTTCTGTGTAAAGAACTGAAGGAGAGGAGCTGGTAGTCTCAAATCATGGAGAAGAATTAGAAACTGTAGTTGCTTGGGGGCCAGCATTGTGGCACAGTGGGCTAACACCCTGGCCTGAAGCACCAGCATCCCCTGTGGGTACCAGTTCTAGTCCTGGCTGCTCCTCTTCTGATCCAACTCTCTGCTATGGCCTGGGAAAGCAGTAGAAGATGGCCCAAGTCCTTGGGTCCCTGCACCCAAGTGGGAGATCTGGAAGAAGCTCCTGGTTCCTGGAATCAGATTGGCAGAGCTCCGGCCATTGTGGCCATCTGGGGAGTGAACCGGCAGAGGAAGACCTCTCTCTCTCTCTGCTGCTACTTCTCTCTGTAACTCTGTCTTTCAAATAAATAACTCTTTAAAAACTTAATAAAACTGTAGTTGCTTAGCTTGATCACTTTTTACTGCATAAATGTGTGCAAATATTGCACTACACCCTGTAATAATGCATGACTAGGACACATTAATCACAAATTATTTCAATGAAATTTTAAAAATTAGAAGCATTTCTTTATATTAACAATGAACTATTTGAAAATGAAATTAGAGAAACATTTCCATGCATAGCAGCATAAGAACCAGGAACCAATGTCTTCAATGTTATCAGTGATGAATCAGATTCACAGCCCCCAGCACTCAGTTTTTGCCATATACTTTACCATGGCAATTGTGGGCATATAGTAGTAAATCAATGGACAGGAATCCTTTGTCTCTAAATCTGCTAAATAAATAAACAAGGAATTCATCAAAGAAAAAGAGATATCAATTTGGATGCCAGGCACAAAAACACATGCACTTGAGCTATCCTCCAGTTTGTGATGCCAACAAATCTTTCAGACATGTTACATTTTCAGAGACTTTTCTGTAATCTTGCTAAGCTTTCTGGAAATCTGCCTTATAGCAAAGGGTTTCCCAATTCCATTACACTCATGATATTTCTTTTGTGTGATATATTAGTTTACCATCTAGAGATAATTTATGGTACAAAACTTTTCTATGCATGCATGTTTTCTCATTTGTGAGTCTATTCATGGGAATTGAAGACTGATTTATAACAGAAATACATTTTCCAAATTCATTGCATAGACTTTTGTTCCTTATGAATTCTCTGAAGTCTGTTGATGTCTAATTTCTGGCTAAAGGTTTTATTGTATTTACAGCATGCAAAGACTATCACCTTTTGTGAATTCTGTGTCTATACAAGCCTGAAATAAAGAAAATGTTTTTGCACAATCAGTATACGCCTAAGAAACCACCTGTGTCAATTCTCTGATGTACCATTGACTTCTGACTCTAATAATATTTATAAGCTTTCTCCTTTACATGAGTCTCTGTTGGATAGGATGTGATTTCCAGCAAAAGGTTTTGTCACAATACTTACATGAATTTTGGAGAAAAGCTCTTCCACATTCATTATATTGTTAAGGTCTCTCCCTTGTTCAAATTCCATGATGGATTATGAGGCATTACCTATGTGAAATGACTTTCTCACATTTATTTCATTCATTAGATATATATGTTGTGCATTCTGATATAAGGAGAGATTTGGGCAGAGCTTTCCAACACTCATTACACCCATAAGGTTTCTCTCCCACGTGAATTCCCTGTTGTCTTATGAGGTATGGCTTCTAATTAAAGGGATTTTACTTTCAAAGGAGTTTTTCCCTATATGAATTTGATGATGTACAATGAGGGCTGAATTATGGTAAAAGGCTCTGAGTCATTACATTCATAAAATTGCTCCCCATGAGAATTCTTTTATGTTTGATGAGGTCTGATTTGCACCACAAAGGCTATTCACATGTATTATATTCATGCATTTCTCCCCTTGGTGAATTCTCTAATATTTCATGAGATATAACTTGCACAAAAAGGTCAAGTAGAAAATTCCCTGTGTGGATACTCTGATATCTTATGAGTTATGAAGTACAGCAAAGAGGCTTTCCACCATCCTTCCATCCATAAAACCTACCTAAATTGAGCAACAAAGATATAGAAAACCTAAACACACACATAACCAGATGGAAATGATACCAGTAATAAAGACCATCACTACCAAGAAAACCCCAAAACTGGAAGGCTTCACTGCTGAATTCTAACAGACATTTAAAGCACTAACTGCAATTCTTCTCAAGTTATTCAAAACAATTGAGAGAGAGGCGATTCTCCCAAATTCTTTCTATGAAGCCAACATCACCTTCATTCCTAAACTTGAAAAAAGTGCAACAAAGAAAGTAATTATAGACCAATTTCCCTGATGAACATACATGCAAAGATCTGCAACAGAATTCTGGCCAATTGAATCCAACAATGCATCAGAAAGATCATCCACCCAGACCAAGTGGGATTTATCCTTGGTATGCAAGGATGGGACCAAAGGCTTTTCCACAGTCATTTCATTTATAAGCTTTCTCCATGGTGTGAAGGCTCTGATACTTTCTGAGGTTTGACTTCTCAGCAAAGGTTTTTCCACAGTCATTGCAATCATAAGGTTTCCCCCAGTACAAATTGTCTGATGCTTTGTGAGCTTTGATTTCTCAGCAAAGGCTTTTCCACAATGATTGCATTCATAAGGTTTCTCCCCTCTGTGAATTCTCTGATGATTTATGAGGTTTGCCTTCTGGCCAAAGGATTTTCCATAGTAATTGCATTCATAAGGTTTCTCACCTGTGTGAATTCTCTGATGATTTATGAGGTTTGCCTTCTGGCCAAAGGATTTTCCACAGTCATTACATTCAAAAGGTTTCTCACCTGTGTGAATTCTCTGATGATTTATGAGGTGTTTCTTCTGGCCAAAGAACTTCCCACAGTCATTAGATTTGTAAGATTTCAACCCTGTGTGAATTCTCTGATGTCTAATGAGATCTGACTTCTGGTGAGTGGTTTCCACACAATCATTACACACATGAGGGTTTTCCACAATATGAGTGCTGTGATGGAGGGTATTTAATACTGAATGAATTCCCACAAGGTTTACATGCATAGGATTTCTTCCCTATATTTGGTCTATGATTCAGTCTAACATGTGATTGGTAAATGACAGGTTCCACAGTCCCAATATACTTATAAATGTTCTCTCTTTTCAGGTGAATACAATCAGAATTCCACAGTCAGTCAGCTGGGAGGGGTGGATGAATCCGGAAACAGCTGGTTTCCTTGTACTAAAACAAGCGCCATATCACGAAGGACTCTTGCATTTCTTTTTCTTTTTTGCATTTTTCACATTTTCTTATTTATCATGGTTTGTAATAAATTTTCTGATGTGGGTTGTGGTTTTGAGGCTGGCTTAAGGAGTTCAGGGAACCAGAGGAATGGTCTTTTTCAATTAGGGCACAGCTGTTGTTTCTCTCCAATTCTGGCTTTCTGTAATTGCTTTGGGTGCCTCAGGCAATTTTTCATTTTGAGCGACTTTTTCCTAAATGCTTTGTTGGTCTGAGTTGGTTTTGCCTTTTTCCTTTTCAAATTGTGTATTCTGATGCAATACAAACAAGGGTTTAGAACGAGGATCCATCAGGAAATTGAAAAACAGAACATATTGGGTTTTCATGATTAGAAATCATAGGCAACATGACCAAGATGAGTTTTTGGGTTTTGGAAAATGACATAGAACCCTTCCACTGAGGGGCAGATATTAATTTCCTCCAAATCGAGAGTGACTGCGATTTTCAGGTGAATTCAATCAGAATTCCACAGCCAGTCAGCTAGGAGGGGTGGATGAATCCGGGAACAGCTGGTTTCCTTGCAACTAAATCAAGCCCAATAGCACAAAGGACTCTTGCATTTCTTTGGCTTCTTTCTCTTTTTTCTTTTTATCATGGTTTGTAATGAATTTTCTGATGTGAGCTTTGGTTTTGAGGCTGCAATATAGAGTTCAGTGCACAGGAGGAATGGTCCTTTTCAAACAGGGCATAGCTGTTGGCCTGCTTCAATTCTGGCTTGCTGTCATTGTTTTGGGTGCCTCAGCCGATTTGTGGTTTCTTGTGTGGCAATTTCCTAAATGTTTTCTGGGTCTGAGTTGGTTTTGCCTTCTTCATTCCCAAATTCTGTATTCTGACGCAACACAAACAAGAGTTTGGACAGAGTAGCCATTATGAAATAAAACACATTACAAATGGGCATTTGAAGAATATAAATCTACAGGTAACACGACCAAGGTGAGTTTTTGTGTTTTGGAAAATCAAATGGAACACTTTGGCTGAGGTGACAGATATTAATTGCCTCCAAACTGAGTTTCACTGTGATTTTCAGGTTAAATCAGACAGAATTCCACAGGCATCAGCTGGAGGTGTGGATGAATCCGGGAACATTCGGTTTTCTTGAGACTAAATCAAGTCCAATATCATCATGGATTCTTGCATTTTTTTGGCTTTTTTCTCATTTTTCCTATTTATCATGGTTTGTAATGAATTTTCTGATGTGAGCTTTGGTTTTGAGGCTGGCATATTGAGTTCAGGGCACAAGAGGAAGGTTCTTTTTCAACCAGGGCACAGCTGCTGGCTTGCTCCAATTCTGGCTTGCTGTCATTGTTTTGGGTGCCTCAGCCGATTTGTGGTTTCTTGAGTGCCAATTTCCTAAATGTTTTCTGGGTCTGAGTCGGTTTTGCCTTCCTATTCCCAAATTTTGTATTCTGATGCAATACAAGCATGTTTTGGAGAGTAGCCATTATGAAAGAAAAAAAAAAAAACACAGCACATTGCCCTTTCAGGATTAGAAATCTACAGGCAACACAACCAAGATGAGTTTCTGTGTTTTGGAAAATGACATAGAACGCTTCTGCTGAGGGGACAGATTCTAATTCCCTCCAAAATGAGTGTGAGTGCGATATTGAGGTGAATTCAATCAGAATTCCAGAGTCAGTCTGTGGAAGGGGGGGATGAATCTGGAAACAGCCAGTTTCTTTGTGTCTAAATCCAGCCAAATATCACAAAGGACTCTTGCATTTCTTTGGCTTTTTCACATTTCCCTTATTTATCATGGTTTGTAATGAATTTTCTGATGTGAGCTTTGGTTTTGAGGCTGCAATATAGAGTTCAGGGCACCGGAGGAATGGTCTTTTTCAAACAGGACACAGCTGTTGGTTTGCTCCAATTCTGGCTATTGTCTTTGTTTTGGGTGCCTCAGCTGAAATTTGGTTTCTTGAGTTTCACTGGGATTGTCAGGTTAATTCAGTCAGAATTCCACAGGCAGTCAGCTTTAGTGGTGGATGAATCTGGGAACAGCCAGTTTCCTTGCAACTAAATCAAACCCAATATCATTATGGATTCTTAGATTTCTTTGGCTTTTTCACTTTTTTCTTATTTATCATGGTTTGTAATGAATTTTCTGATGTGAGCTTTGGTTTTGAGGCTGCAATATGGAGTTCAGGGCACAAGAGGATGGTTCTTTTTCAATCAGGGCACAGCTGTTGGCTTGCTCCACTTCTGGCTTGCTGTCATTGTTTTGAGTGCCTCAGCCGATTTGTGGTTTCTAGTGTGGCAATTTCCCAAATGTTTTCAGGGTCTGAGTTGGCTTTGCCTTCTTCCTTCCCAAATTTTGTATTCTGATGCAATGCAAAGAAGAGTTTGGACAGAGTGGCCATTATGAAATAAAAAACCCAACAAATAGGCATATGAAGCTTAGAAATCTACAGGTAACATGACCAAGGTGAGTTTTTGTGTTTTGGAAAAAAAAATGGAACACTTTGGCTGAGGTGACAGATATTAACTGCCTCCAAACTGAGTTTCACTGTGATTTTCAGGTTAATTCATTCAGAATTCCACAGGCAGTCAGCTGGTGGGGGTGGATGAATCCGGGAACAGCCGGTTGCCTAGCGACTAAATCAAGCCCTATATCATTATGGATTCTTGCATTTCTTTGGCTTTTTTCTCTTTTTTCTTATTTATCATGGTTTGTAATGAATTTTCTGATGTGAGCTTTGGTTTTGAGGCTGGCGTATTGAGTTCAGGGCACAAGAGGAAGGTTCTTTTTCAATCAGGGCACAGCTGTTGGCTTGCTCCACTTCTGGCTTGCTGTCATTGTTTTGGGTGCCTCAGCTGATTTGTGGTTTCTTGTGTGGCAATTTCCTAAATGTTTTCGGGGTCTGAGTTGGTTTTGCATTCTTCCTTCCCAAATTTTGTATTCTGATGCAATACAAGCAAGATTTTGGACAGAGTAGCCATTATGAAAGAAAAAAAAAAAAACACAGCAAATTGACCTTTCAGGATTAGAAATCCATAGGCAACACAACCAAGATGAGATTCTGTGTTTTGGAAAATGACATGGAACGCTTCTGCTGAGGGGACAGATTCTAATTCCCTCCAAATGGAGTGTGAGAGCGATTTTGAAGTGAATTCAATCAGAATTCCAAAGTCAGTCTGTGGAAGGGGGGGATGAATCTGGAAACCGCCAGTTTCTTTGTGTCTAAATCCTGCCAAATATCACAAAGGACTCTTGCATTTCTTTGGCTTTTTCACATTTCCCTTATTTATCATGGTTTGTAATGAATTTTCTGATGTGAGCTTTGGTTTTGAGGCTTGCAAATAGAGTTCAGGGCACAAGAGGAAGGTTCTTTTTCAATCAGGGCACAGCTGTTGGCTTGCTCCAATTCTGGCTTGCTGTCATTGTTTTGGGTGCCTCAGCCGATTTGTGGTTTCTTGAGTGCCAATTTCCTAAATGTTTTCTGGGTCTGAGTGGTTTTGCCTTCTTATTCCCAAATTTTGTATTCTGATGCAATACAAGCAAGATTTTGGAGAGTAGCCATTATGAAAGAAAAAAAAAAAAAAACACAGCGCATTGCCCTTTCAGGATTAGAAATCTACAGGCAACACGACCAAGATGAGTTTCTGTGTTTTGGAAAATGACATAGAACGCTTCTGCTGAGGGGACAGATTCTAATTCCCTCCCAAATGAGTGTGAGTGTGATTTTGAGGTGAATTCAATCAGAATTCCAGAGTCAGTCTGTGGAAGGGGGGGATGAATCTGGAAACAGCCAGTTTCTTTGTGTCTAAATCCAGCCAAATATCAAAAAGGACTCTTGCATTTCTTTGTCTTTTTCACATTTCCCTTATTTATCATGGTTTGTAATGAATTTTCTGATGTGACCTTTGGTTTTGAGGCTGCAATGTAGAGTTCAGGGCACCAGAGGAATGGTCTTTTTCAAACAGGGCACAGCTGTTGGTGTGCTCCAATTCTGGCTATTGTCTTTGTTTTGGGTGCCTCAGCTGAAATTTGGTTTCTTGAGTTTCACTGGGATTGTCAGGTTAATTCAGTCAGAATTCCACAGGCAGTCAGCTTTAGTGGTGGATGAATCTGGGAACAGCCGGTTTCCTTGCAACTAAATCAAACCCAATATCATTATGGATTCTTAGATTTCTTTGGCTTTTTTCTCTTTTTTCTTATTTATCATGGTTTGTAATGAATTTTCTGATGTGAGCTTTGGTTGAGGCTGCAATTTGGAGTTCAGGGCACAAGAGGATGGTTCTTTTTCAATCAGGGCACAGCTGTTGGCTTGCTCCACTTCTGGCTTGCTGTCATTGTTTTGAGTGCCTCAGCCGATTTGTGGTTTCTTGTGTGGCAATTTCCCAAATGTTTTCAGGGTCTGAGTTGGCTTTGCCTTCTTCCTTCCCAAATTTTGTATTCTGATGCAATGCAAAGAAGAGTTTGTACAGAATAGCCATTATGAAAGAAAAAACACAACAAATAGGCGTTTGAAGCTTAGAAATCTACAGGTAACATGACCAAGGTGAGTTTTTGTGTTTATGAAAATAAAATGGATCACTTTGGCTGAGGTGACAGATATTAATTGCCTCCAAACTGAGTTTCACTGTGATTTTCAGGTTAATTCAGTCAGAATTCCACAGGCTGTCATCTGGAGGGGTGGATGTATCTGGGAACAGCCGGTTTCCTAACGACTAAATCAAGCCCTATATCATTATGAATTCTTGCATTTTTTTGGCTTTTTCACATTTCCCTAATTTATCATGGTTTGTAATGAATTTTCTGATGTGAGCTTTGGTTTTGAGACTGCAATATAGAGTTCAGGGCACCTGAGGAATGGTCTTTTTCAAACAGGGCACAGCTGTTGGTGTGCTCCAATTCTGGCTATTGTCTTTGTTTTGGGTGCCTCAGCTGAAATTTGGTTTCTTGAGTTTCACTGGGATTGTCAGGTTAATTCAGTCAGAATTCCACAGGCAGTCAGCTTTAGTGGTGGATGAATCTGGGAACAGCCGGTTTCCTTGCAACTAAATCAAACCCAATATCATTATGGATTCTTAGATTTCTTTGGCTTTTTTCTCTTTTTTCTTATTTATCATGGTTTGTAATGAATTTTCTGATGTGAGCTTTGGTTTTGAGGCTGGCATATTGAGTTCAGGGCACAAGAGGAAGGTTCTTTTTCAATCAGGGCACAGCTGTTGGCTTGCTCCAATTCTGGCTTGCTGTCATTGTTTTGAGTGCCTCAGCCGATTTCTGGTTTCTTCTGTGGCAATTTCCCAAATGTTTTCAGGGTCTGTGTTGGCTTTGCCTTCTTCCTTCCCAAATTTTGTATTCTGATGCAATGCAAAGAAGAGTTTGTACAGAATAGCCATTATGAAATAAAAAAAACACAACAAATAGGCGTTTGAAACTTAGAAATCTACAGGTAACATGACCAAGGTGAGTTTTTGTGTTTATGAAAATAAAATGGAACACTTTGGCTGAGGTGACAGATATTAATTGCCTCCAAACTGAGTTTCACTGTGATTTTCAGGTTAATTCAGTCAGAATTCCACAGGCAGTCAGCTGGAGGGGTGGATGAATCTGGGAACAGCCGGTTTCCTAGCGACTAAATCAAGCCCTATATCATTATGGATTCTTGCATTTTTTGGCTTTTTTCCCTTTTTTCTTATTTATCATGGTTTGTAATGAATTTTCTGATGTGAGCTTTGGTTTTGAGGCTGGCATATTGAGTTCAGGGCACAAGAGGAAGGTTCTTTTTCAATCAGGGCACAGCTGTTGGCTTGCTCCACTTCTGGCTTGCTGTCATTGTTTTGGGTGCCTCAGCTGATTTGTGGTTTCTTGTGTGGCAATTTCCTAAATGTTTTCTGGGTCTGAGTTGGTTTTGTCTTCTTCCTTCCCAAATTTTGTATTCTGATGCAATACAAGCAAGATTTTGGACAGAGTAGCCATTATGAAAGAAAAAAAAAAACACAGCAAATTGACCTTTCAGGATTAGAAATCCATAGGCAACACAACCAAGGTGAGATTCTGTGTTTTGGAAAATGCCATGGAACGCTTCTGCTGAGCGGACAGATTCTAATTCCCTCCAAATGGAGTGTGAGAGTGATTTTGAGGTGAATTCAATCAGAATTCCAGAGTCAGTCTGTGGAAGGGGGGGATGAATCTGGAAACAGCCAGTTTCTTTGTGTCTAAATCCTGCCAAATATCACAAAGAACTCTTGCATTTCTTTGGCTTTTTCACATTTCCCTTATTTATCATGGTTTGTAATGAATTTTCTGATGTGAGCTTTGGTTTTGAGGCTGGCATATTGAGTTCAGGGCACAAGAGGAAGGTTCTTTTTCAATCAGGGCACAGCTGTTGGCTTGCTCCAATTCTGGCTTGCTGTCATTGTTTTGGGTGCCTCAGCCGATTTCTGGTTTCTTGAGCGGCAATTTCCTAAATGTTTTCTGGGTCTGAGTCGGTTTTGCCTTCTTATTCCCAAATTTTGTATTCTGATGCAATGCAAAGAAGAGTTTGCACAGAATAGCCATTATGAAATAAAAAACACAAAAAATAGGTGTTTGAAGCTTAGAAATCTACAGGTAACATGACCAAGGTGAGTTTTTGTGTTTATGAAAATAAAATGGAATACTTTGGCTGAGGAGACAAATATTAATTGCCTCCAAACTGAGTTTCACTGTGATTTTCAGGTTAATTCAGTCAGAATTCCACAGGCAGTCAGCTGGAGGGGTGGATGAATCCGGGAACAGCCGGTTTTCTAGCGACTAAATCAAGCCCTATATCATTATGGATTCTTGCATTTTTTTGGCTTTTTTCTCTTTTTTCTTATTTATCATGGTTTGTAATGAATTTTCTGATGTGAGCTTTGGTTTTGAGGCTGGCATATTGAGTTCAGGGCACAAGAGGAAGGTTCTTTTTCAATCAGGGCACAGCTGCTGGCTTGCTCCACTTCTGGCTTGCTGTCATTGTTTTGGGTGCCTCAGCTGATTTGTGGTTTCTTGTGTGGTAGTTTACTAAATGTTTTCGGGGTCTGAGTTGGTTTTGTCTTCTTCCTTCCCAAATTTTGTATTCTGATGCAATACAAGCAAGATTTTGGACAGAGTATCCATTATGAAAGAAAAAAAAAAAAACACAGCATATTGACCTTTCAGGATTAGAAATCCATAGGCAACACAACCAAGGTGAGATTCTGTGTTTTGGAAAATGACATGGAACGCTTCTGCTGAGGGGACAGATTCTAATTCCCTCCAAATGGAGTGTGAGAGTGATCTTGAGGTGAATTCAATCAGAATTCCAAAGTCAGTCTGTGGAAGGGGGGGATGAATCTGGAAACAGCCAGTTTCTTTGTGTCTAAATCCTTCCAAATATCACAAAGGACTCTTGAATTTCTTTGGCTTTTTCACATTTCCCTTATTTATCATGGTTTGTAATGAATTTTCTGATGTGAGCTTTGGTTTTGAGGCTGGCATATTGAGTTCACGGCACAAGAGGAAGGTTCTTTTTCAATCAGGGCACAGCTGTTGGCTTGCTCCACTTCTGGCTTGCTGTCATTGTTTTGGGTGCCTCAGCTGATTTGTGGTTTCTTGTGTGGCAATTTCCTAAATGTTTTCGGGGTCTGAGTTGGTTTTGTCTTCTTCCTTCCCAAATTTTGTATTCTGATGCAATACAAGCAAGATTTTGGACAGAGTAGCCATTATGAAAGAAAAAAAAAAAAACACAGCAAATTGACCTTTCAGGATTAGAAATCCATAGGCAACACAACCAAGATGAGATTCTGTGTTTTGGAAAATGACATGGAACGCTTCTGCTGAGGGGACAGATTCTAATTCCCTCCAAATGGAGTGTGAGAGGGATCTTGAGGTGAATTCAATCAGAATTCCAAAGTCAGTCTGTGGAAGGGGGGGATGAATCTGGAAACAGCCAGTTTCTTTGTGTCTAAATCCTGCCAAATATCCCAAAGGACTCTTGCATTTCTTTGGCTTTTTCACATTTCCCTTATTTATCATGGTTTGTAATGAATTTTCTGATGTGAGCTTTGGTTTTGAGGCTGGCATATTGAGTTCAGGGCACAAGAGGAAGGTTCTTTTTCAATCAGGGCACAGCTGTTGGCTTGCTCCACTTCTGGCTTGCTGTCATTGTTTTGGGTGCCTCAGCCGATTTGTGGTTTCTTGAGTGCCAATTTCCCAAATGTTTTCTGGGTCTGAGTCGGTTTTGCCTTCTTATTCCCAAATTTTGTATTCTGATGCAATACAAGCAAGATTTTTGAGAGTAGCCATTATGAAAGAAAGAAAAAAAAAAAAACACAGCGCATTGCCCTTTCAGGATTAGAAATCTACAGGCAACACGACCAAGATGAGTTTCTGTGTTTTGGAAAATGACATAGAACGCTTCTGCTGAGGGGACAGATTCTAATTCCCTCCCAAATGAGTGTGAGTGCGATTTTGAGGTGAATTCAATCAGAATTCCAAAGTCAGTCTGTGGAAGGGGGGGATGAATCTGGAAACAGCCAGTTTCTTTGTGTCTAAATCCAGCCAAATATCACAAAGGACTCTTGCATTTCTTTGGCTTTTTCACATTTCCCTAATTTATCATGGTTTGTAATGAATTTTCTGATGTGAGATTTGGTTTTGAGGCTGCAATATAGAGTTCAGGGCACCTGAGGAATGGTCTTTTTCAAACAGGGCACAGCTGTTGGTGTGCTCCAATTCTGGCTATTGTCTTTGTTTTGGGTGCCTCAGCTGAAATTTGGTTTCTTGAGTTTCACGGCGATTGTCAGGTTAATTCAGTCAGAATTCCACAGGCAGTCAGCTTTAGTGGTGGATGAATCTGGGAATAGCCGGTTTCCTTGCAACTAAATCAAACCCAATATCATTATGAATTCTTGCATTTTTTTGGCTTTTTTCTCTTTTTTCTTATTTATCATGGTTTGTAATGAATTTTCTGATGTGAGCTTTGGTTTTGAGGCTGGCATATTGAGTTCAGGGCACAAGAGGAAGGTTGTTTTTCAATGAGGGCACAGCTGTTGGCTTGCTCCACTTCTGGCTTGCTGTCATTGTTTTGAGTGCCTCAGCCGATTTGTGGTTTCTTGTGTGGCAATTTCCCAAATGTTTTCAGGGTCTGAGTTGGCTTTGCCTTCTTCCTTCCCAAATTTTGTATTCTGATGCAATGCAAAGAAGAGTTTGTACAGAATAGCCATTATGAAAGAAAAAACACAACAAATAGGCGTTTGAAGCTTAGAAATCTACAGGTAACATGACCAAGGTGAGTTTTTGTGTTTATGAAAATAAAATGGAACACTTTGGCTGAGGTGACAGATATTAATTGCCTCCAAACTGAGTTTCACTGTGATTTTCAGGTTAATTCAGTCAGAATTCCACAGGCTGTCATCTGGAGGGGTGGATGTATCTGGGAACAGCCGGTTTCCTTGCAACTAAATCAAAACCAATATCATTATGGATTCTTGCATTTCTTTGGCTTTTTTCTCTTTTTTCTTATTTATCATGGTTTGTAATGAATTTTCTGATGTGAGCTTTGGTTTTGAGGCTGGCATATTGAGTTCAGGGCACAAGAGGAAGGTTCTTTTTCAATCAGGGCACAGCTGTTGGCTTGCTCCACTTCTGGCTTGCTGTCATTGTTTTGGGTGCCTCAGCTGATTTGTGGTTTCTTGTGTGGCAATTTCCTAAATGTTTTCGGGGTCTGAGTTGGTTTTGCCTTCTTCCTTCCCAAATTTTGTATTCTGATGCAATACAAGCAAGATTTTGGACAGAGTATCCATTATGAAAGAAAAAAAAAAAAACACAGCAAATTGACCTTTCAGGATTAGAAATCCATAGGCAACACAACCAAGATGAGATTCTGTGTTTTGGAAAATGACATGGAACGCTTCTGCTGAGGGGACAGATTCTAATTCCCTCCAAATGGAGTGTGAGAGCGATTTTGAGGTGAATTCAATCAGAATTCCAAAGTCGGTCTGTGGAAGGGGGGATGAATATGGAAACAGCCAGTTTCTTTGTGTCTAAATCCTGCCAAATATCACAAAGTACTCTTGCATTTCTTTGGCTTTTTCACATTTCCCTTATTTATCATGGTTTGTAATGAATTTTCTGATGTGAGCTTTGGTTTTGAGGCTGGCATATTGAGTTCAGGGCACAAGAGGAAGGTTCTTTTTCAATCAGGGCACAGCTGTTGGCTTGCTCCACTTCTGGCTTGCTGTCATTGTTTTGGGTGCCTCAGCCGATTTGTGGTTTCTTGAGTGCCAATTTCCTAAATGTTTTCTGGGTCTGAGTCGGTTTTGCCTTCTTATTCCCAAATTTTGTATTCTGATGCAATACAAGCAAGATTTTTGAGAGTAGCCATTATGAAAGAAAGAAAAAAAAAAAACACAGCGCATTGCCCTTTCAGGATTAGAAATCTACAGGCAACACGACCAAGATGAGTTTCTGTGTTTTGGAAAATGACATAGAACGCTTCTGCTGAGGGGACAGATTCTAATTCCCTCCAAATGGAGTGTGAGAGCGATTTTGAAGTGAATTCAATCAGAATTCCAAAGTCAGTCTGTGGAAGGGGGGGATGAATCTGGAAACAGCCAGTTTCTTTGTGTCTAAATCCAGCCAAATATCACAAAGGACTCTTGCATTTCTTTGGCTTTTTCACATTTCCCTTATTTATCATGGTTTGTAATGAATTTTCTGATGTGAGCTTTGGTTTTCAGACTGCAATATAGAGTTCAGGGCACCTGAGGAATGGTCTTTTTCAAACAGGGCACAGCTGTTGGTGTGCTCCAATTCTGGCTATTGTCTTTGTTTTGGGTGCCTCAGCTGAAATTTGGTTTCTTGAGTTTCACTGCGATTGTCAGGTTAATTCAGTCAGAATTCCACAGGCAGTCAGCTTTAGTGGTGGATGAATCTGGGAACAGCCGGTTTCCTTGCAGCTAAATCAAACCCAATATCATTATGGATTCTTGCATTTCTTTGGCTTTTTCACTTTTTTCTTATTTATCATGGTTTGTAATGAATTTTCTGATGTGAGCTTTGGTTTTGAGGCTGGCATATTGAGTTCAGGGCACAAGAGGAAGGTTCTTTTTCAATCAGGGCACAGCTGTTGGCTTGCTCCACTTCTGGCTTGCTGTCATTGTTTTGAGTGCCTCAGCCGATTTGTGGTTTCTTGTGTGGCAATTTCCCAAATGTTTTCAGGGTCTGAGTTGGCTTTGCCTTCTTCCTTCCCAAATTTTGTATTCTGATGCAATGCAAAGAAGAGTTTGTACAGAATAGCCATTATGAAAGAAAAAACACAACAAATAGGCGTTTGAAGCTTAGAAATCTACAGGTAACATGACCAAGGTGAGTTTTTGTGTTTATGAAAATAAAATGGATCACTTTGGCTGAGGTGACAGATATTAATTGCCTCCAAACTGAGTTTCACTGTGATTTTCAGGTTAATTCAGTCAGAATTCCACAGGCTGTCATCTGGAGGGGTGGATGTATCTGGGAACAGCCGGTTTCCTAACGACTAAATCAAGCCCTATATCATTATGAATTCTTGCATTTTTTTTGGCTTTTTCACATTTCCCTAATTTATCATGGTTTGTAATGAATTTTCTGATGTGAGCTTTGGTTTTGAGGCTGGCATATTGAGTTCAGGGCACAAGAGGAAGGTTCTTTTTCAATCAGGGCACAGCTGTTGGCTTGCTCCACTTCTGGCTTGCTGTCATTGTTTTGGGTGCCTCAGCCGATTTGTGGTTTCTTGAGTGCCAATTTCCCAAATGTTTTCTGGGTCTGAGTCGGTTTTGCCTTCTTATTCCCAAATTTTGTATTCTGATGCAATACAAGCAAGATTTTTGAGAGTAGCCATTATGAAAGAAAGAAAAAAAAAAAACACAGCGCATTGCCCTTTCAGGATTAGAAATCTACAGGCAACACGACCAAGATGAGTTTCTGTGTTTTGGAAAATGACATAGAACGCTTCTGCTGAGGGGACAGATTCTAATTCCCTCCCAAATGAGTGTGAGTGCGATTTTGAGGTGAATTCAATCAGAATTCCAAAGTCAGTCTGTGGAAGGGGGGGATGAATCTGGAAACAGCCAGTTTCTTTGTGTCTAAATCCAGCCAAATATCACAAAGGACTCTTGCATTTCTTTGGCTTTTTCACATTTCCCTAATTTATCATGGTTTGTAATGAATTTTCTGATGTGAGATTTGGTTTTGAGGCTGCAATATAGAGTTCAGGGCACCTGAGGAATGGTCTTTTTCAAACAGGGCACAGCTGTTGGTGTGCTCCAATTCTGGCTATTGTCTTTGTTTTGGGTGCCTCAGCTGAAATTTGGTTTCTTGAGTTTCACGGCGATTGTCAGGTTAATTCAGTCAGAATTCCACAGGCAGTCAGCTTTAGTGGTGGATGAATCTGGGAATAGCCGGTTTCCTTGCAACTAAATCAAACCCAATATCATTATGAATTCTTGCATTTTTTTGGCTTTTTTCTCTTTTTTCTTATTTATCATGGTTTGTAATGAATTTTCTGATGTGAGCTTTGGTTTTGAGGCTGGCATATTGAGTTCAGGGCACAAGAGGAAGGTTGTTTTTCAATGAGGGCACAGCTGTTGGCTTGCTCCACTTCTGGCTTGCTGTCATTGTTTTGAGTGCCTCAGCCGATTTGTGGTTTCTTGTGTGGCAATTTCCCAAATGTTTTCAGGGTCTGAGTTGGCTTTGCCTTCTTCCTTCCCAAATTTTGTATTCTGATGCAATGCAAAGAAGAGTTTGTACAGAATAGCCATTATGAAAGAAAAAACACAACAAATAGGCGTTTGAAGCTTAGAAATCTACAGGTAACATGACCAAGGTGAGTTTTTGTGTTTATGAAAATAAAATGGAACACTTTGGCTGAGGTGACAGATATTAATTGCCTCCAAACTGAGTTTCACTGTGATTTTCAGGTTAATTCAGTCAGAATTCCACAGGCTGTCATCTGGAGGGGTGGATGTATCTGGGAACAGCCGGTTTCCTTGCAACTAAATCAAAACCAATATCATTATGGATTCTTGCATTTCTTTGGCTTTTTTCTCTTTTTTCTTATTTATCATGGTTTGTAATGAATTTTCTGATGTGAGCTTTGGTTTTGAGGCTGGCATATTGAGTTCAGGGCACAAGAGGAAGGTTCTTTTTCAATCAGGGCACAGCTGTTGGCTTGCTCCACTTCTGGCTTGCTGTCATTGTTTTGGGTGCCTCAGCTGATTTGTGGTTTCTTGTGTGGCAATTTCCTAAATGTTTTCGGGGTCTGAGTTGGTTTTGCCTTCTTCCTTCCCAAATTTTGTATTCTGATGCAATACAAGCAAGATTTTGGACAGAGTATCCATTATGAAAGAAAAAAAAAAAAACACAGCAAATTGACCTTTCAGGATTAGAAATCCATAGGCAACACAACCAAGGTGAGATTCTGTGTTTTGGAAAATGACATGGAACGCTTCTGCTGAGGGGACAGATTCTAATTCCCTCCAAATGGAGTGTGAGAGCGATTTTGAGGTGAATTCAATCAGAATTCCAAAGTCGGTCTGTGGAAGGGGGGATGAATATGGAAACAGCCAGTTTCTTTGTGTCTAAATCCTGCCAAATATCACAAAGTACTCTTGCATTTCTTTGGCTTTTTCACATTTCCCTTATTTATCATGGTTTGTAATGAATTTTCTGATGTGAGCTTTGGTTTTGAGGCTGGCATATTGAGTTCAGGGCACAAGAGGAAGGTTCTTTTTCAATCAGGGCACAGCTGTTGGCTCTCTCCACTTCTGGCTTGCTGTCATTGTTTTGGGTGCCTCAGCCGATTTGTGGTTTCTTGAGTGCCAATTTCCTAAATGTTTTCTGGGTCTGAGTCGGTTTTGCCTTCTTATTCCCAAATTTTGTATTCTGATGCAATACAAGCAAAATTTTGGAGAGTAGCCATTATGAAAGAAAAAAAAAAAAAGCGCATTGCCCTTTCAGGATTAGAAATCTACAGGCAACACGACCAAGATGAGTTTCTGTGTTTTGGAAAATGACATAGAACGCTTCTGCTGAGGGGACAGATTCTAATTCCCTCCAAATGGAGTGTGAGAGCGATTTTGAAGTGAATTCAATCAGAATTCCAAAGTCAGTCTGTGGAAGGGGGGGATGAATCTGGAAACAGCCAGTTTCTTTGTGTCTAAATCCAGCCAAATATCACAAAGGACTCTTGCATTTCTTTGGCTTTTTCACATTTCCCTTATTTATCATGGTTTGTAATGAATTTTCTGATGTGAGCTTTGGTTTTCAGACTGCAATATAGAGTTCAGGGCACCTGAGGAATGGTCTTTTTCAAACAGGGCACAGCTGTTGGTGTGCTCCAATTCTGGCTATTGTCTTTGTTTTGGGTGCCTCAGCTGAAATTTGGTTTCTTGAGTTTCACTGCGATTGTCAGGTTAATTCAGTCAGAATTCCACAGGCAGTCAGCTTTAGTGGTGGATGAATCTGGGAACAGCCGGTTTCCTTGCAGCTAAATCAAACCCAATATCATTATGGATTCTTGCATTTCTTTGGCTTTTTCACTTTTTTCTTATTTATCATGGTTTGTAATGAATTTTCTGATGTGAGCTTTGGTTTTGAGGCTGGCATATTGAGTTCAGGGCACAAGAGGAAGGTTCTTTTTCAATCAGGGCACAGCTGTTGGCTTGCTCCACTTCTGGCTTGCTGTCATTGTTTTGAGTGCCTCAGCCGATTTGTGGTTTCTTGTGTGGCAATTTCCCAAATGTTTTCAGGGTCTGAGTTGGCTTTGCCTTCTTCCTTCCCAAATTTTGTATTCTGATGCAATGCAAAGAAGAGTTTGTACAGAATAGCCATTATGAAAGAAAAAACACAACAAATAGGCGTTTGAAGCTTAGAAATCTACAGGTAAGATGACCAAGGTGAGTTTTTGTGTTTATGAAAATAAAATGGATCACTTTGGCTGAGGTGACAGATATTAATTGCCTCCAAACTGAGTTTCACTGTGATTTTCAGGTTAATTCAGTCAGAATTCCACAGGCTGTCATCTGGAGGGGTGGATGTATCTGGGAACAGCCGGTTTCCTAACGACTAAATCAAGCCCTATATCATTATGAATTCTTGCATTTTTTTTGGCTTTTTCACATTTCCCTAATTTATCATGGTTTGTAATGAATTTTCTGATGTGAGCTTTGGTTTTGAGACTGCAATATAGAGTTCAGGGCACCTGAGGAATGGTCTTTTTCAAACAGGGCACAGCTGTTGGCTTGCTCCACTTCTGGCTTGCTGTCATTGTTTTGGGTGCCTCAGCTGATTTGTGGTTTCTTGTGTGGCAATTTCCTAACTGTTTTCGGGGTCTGAGTTGGTTTTGCCTTCTTCCTTCCCAAATTTTGTATTCTGATGCAATACAAGCAAGATTTTGGACAGAGTAGCCATTATGAAAGAAAAAAAAAAACACAGCAAATTGACCTTTCAGGATTAGAAATCAATAGGCAACACAACCAAGGTGAGATTCTGTGTTTTGGAAAATGACATGGAACGCTTCTGTTGAGGGGACAGATTCTAATTCCCTCCAAATGGAGTGTGAGAGCGATTTTGAGGTGAATTCAATCAGAATTCCAAAGTCGGTCTGTGGAAGGGGGGGATGAATCTGGAAACAGCCAGTTTCTTTGTGTCTAAATCCTGCCAAATATCACAAAGGACTCTTGCATTTCTTTGGCTTTTTCACATTTCCCTTATTTATCATGGTTTGTAATGAATTTTCTGATGTGAGCTTTGGTTTTGAGGCTGGCATATTGAGTTCAGGGCACAAGAGGAAGGTTCTTTTTCAATCAGGGCACAGCTGTTGGCTTGCTCCAATTCTGGCTTGCTGTCATTGTTTTGGGTGCCTCAGCCGATTTGTGGTTTCTTGAGTGCCAATTTCCTAAATGTTTTCTGGGTCTGAGTCGGTTTTGCCTTCTTATTCCCAAATTTTGTATTCTGATGCAATACAAGCAAGATTTTGGAGAGTAGCCATTTTGAAAGAAAAAAAAAAAAAACACAGCAAATTGACCTTTCAGGATTAGAATTCTACAGGCAATATGACCAAGATGAGTTTCTGTGTTTTGGAAAATGACATAGAACGCTTCTGCTGAGGGGACAGATTCTAATTCCCTCCCAAATGAGTGTGAGTGCGATTTTGAGGTGAATTCAATCAGAATTCCAAAGTCGGTCTGTGGAAGGGGGGAATGAATCTGGAAACAGCCAGTTTCCTTGTGTCTAAATCCAGCCAAATATCACAAAGTACTCTTGCATTTCTTTGGCTTTTTTTCTCTTTTTTCTTATTTATCATGGTTTGTAATGAATTTTCTGATGTGAGCTTTGGTTTTGAGGCTGGCATATTGAGTTCAGGGCAGAAGAGGATGGTTCCTTTTCAATCAGGGCACAGCTGTTGGCTGGCTGCAGTTCTGGCTTGCTGTCCTTATTTTGAGTACCTCAGCAGATTTGTGGTTTCTTGTGTGGCAATTTCCCAAATGTTTTCTGGGTCTGAGTTGGCTTTGCCTTCTTCCTTCCCAAATTTTGTATTCTGATGCAATGCAAAGAAGAGTTTGTACAGAATAGCCATTATGAAATAAAAAACACAACAAATAGGCGTTTGAAGCTTAGAAATCTACAGGTAACATAACCAAGGTGAGTTTTTGTGTTTATGAAAATAAAATGGAACACTTTGGCTGAGGTGACAGATATTAATTGACTCCAAACTGAGTTTCACTGTGATTTTCAGGTTAATTCAGTCAGAATTCCACAGCCAGTCAGCTGGAGGGGTGGATGAATCCGGGAACAGCCGGTTTCCTTGTGACTAAATCAAGCCTTATATCATTATGGATTCTTGCATTTTTTTGGCTTTTTTCTCTTTTGTCCTATTTATCATGGTTTGTAATGAATTTTCTGATGTGAGCTTTGGTTTTGAGGCTGGCATATTGAGTTCAGGCACAAGAGGAAGGTTCTTTTTCAATCAGGGCACAGCTGTTGGCTTGCTCCAATTCTGGCTTGCTGTCATTGTTTTGGGTGTCTCAGCTGATTTGTGGTTTCTTGAGTGCCAATTTCCTAAATGTTTTCTGGGTCTGAGTCGTTTTTTCCTACTTATTCCCAAATTTTGTATTCTGATGCAATACAAGCAAGATTTTGGAGAGTAGCCATTATGAAAGAAAAAAAAAAAAAACACAGCGCATTGCCCTTTCAGGATTAGAAATCTACAGGCAACACGCCCAAGATGAGTTTCTGTGTTTTGGAAAAAGTCATGGAACCCTTCTGCTGAGGGGACAGATTTTAATTCACTCCAAATTGAGTGTGAATGCGATTTTGAGGTGAATTCAATCAGAATTCCAAGTCAGTCTGTGGAAGGGGGGGATGAATCTGGAAACAGCCAGTTTCCTTTTATCTGAATCCAGCCAAATATCAAAAAGAACTCTTGCATTTCTTTGGCTTTTTCACATTTCCCTGATTTATCATGGTTTGTAATGAATTTTCTGATGAGAGCTTTGGTTTTGAGACTGCAATATAGAGTTCAGGGCACTGGAGGAATGGTCTTTTTCAAACAGGGCACAGCTGTTTGCGTGCTCTAATTCTGGCTTCCTGTCAGTGTTTTGGGTGCCTGTGATTTTCAGGTTAATTCATTCAGAATTCCACAGGCAGTCAGCTGGAGGGGTGGATGAATCCGGGAACAGCTGGTTTCCTAAATCAAGCCCTATATCATTATGGATTTTTGCATTTTTTTGGCTTTTTTCTCTTTTTTCTTATTTATCATGGCTTGTAATGAATTTTCTGATGTGAGCTTTGGTTTTGAGGCTGGCATATTGAGTTCAGGGTACAAGAGGAAGGTTCTTTTTCAATCAGGGCACAGCTGTTGGCTTGCTCCACTTCTGGCTTGCTTTCATTGTTTTGGGTGCCTCAGCTGATTTGTGGTTTCTTGTGTGGCAATTTCCTAAATGTTCTCTGGGTCTGAGTTGGCTTTGCCTTCTTCCTTCCCAAATTTTGTATTCTGATGCAATACAAGCAAGATTTTGGACAGAGTAGCCATTATGAAATAAAAAACACAACAAATAGGTGTTTGAAGCATACAAATCTACAGGTAACATGACCAAGTTGTTTTTGTGTTTTGGAAAATGAAATGGAACATTTTGGCTGAGGTGACAGATATTAATTCCCTCCAAACTGAGTTTCACTGCGATTTTCAGGTTAATTCAGTTAATTCAGTTAGGATTCCACAGGCTTGCATTTCTTCAGCTTTTTCACATTTCCCTTATTTATCATGGTTTGTATGAGTTTTCTGATGTGAGCTTAGATTTGAGGCTGGCATATTGAGTTCAGGGCACAAGAGGAAGGTTCTTTTTCAATCAGGGCACAGCTGTTGGCTTGCTCCACTTCTGGCTTGCTGTCATTGTTTTGGGTGCCTCAGCTGATTTGTGGTTTCTTGTGTGGCAATTTCCTAAATGTTTTCTGGGTCTGAGTTGGTTTTGCCTTCTTCCTTCCCAAATTTTGTATTCTGATGCAATACAAGCAAATTGACCTTTCAGGATTAGAAATCCATAGGCAACACAACCAAGATGAGATTCTGTGTTTTGGAAAATGACATGGAACGCTTCTGCTGAGGAGACAGATTCTAATGCCCTCCAAAGTGAGTGTGAGAGCGATTTTGAGGTGAATTCAATCAGAATTCCAAAGTCAGTCTGTGGAAGGGGGGGATGAATCTGGAAACAGCCAGTTTCTTTGTGTCTAAATCCTGCCAAATATCACAAGGGACTCTTGCATTTCTTTGGCTTTTTCACATTTCCCTTATTTATCATGGTTTGTAATGAATTATCTGATGTGAGCTTTGGTTTTGAGGCTGGCATTTTGAGTTCAGGGCACCAGAGGAATGGTCTTTTTCAAACAGGGCACAGCTGTTGGCTTGCTCCAATTCTGGCTATTGTCTTTGTTTTGGGTGCCTCAGCTGAAATTTGGTTTCTTGAGTTTCACTGAGATTGTCAGGTTAATTCAGTCAGAATTCCACAGGCAGTCAGCTTAATGGTCGATGAATCTGGGAACAGCCGGTTTCCTTGCAACTAAATCAAACCCAATATCATTATGGATTCTTGCATTTCTTTGGCTTTTTTCTCTTTTTTCTTATTTATCATGGTTTGTAATGAATTTTCTGATGTGAGCTTTGGTTTTGAGGCTGCAATATGGAGTTCAGGGCACAAGAGGATGGTTCTTTTTCAATCAGGGCACAGCTGTTGGCTTGCTCCACTTCTGGCTTGCTGTCATTGTTTTGAGTGCCTCAGCCGATTTGTGGTTTCTTGAGCTGCAATTTCCTAAATGTTTTCTTGGTCGGAGTTGGTTTTGCCTTCTTCCTTCCCAAATTTTGTATTCTGACGCAATATAAACTAGAGTTTGGACAGAGTAGCCATTATGAAATAAAAAACACAACACATAGGCGTTTGAAGCTTAGAAATCTACAGGTAACACGACCAAGGTGAGTTTTTGTGTTTTGGAAAATAAAATGGAACACGTTGGCTGAGGTGACATATATTAATTGCCTCCAAACTGAGTTTCACTGTGATTTTCAGGTTAATTCAGTCAGAATTGCACAGGCAGTCAGTTGGAGGGGTAGATGAATCCAGGAACAGCCGGTTTCCTAGCGACTAAATCAAGCCCTATATCATTATGGATTCTTGCATTTCTTTGGCATTTTTCTCTTTTTTCTTATTTATCATGGCTTGTAATGAATTTTCTGATGTGAGCTTTGGTTTTGAGGCTGGCATATTGAGTTCAGGGCACAAGAGGAAGGTTCTTTTTCAATCAGGGCGCAGCTGTTGGCTTGCTCCACTTCTGGCTTGCTGTCATTATTTTGGGTGCCTCAGTGATTTTGGCTTCTTGAGCGGCAATTTCCTAAATGTTTTCTGGGTCTGATTTGGTGTTGCCTTCTTCCTTCCCAAATTTTGTATTCTGATGCAATACAAACAAGAGTTTGGACAGAGTAGCCATTATGAAATAAAACACACAACAAATAGGATGTTGAGACTTAGACATCTATAGGTAAAACAACCAAGGTGAGTTTTTCTGTTTGGGAAAATCAAATGGAACACTTTGGCTGAGGTGACAGATATTAATTGCCTCCAAACTGAGTTTCACTGCGATTTTCAGGTTAATTCAGTCAGAATTCCACAGGCCGTCAGCTTGAGGGGCGAATGAATCCGGGAACAGCTGGTTTCCTTGCGACTAAATCAAGCCCAATATGATTAGGGATTCTTGCATTTCTTTGGCTTTTTTCTCATTTTTCTTATGTATCATGGTTTGTAATGAATTTTCTGATGTGAGCTTTGGTTTTGAGGCTGGCATATTGAGTTCAGGGCACAAGAGGAAGGTTCTTTTTCAATCAGGGCACAGCTGTTGGCATGCTCCAATTCTGGCTTGCTGTCATTGGTTTGGGTGCCTCAGCTGACTTTTGGTTTCTTGAGTGAAAATTTCCTATATGTTTTCTGGGTCTGAGTTGCTTTTGCCTTCTCCCTTTTGAAATTTTGCATTCTGACACAATACAAACCAGAGTTTGGGCACAGTAGCCATTATGAAATAAACAACACAACAAATTGCGTTTGAAGCTTAGAAATCTGCAGGTAGCATGACCAAGGTGAGTTTTTGTGTATTGGAAAATAAAGTGGAACACTTTGGCTGAGGTGACAGATATTAATTGCCTCCAAACCGAGTTTCACTGCGATTTTCATGTTAATTCAGTCAGAAACCACAGACACTCAGCTGGGAGTTGTTGATGAATCTGCAACCAGCCAGCAATAAGAGAATAAATCAAGCCCAATATCACTAAGAACTCCTGCATTTCTTTGGCTTTTTTCTCTTTTTTCTTATTTATCATGGTTTGTAATGAATTTTCTGATGTGAGCTTTGGTTTTGAGGCTGGCATATTGAGTTCAGGGCACAAGAGGAAGGTTCTTTTTCAATCAGGGCACAGCTGTTGGCGTGTTCCAATTCTGGCATCCCGACATTTTTTTGGGTGCCTCAGCTGATTTGTGATTTCTTGAGCGGCAATTTCCTAAATGTTTTCTGGGTCTGAGTTGGTTTTGCCTTCTTCCTTCCCAAATTTTGTATTCTGACACAATACAAACAAGAGTTTGGCCAGTGCAGCCATTATGAAATAAAAAACACTACACATAGGTGTTTGAAGCTTAGAAATCTACAGATAACACGACCAAGGTGAGTTTTTGTGTTTTGGAAAATAAAATGGAAACTTTGGCTGAGGTGACAGATATTAATTGCCTCCAAACTGAGTTTCACTGTGATTTTCAGGTTAATTCAGTCAGAATTCCACAGGTAGTCAGCTGGAGGGGTGGATGAATCCGGGAACAGCCGGTTTCCTTGCAACTAAATCAAGCCCAATATCATTATGGATTCTTGCATTTCTTTGGCTTTTTTCTCATTTGTCTTATTTATCATGGTTTGTAATGAATTTTCTGATGTGAGCTTTGGTTTTGAAGCTTGAATATGGAGTTCAGGCACTGGATTAATGGTCTTTTTCAATCAGGGCACAGCTGTTGGCTTGCTCAAGTTCTGGATTGCTGTCATTTTTTTGGTGCCTCAGCTGACTCATCACCTGGAGGGGTGGATGAATCTGGGAACAGCCGGTTTCCTTGCGACTAAATCCAGCCAAATACCACAAAGCTTCTTGTATTTCTTCGGCTTTTTTCTCATTTTTCTTATTTATCAAGGTTTGTAAGATTTTGGACAGAGTAGGGGTGGATGAATCCGGGAACAGCCGGTTTCCTTGTGTCTAAATCCAGCCGAATATCACAAAGGACTCTTGCATTTCTTTGTTTTTTTCACATTTCCCTTATTTATCCTGGTTTGTATTGAATTTTCTGATGTGAGCTTTGCTTTTGAGGCGGCAATATGGAGTTCAGGGCACCGGAGGAATGGTCTTTTTCAAACAGGGCAGAGCTGTTGGCTTGCTCCACTTCTGGCTTGCTGTCATTGTTTTGGGTGTCTCAGCTGACTTTTGGTTTCTTGAACGGCATTTTCCTAAATGATTACTGGGTCTGAGTTGATTTTTCCTTCTTTCTTCCCAAATTTTGTATTCTGACGCAATACAAACAAGGGTTTGTTTACAGTAGCCATTATGAAATAAGCAACAAAACAAATAGGCGTTTGAAGCTTATACATCTACAGGTAACACGACCAAGGTGAGTTTTTGTGTTTTGGAAAATACAATGGAACACTTTGGCTAGGTGACAGATATTAATTGCCTCCAAACTGAGTTTCACTGCGATTTTCAGGTTAATTAAGTCAGAATTCCACAGGCAGTCAGCTGGAGGGGTGGATGCATCCGGGAACATCTGGTTTCCTTGTGACTAAATCAAGCCCAATATCATTATGGATTCTTGCATTGCTTTGGATTTTTCTCATTTTTCTTTTGTATCATGGTTTGTAATGAATTTTATGATGTGAGCTTTGGTTTTGAGGCTGGCATATTGAGTTCAGGGCACAAGAGGATGGTTCTATTTCAAACAAGGCACAGCTGTTGGCTTGCTCCAATTCTGGCTTGCTGTCATTGTTTTGGGTGCCTCAGCTGATTTTGGTTTCTTGAGCGGCAATTTCCTAAATGTTTTATGGGTCTGAGTTGGTTTTGCCTTCTTCCTTCCCAAATTTTGTATTCTGAGGCAATACAAACAAGAGTTTTGACAGAGTAGCCATTATGAAATAAAAAACACAACAAATAGGCGTTTGAAGCTTATACATCTACAGGTAACAAGACCAAGTGAGTTTTTGTGTTTTGGAAAATAATGTGGAACACTTTGGCTGAGGTGACAGATAGTAATTGCCTCCAAACTGATTGTCACTGCGATTTTCAGGTTAATTCAGTCAGAATTCCACAGGCAGTCAGCTGGAGGGGGGGATGAATCTTGGACGAGCCGATTTCCATGCGACTAAATCAAGCCCAATATCATTATGGATTCTTGCATTTCTTTGGCTTTTTCTCATTTTTCTTATTTATCATGGTTTGTAATGAATTTTCTGATGTGAGCTTTGGTTTTAAGCTGGCATATTGAGTTCAGGGCACAAGAGGAAGGTTCTTTTTCAATCAGGGCACAGCCGTTGGGTTGCTCCAATTCTGGCTTGCTGTCATTGTTTTGGGTGCCTCAGCTGATTTGTGGTTTCTTGTGTGGCAATTTCCTAAATGTTTTCGGGGTCTGAGTTGGTTTTGCATTCTTCCTTCCCAAATTTTGTATTCTGATGCAATACAAGCAAGATTTTTACAGAGTAGCCATTATGAAAGAAAAAAAAAAAAACAAAGCAAATTGGCCTTTCAGGATTAGAACTGTACAGGCAACACAATCAAGATGAGTTTCTGTGTTTTGGAAAGTGACATGGACCCCATCTGCTGAGGGGACAGATACTAATTTCCTCCAAATTGAGTGTGAGTGCAATTTTGAGGTGAATTCAATCAGAATTCCAAAGTCAGTCTGTTTAATGGTGGGATGAATCCTGAAACAGCCAGTTTCCTTGTGTCTAAATCCAGCCAAATACCACAAAGGACTCTTGAATTTCTTTGGCTTTCTCAGATTTCCCTTATTTATCGTGGTTTGTAATGAATTTTCTGATGTGAGCTTTGGTTTTGAGGCTGGCATATTGAGTTCAGTGCACAAGAGGAAGGTTCTTTTTCAATCAGGGCACAGCTGTTGGCTTGCTCCAATTCTGTCTTGCTGTCATTGTTCTGCATGCCTCAGCTTACTTTTGGTTTCTTGAGCAGTAATTTCCTAAATATTTTCTGGGTCTGAGTTGGTTTTGCCTTCTTCCTTCCCAAATTTTGTATTCTGATGCAATACAAACAAGAGTTTGGACAGAGTAGCTATTATGAAATAAAAAGTACAACAAATAGGCGTTTGAAGCTCAGAAATCTACAGGTAACACGACCAAGGTGAGTTTTTGTGTTTTGGAAAAGAAAATGGAACACTTTGGCTGAGGTGACAGGTATTAATTGCCTCCAAACTGAGTTTCCCTGTGATTTTCAGGTTAATTCCATCAGAATTCCACAGGCATTCAGCTGCAGGGGTGGATGAATCCAGGAACAGCCGGTTTCCTTGCGACTAAATCAAGCCCAATATCATTATGGATTCTTGCATTTCTTTGGCTTTTTCTCATTTCTCTTATGTATCATGGTTTGTAATAAATTTTCTGATGTGAGCTCTGGTTTTAAGGCTGGCATATTGGGTTCAGGGAACAAGAGGATGGTTCTTTTCAATCAGGGCACAGCTGTTGGCCTCCTCCAATTCTGGCTTGCTGTCAATGTTTTGAGTGCTTCAGCAAATTTGTGGATTCTAGTGTGTCAATTTACTAGATGTTTTTTGGGTCTGTGTTGGTTTTGCCTTCTTCCTTCCCAAATTTTGTATTCTGATGCAATACAAACAAGAGTTTGGACAGAGTAGGTATTATGAAATAAAAAAACACAACAAATAGCCATTTGAAGCTTAGAAATCTACAGGTAACACGACCAAGGTGAGTTTTTGTGTTTTGGAAAATCAAATGGAACACTTTGGCTGAGGTGACAGATATTAATTGCCTCCAAACTGAGTTTCACTGTGATTTTCAGGTGAATTCAGTCAGAATACCACAGGCAGTCAGCTGCAGGGGTGGATGAATCCTGGAACAGCCTGTTTCCTTCGAGTGAATCAAGCCCAATATCATAATGTATTCTTGCATTTCTTTGACCTTTTTCTTATTTTACTTATTTATCATGGTTTGTAATGAATTTTCTGAGGTGAGCTTTGGTTTTGAAGCTGCAATATGGAGTTCAGGATCCGGGGGAATGGTCTTTTTCCTTTTTTTTTTTTCTTGACAGGCAGAGTGGACAGTGAGAGAGAGAGACAGGGAGAAATTTCTTCCTTTGCCGTTGGTTCACACTCCAATGGCCGCCGCCGCCAGTGTGCTGCGGCGGGCGCACCGCGCTGATCCGATTGCAGGAACCAGGAGCCAGGTGCTTTTCCTGGTCTCCCATGGGGTGCAGTGCCCCAGCACTTGGGCCATCCTCCACTGCACTCCCTGGCCACAGCAGAGGGCTGGCCTGGAAGAGGGGCAACCGGGACAGAATCCACACCCAGACCGGGACTAGAACCTGGTGTGCTGGGGCCGCTAGGTGGAGGATTAGCTTAATGAGCCGCGGAGCTGGCTGGGAATGGTCTTTTTCAAACAGGGCACAGCTCTTGGCCTGCTCCAATTCTGGCTTGCTGTCATTGATTTGGGAGCCTCAGACGATTTGTGGTTTCTTGAGCGGCAATATCCTAAATGTTTTCTGCGTCTGAGTTGGTTTTGCCTTCTTCCTTCCCAAATTTTGTATTCTGCCACAATACAAACAAGAGTTTGGGCAGAGTAGCCATTTTGTAAAGAAAAACACAGCAAATAGGCGTTTGAAGCTTAGAAATCTACAGGTAACACGACCAAGGTGAGTTTTTGTGTTTTGGAAAATCAAATGGAACACTTTGCCTGAGGAGACAGATATTAATTGCCTCCAAACTGAGTTTCACTGCGATTTTCAGGTGAATTCAGTCAGAATTCCACAGGCAATCAGCAGGAGCGGTGGATGAATCCGGGAATAGCCGGTTTCCTGGCGACTAAATCCAGCCCAATATCATTATGGATTCTTGCATTTCTTTCGCTTTTTTCTCATTTTTCTTATTTATCATGGTTTGTAATGAATTTTTTGATGTGAGCTTTGGTTTTGAGGCTGGCATATTGAGTTCAGGTCACCAGAGGAAGGTTCTTTTTCAATCAGGGCACAGCTGTTGGCATGCTCCAATTCTGGCTTGCTGTCATTGTTTTGGGTGCCTCAGCTGACTTTTGGTTTCTTGAGTGGCAATTTACTAAATGTTTTCTGGATCTTAGTTGGTTTTGCCTTCTTCCTTCCCAAATATTGTATTCTGACACGATACAACCAATAGTTTGGACAGAGTTGCCATTATGAATTAAAAAACACTACAAATAGGCCTTTGAAGCTTAGAAATCTACAGGTAACATAACCAAGGTGAGTTTTTATGTTTTGGAAAATCAAATGGAATACTTTGGCTGAGGTCACAGATATATATTGCCTCCAAAGTGAGTTTCACTGCGATTTTCTGGTTAATTCAGTCAGAATTCCACAGGCAGTCAGCAGGAGTGGTGGATGAATCTGGGAACAGCCGGTTTCCTTGCGACTCAATCAAGCCCAATATCATTATGGATTCTTGCATTTCTTTGGCTTTTTTCTCATTTTACTTATTTATCATGGTTTGTAATGAATTTTCTGATGTGAGCTTTGGTTTTGAGGCTGGCATATGGAGTTCAGGGTACCGGAGGAATACTCTTTTTCAAACAGGGCATAGCTGTTGGCCTGCTCCAAATCTGGCTTGCTGTCATTTCTTTGGGTGCCTCAGCTGACTTTTGGTTTCTTGAGCGGCAATTTCCTAAATGTTTGCTGGGTCTGAGTTGGTTTTGCCTTCTTCCTTCCCAAATTTTCTTTTCTGATGGCATGCAAACAAGAGTTTGGGCAGAGTAGCCATTATGAAATAAAAAACACTACAAATATGCGTTTAAAGCTTAGAAATCTACAGGTAATACGACCAAGGTGAGTTTTTGTGTTTTAGAAAATCAAATGGAACACTTTGGCTGAGGTTACAGATAGTAATTGCCTCCAAACTGAGTTTCACTGCGATTTTCAGGTGAATTCCGTCAGAGTTCCACAGGCAGTCCGCTGGAGGGGTGGATGAATCCGGGAACAGCCGGTTTCCTTGTGACGAAATCAAGCTGAATATCATTATGGATTCTTGCATTTCTTTGGCTTTTTTCTCTTTTTTCTTATTTATCATGGTTCGTGATGAATTTTCTGATGTGAGCTTTGGTTTTGAGGCTGGCATATTGAGTTCAGGGCACAAGAGGAATGGTCTTTTTCAAACAGGGCACAGCTGTTGGCCTGCTCCAATTCTTCCTTCCCGTCATTGTTTTGGGTGCCGCGGCTAACTTCAGGTGAATTCAGTCACAATTCCACAGGCAGTCAGCTGTAGGGGTGGATGAATCTGGGCACAGCCGGTATCCTTGTGAATAAATCCAGCCCAATATCATTATGGGTTTTCTGGGTCTGAGTTGGTTTTGCTGTCTGCCTTCCCAAATTATCTTTTCTGATGCCATACAAACAAGAGTTTGGGCAGAGTAGCCATTATGAAATAAAAACCACAAGAAATAGGATTTTGAAGCTTAGAAATCTACAGGTAGCACGACCATGGTGAGTTTTTGTGTTTTGGAACATAAAATGGAACGCTTTGGCTGAGGTGACAGATATTAATTGCTACCAAACTGAGTTTCACTGCGATTTTCAGGTTAATTCAGTCAGAATTCCACAGGCAGTCAGCTGGAGGGGTGGATGAATCTGGGAACAGCCGGTTTCCATGCGAATAAAACAAGCCTAATATCATTATGGATTCTTGCATTTCTTTGGCTTTTTTCTCATTTTTTATTTATCAAGGTTTGTAATGAATTTTCTGATGTGAGATTTGGTTTTGAGGCTGCAATATGCAGTTCAGGGCACCGGAGGAATGGCCTTTTTCAAACAGGGCACAGCTGTTGGCCTGCTCCAATTCTGGCTTGCTGTCATTGTTTTGAGTGCCTCAGCCGACTTTTGGTTTCTTGAGCAGCAATTTCCTGCATGTTTTCAGGGTCTGAGTTGGTTTTGCCTTCTTCCTTCCCAAATTTTATTCTGACGCCATACAAACAAGAGTTTGGGCAGAGCAGCCATTTTGTAATGAAAAACACAGCAAATAGGCATTTGAACCTTAGAAATCTACAGGTAACACGACCAAGGTGAGTTTTTGTGTTTTGGAAAATACAATGGAACACGTTGGCTGAGGTGACAGATATTAATTGCCTCCAAACTGAGTTTCACTGCGATTTTCAGGTGAATTCAGTCACAATTCCACAGGCAGTCAGCTGGAGGGGTGGATGAACTGGGAACAGCCGGTATCCTTGCGAATAAATCCAGCCCAATATCATTATGGATTCTTGCATTTCTTTGTCTTTTTTCTCATTTGTCTTATTTATCATGGTTTGTAATGAATTTTCTGATGTCAGCTTTGGTTTTGAAGCTGCAATATGGAGTTCAGGGCACCGGAGGAATGGCCTTTTTCCATCAGGGCACAGCTGTTGGCTTGCTCCAATTCTGGCTTGCTGTCATTATTTTGGGAGCCTCAGCTGACTTTTGGTTTCTTGAGTGGCAATTTCCTAAATGTTTTCTGGGTCTGAGTTGGTTTTGCCTTCTTCCTTCCCAAATTTTGTATTCTGACGGCATACAAACAAGAGTTTGGACAGAGTAGCCATTATGGAATGAAAAACACAACCAATAGGCGTTTGAAGCTTAGAAATCTACAGGTAACACGACCAAGGTGAGTTTTTGTGTTTTGGAAAGTCAAATGGAACACTTTGGCTAGGTGACAGATATTAATTGCCTCCAAACTGAGTTTCACTGCGATATTCAGGTTAATTCTGTCAGAATTGCACAGGCAGTCAGCTGGAGGGGTAGATGAATCCGGGAACAGCCGGTTTCCTTGCGACTAAATCAAGCCCAATATCATTATGGATTCTTGCATTTCTTTGGCTCTTATTTTTCTTATTTATCATGGTTTGTAATGAATTTTCTGATGTGTGCTTTGTTTTTAGGCTGGCATATGGAGTTCAGGGCACAAGAGGAATGGTCATTTTCAGTCAGGGCATAGCTGTTGGCTTGCTCCAATTCTGGCTTGCTGTCATTGTTTTGGGTGCCTCAGCCGATTTGTGGTTTCTTGAGTGGCATTTTCCTAAATGTTTTCTGGGTCTGAGTTGGTTTTTCCTTCTTCCTTCCCAAATTTTGTATTCTGATGCAATACAAACAAGAGTTTTGGCAGAGTAGCCATTATGAAATAAAAAACACAACAAACAAGCATTTCAGGTTATACATGTACAGAAAACACGACCAAGGTGAGTTTTTGTGTTTTGGAAAATCAAATGGAACACTTTGACTGAGGTGACAGATATTAATTGCCTCCAAACTGAGTTTCACTGCGATGTTCAGGTTAATTCAGTCGAATTCCACAGGTAGCCAGATGGAGGGGTGGATGAATCTGGGAACAGCCGGTTTCCTTGCGACTGAATCAAGCCCAATATCATTATGGATTCTTGCATTTCTTTGGCTTTTTTCTCATTTTTCTTATTCATGATGGTTTGTAATGAATTTTCTCATGTGAGCTTTGGTTTTGAGTCTGCAAGATGGAGTTCAGGGCACCGGAGGAATGGCCATATTCAATCAGGGCACAGACCTTTGCTTGCTCCAATTCTGGCTTACTGTCATTGGTTTGGGTGCCTCAGCTGAGTTTGCTTTCTTGAGCGGCAAGTTCCTAAATGTTTTCTGGGTCTGAGTTGGTTTTGCCTTCTTCCTTCAAATGTTGCTTCTGACGCAATACAAACAAGAGTTTAGACAGAGTAGCCATTATGAAATAAAAAACACAACAAATAGGCGTTTGAAGCTTAGACATCTACTGATAACATGACCAAGGTGAGTTTTTGTGTTTTGGAATATAAAATGGAACACTTTGGCTGTGGTGACAGATATTAATTGCCTCCAAACTGAGTTTCACTGTGATTTTCAGGTTAATTCAGTCAGAATTCCACAGGCAGTCAGCTGGAGGGGTGGATGAATCTGGGAACAACCGGTTTCCTTGCGACTAAATCAAACCTAATATCATTATGGAATCTTGCATTTCTTTGGATTTATTCTCATTTTTCTTATTTATCATGGTGTGTAATGAATTTTCTGATGTGAGCTTTGGTTTTGAGTCTGGAAGATGGAGTTCAGGGCAGAAGAGGATGGTTCTTTTTCAATCAGGGCACAGCACTTTGCTTGCTCCAATTCTGGTTTAATGTAATTGGTTTGGGTACCTCTGCTGACTTTTGGTTTCTTGAGCGGCAATTTCCTAAATGTTTTCTGGGTCTGAGTTGGTTTTGCCTTCTTCCTTGTCAAATTTTGTATTCTGATGCAATACAAAAAAGAGTTTGGTTAAAGTAGCCATTTTGAAATAAAAACCACAACAAATATGCTTTTGAAGCTTAGAAATCTACAGGTAACTCGACCATGGTGAGTTTTTGTGTTTTGGAAAATCAAATGGAACACTTTGGCTGAGGTGACAGATATTAATTGCTTCCAAACTGAGTTTCACTGTGATTTTCAGGTTAATGCAGTCAAAATTCCACAGGTAGTCAGCTGGAGGGGGGGATGAATCTGGGAAGAGCTGATTTCCTTGAGACTAAATCAAGCCCTATATCATTATGGATTCTTGCATTTCTTTGGCTTTTTTCTCATTTTTCTTATGTATCATGGTTTGTAGTGAATTTTCTGATGTGAGCTTTGGTTTTGAGTCTGCAATATGGAGTTCAGGGCACAAGAGGAAGGTTCTTTTTCAAACAGGGCACAGCCATTTGCTTGCTCCAGTTCAGGCTTGCTGTCATTGTTTTGGGTGCCTCAGCTGAGTTTTGGTGTGTTGAGTGGCAATTTCCTAAATGTTTTCTGGGTCTGAGTTGGTTTTGCCTTCTTCCTTCCCAAATTTTGTATTCTGACACCATACAAACAAGAGGTTGGACAGAGTAGCCATTATGAAATAAAAAAAAAAAACACAAGAAATAGGAGTTTGAAGCTTAGAAATCTACAGGTAACACGACCAAGGTGAGGTTTTGTGTTTTGGAAAATCAAATGAAACACTTTGGCTGAGGTGACACATATTAATTGCCTCCAAACTGAGTTTCACTGCGATTTTCAGGTTAATTCTGTCAGAATTCCACAGGCAGTCAGCTGGAGGGGTGGATGAATCCGGAAAGATGGTTTCCTTGCGACTAAATCAAGCCCAATATCATTATGGATTCTTGCATTTCTTTGGCTTTTTTCTCATCTTTCTTATTTATCATGGTTTGTAATGAATTTTCGGATGTGAGCTTTGGTTTTGAGGCTGGCATATGGAGTTCAGGGCACCGGAGGAATGGTCCTTTTCAAACAGGGCACAGCTGTTGGCCTGCTCCAATTCTGGCTTGCTGTCATTTTATTTTGGGTGCCTCAGCTTATTTGTGGTTTCTTGAGCGGCAATTTTCTGAATGTTTTCTGGGTCTGAGTTGCTTTTGCCTTCTTCCTTGTCAAATTTTGTATTCTGACGCAATACAAACAAGAGTTTCAGCAGAGTAGCCATTATGAAATAAAAAACACAACAAATAGGCATTTGAAGCTTAGAAATCTACAGGTAACACGACCAAGGTGAGTTTTTGTGTTTTGGAAAATCAAATGGAACACTTTGGCTGAGGTGACAGATATTAATTGCCTCCAAAAAGAGTTTCAATGCGATTTTCAGGTTAATTCAGTCAGAATTCCACAGGCTGTCAGCTGGAGGGGTGGATGAATCCAGGAACAACCGGTTTCTTTGCGACTCAATCAAGCCCAATAGCATTATGGATTCTTGCATTTCTTTGGCTTTTTTCTTCGTTTTCATATTTATCATCGTTTCTAATGAATTTTCTGATGTGAGTTTTGGTTTTGAGGCTGCAATATGGAGTTCAGAGTAACGGAGGAATGGTCTTTTTCAAACAGGGCACAGCTGTTGGCCTGCTCCAATTCTGGCTTGCTGTCATTCTTTTGAGTGCCTCAGCCGATTTGTGGATTCTTGAGCGGCAATTTCCTACATGTTTTCTGGGTCTGAGTTGGTTTTGCCCCCTTCCTTCCCAAATTTTGTATTCTGACGCCATAGAAAGAAGAGTTTGGGTAGAGTAGCCATTATGAAATAAAAAACACAACACATAGGCGTTTGAAGCTTAGAAATCTACAGGTAACACGACCAAGGTGAGTTTTTGTGTTTTGGAAAATAAAATGGAACACTTTGGCTGATTTGAGAGATATTAATTGCCTCCAAACTGAGTTTCACTGCGATTTTCAGGTGAATTCAGTCAGAATTCCACAGGCAGTCAGCTGCAGTGGTCGATGAATCCGGGAACAGCCGGTTTCCTTGAGACTAAATCAAGCCCAATATCATTATGCATTCTTGGAATTCTTTGGCTTTTTTCTCATTTTCCTTATTTTTCATGGTTTGTAATGAATTTTCTGATGTGAGCTTTGGTTTTGAGGCTGCAATATGGAGTTCAGGGCACCGGAGGAATGGTCTTTTTCAAACACGGCACAGCTGTCTGCCTGCTCCAATTCTGCCTTGCTGTCATTGTTTTGAGTGCCTCAGCCGATTTGTGGTTTTTTGAGCTGCAATTTCTTAAATGTTTTCTGGGTCTGAGTTGGTTTTGCCTTCTTCCTTCCCAAATTTTCTTTTCTGATGGCATGCAAACAAGAGTTTGGGCAGAGTAGCCATTATGAAATAAAAAACACTACAAATATGCGTTTAAAGCTTAGAAATCTACAGGTAATACGACCAAGGTGAGTTTTTGTGTTTTAGAAAATCAAATGGAACACTTTGGCTGATTTGAGAGGTTACAGATAGTAATTGCCTCCAAACTGAGTTTCACTGCGATATTCAGGTGAATTCCGTCAGAGTTCCACAGGCAGTCCGCTGGAGGGGTGGATGAATCCGGGAACAGCCGGTTTCCTTGTGACGAAATCAAGCTGAATATCATTATGGATTCTTGCATTTCTTTGGCTTTTTTCACCTTTTTCTTATTTATCATGGTTCGTGATGAATTTTCTGATGTGAGCTTTGGTTTTGAGGCTGGCATATGGAGTTCAGGGCACAAGAGGAATGGTCTTTTTCAAACAGGGCACAGCTGTTGGCCTGCTCCAATTCTTCCTTCCCGTCATTGTTTTGGGTGCCGCGGCTGACTTCAGGTGAATTCAGTCACAATTCCACAGGCAGTCAGCTGTAGGGGTGGATGAATCTGGGCACAGCCGGTATCCTTGCGAATAAATCCAGCCCAATATCATTATGGGTTTTCTGGGTCTGAGTTGGTTTTGCTGTCTGCCTTCCTAAATTATCTTTTCTGATGCCATACAAACAAGAGTTTGGGCAGAGTAGCCATTATGAAATAAAAACCACAAGAAATAGGATTTTGAAGCTTAGAAATCTACAGGTAGCACGACCATGGTGAGTTTTTGTGTTTTGGAACATAAAATGGAACGCTTTGGCTGAGGTGACAGATATTAATTGCTACCAAACTGAGTTTCACTGCGATTTTCAGGTTAATTCAGTCAGAATTCCACAGGCAGTCAGCTGGAGGGGTGGATGAATCTGGGAACAGCCGGTTTCCATGCGAATAAAACAAGCCTAATATCATTATGGATTCTTGCATTTCTTTGGCTTTTTTCTCATTTTTTATTTATCAAGGTTTGTAATGAATTTTCTGATGTGAGTTTTGGTTTTGAGGCTGCAATATGGAGTTCAGAGTAATGGAGGAATGGTCTTTTTCAAACAGGGCACAGCTGTTGGCCTGCTCCAATTCTGGCTTGCTGTCATTCTTTTGAGTGCCTCAGCCGATTTGTGGATTCTTGAGCGGCAATTTCCTACATGTTTTCTGGGTCTGAGTTGGTTTTGCGCCCTTCCTTCCCAAATTTTGTATTCTGACGCCATAGAAAGAAGAGTTTGGACAGAGTAGCCATTATGGAATGAAAAACACAACCAATAGGCGTTTGAAGCTTAGAAATCTACAGGTAACACGACCAAGGTGAGTTTTTGTGTTTTGGAAAGTCAAATGGAACACTTTGGCTAGGTGACAGATATTAATTGCCTCCAAACTGAGTTTCACTGCGATATTCAGGTTAATTCTGTCAGAATTGCACAGGCAGTCAGCTGGAGGGGTAGATGAATCCGGGAACAGCCGGTTTCCTTGCGACTAAATCAAGCCCAATATCATTATGGATTCTTGCATTTCTTTGGCTCTTATTTTTCTTATTTATCATGGTTTGTAATGAATTTTCTGATGTGTGCTTTGGTTTTTAGGCTGGCATATGGAGTTCAGGGCACAAGAGGAATGGTCATTTTCAGTCAGGGCATAGCTGTTGGCTTGCTCCAATTCTGGCTTGCTGTCATTGTTTTGGGTGCCTCAGCCGATTTGTGGTTTCTTGAGTGGCATTTTCCTAAATGTTTTCTGGGTCTGAGTTGGTTTTTCCTTCTTCCTTCCCAAATTTTGTATTCTGATGCAATACAAACAAGAGTTTTGGCAGAGTAGCCATTATGAAATAAAAAACACAACAAACAAGCATTTCAAGGTTATACATGTACAGAAAACACGACCAAGGTGAGTTTTTGTGTTTTGGAAAATCAAATGGAACACTTTGACTGAGGTGACAGATATTAATTGCCTCCAAACTGAGTTTCACTGCGATGTTCAGGTTAATTCAGTCGAATTCCACAGGTAGCCAGATGGAGGGGTGGATGAATCTGGGAACAGCCGGTTTCCTTGCGACTGAATCAAGCCCAATATCATTATGGATTCTTGCATTTCTTTGGCTTTTTTCTCATTTTTCTTATTCATGATGGTTTGTAATGAATTTTCTCATGTGAGCTTTGGTTTTGAGTCTGCAAGATGGAGTTCAGGGCACCGGAGGAATGGCCATATTCAATCAGGGCACAGACCTTTGCTTGCTCCAATTCTGGCTTACTGTCATTGGTTTGGGTGCCTCAGCTGAGTTTGCTTTCTTGAGCGGCAAGTTCCTAAATGTTTTCTGGGTCTGAGTTGGTTTTGCCTTCTTCCTTCAAATGTTGCTTCTGACGCAATACAAACAAGAGTTTAGACAGAGTAGCCATTATGAAATAAAAAACACAACAAATAGGCGTTTGAAGCTTAGACATCTACTGATAACATGACCAAGGTGAGTTTTTGTGTTTTGGAATATAAAATGGAACACTTTGGCTGTGGTGACAGATATTAATTGCCTCCAAACTGAGTTTCACTGTGATTTTCAGGTTAATTCAGTCAGAATTCCACAGGCAGTCAGCTGGAGGGGTGGATGAATCTGGGAACAACCGGTTTCCTTGCGACTAAATCAAACCTAATATCATTATGGAATCTTGCATTTCTTTGGATTTATTCTCATTTTTCTTATTTATCATGGTGTGTAATGAATTTTCTGATGTGAGCTTTGGTTTTGAGTCTGGAAGATGGAGTTCAGGGCAGAAGAGGATGGTTCTTTTTCAATCAGGGCACAGCACTTTGCTTGCTCCAATTCTGGTTTAATGTAATTGGTTTGGGTACCTCTGCTGACTTTTGGTTTCTTGAGCGGCAATTTCCTAAATGTTTTCTGGGTCTGAGTTGGTTTTGCCTTCTTCCTTGTCAAATTTTGTATTCTGATGCAATACAAAAAAGAGTTTGGTTAAAGTAGCCATTTTGAAATAAAAACCACAACAAATATGCTTTTGAAGCTTAGAAATCTACAGGTAACTCGACCATGGTGAGTTTTTGTGTTTTGGAAAATCAAATGGAACACTTTGGCTGAGGTGACAGATATTAATTGCTTCCAAACTGAGTTTCACTGTGATTTTCAGGTTAATGCAGTCAAAATTCCACAGGTAGTCAGCTGGAGGGGGGGATGAATCTGGGAAGAGCTGATTTCCTTGAGACTAAATCAAGCCCTATATCATTATGGATTCTTGCATTTCTTTGGCTTTTTTCTCATTTTTCTTATGTATCATGGTTTGTAGTGAATTTTCTGATGTGAGCTTTGGTTTTGAGGCTGGCATATTGAGTTCAGGGCACAAGAGGAAGGTTCTTTTTCAAACAGGGCACAGCCATTTGCTTGCTCCAGTTCAGGCTTGCTGTCATTGTTTTGGGTGCCTCAGCTGAGTTTTGGTGTGTTGAGTGGCAATTTCCTAAATGTTTTCTGGGTCTGAGTTGGTTTTGCCTTCTTCCTTCCCAAATTTTGTATTCTGACGCCATACAAACAAGAGGTTGGACAGAGTAGCCATTATGAAATAAAAAAAAAAAAAAAACACAAGAAATAGGAGTTTGAAGCTTAGAAATCTACAGGTAACACGACCAAGGTGAGATTTTGTGTTTTGGAAAATCAAATGAAACACTTTGGCTGAGGTGACACATATTAATTGCCTCCAAACTGAGTTTCACTGCGATTTTCAGGTTAATTCTGTCAGAATTCCACAGGCAGTCAGCTGGAGGGGTGGATGAATCCGGAAAGATGGTTTCCTTGCGACTAAATCAAGCCCAATATCATTATGGATTCTTGCATTTCTTTGGCTTTTTTCTCATCTTTCTTATTTATCATGGTTTGTAATGAATTTTCGGATGTGAGCTTTGGTTTTGAGGCTGGCATATGGAGTTCAGGGCACCGGAGGAATGGTCCTTTTCAAACAGGGCACAGCTGTTGGCCTGCTCCAATTCTGGCTTGCTGTCATTTTATTTTGGGTGCCTCAGCTTATTTGTGGTTTCTTGAGCGGCAATTTTCTGAATGTTTTCTGGGTCTGAGTTGCTTTTGCCTTCTTCCTTGTCAAATTTTGTATTCTGACGCAATACAAACAAGAGTTTCAGCAGAGTAGCCATTATGAAATAAAAAACACAACAAATAGGCATTTGAAGCTTAGAAATCTACAGGTAACACGACCAAGGTGAGTTTTTGTGTTTTGGAAAATCAAATGGAACACTTTGGCTGAGGTGACAGATATTAATTGCCTCCAAAAAGAGTTTCAATGCGATTTTCAGGTTAATTCAGTCAGAATTCCACAGGCTGTCAGCTGGAGGGGTGGATGAATCCAGGAACAACCGGTTTCTTTGCGACTCAATCAAGCCCAATAGCATTATGGATTCTTGCATTTCTTTGGCTTTTTTCTTCGTTTTCATATTTATCATCGTTTCTAATGAATTTTCTGATGTGAGTTTTGGTTTTGAGGCTGCAATATGGAGTTCAGAGTAACGGAGGAATGGTCTTTTTCAAACAGGGCACAGCTGTTGGCCTGCTCCAATTCTGGCTTGCTGTCATTCTTTTGAGTGCCTCAGCCGATTTGTGGATTCTTGAGCGGCAATTTCCTACATGTTTTCTGGGTCTGAGTTGGTTTTGCCCCCTTCCTTCCCAAATTTTGTATTCTGACGCCATAGAAAGAAGAGTTTGGGTAGAGTAGCCATTATGAAATAAAAAACACAACACATAGGCGTTTGAAGCTTAGAAATCTACAGGTAACACGACCAAGGTGAGTTTTTGTGTTTTGGAAAATAAAATGGAACACTTTGGCTAGGTGACAGATATTAATTGCCTCCAAACTGAGTTTCACTGCGATTTTCAGGTGAATTCAGTCAGAATTCCACAGGCAGTCAGCTGCAGTGGTCGATGAATCCGGGAACAGCCGGTTTCCTTGAGACTAAATCAAGCCCAATATCATTATGCATTCTTGGAATTCTTTGGCTTTTTTCTCATTTTCCTTATTTTTCATGGTTTGTAATGAATTTTCTGATGTGAGCTTTGGTTTTGAGGCTGCAATATGGAGTTCAGGGCACCGGAGGAATGGTCTTTTTCAAACACGGCACAGCTGTCTGCCTGCTCCAATTCTGCCTTGCTGTCATTGTTTTGAGTGCCTCAGCCGATTTGTGGTTTTTTGAGCTGCAATTTCTTAAATGTTTTCTGGGTCTGAGTTGGTTTTGCCTTCTTCCTTCCCAAATTTTCTTTTCTGATGGCATGCAAACAAGAGTTTGGGCAGAGTAGCCATTATGAAATAAAAAACACTACAAATATGCGTTTAAAGCTTAGAAATCTACAGGTAATACGACCAAGGTGAGTTTTTGTGTTTTAGAAAATCAAATGGAACACTTTGGCTGAGGTTACAGATAGTAATTGCCTCCAAACTGAGTTTCACTGCGATTTTCAGGTGAATTCCGTCAGAGTTCCACAGGCAGTCCGCTGGAGGGGTGGATGAATCCGGGAACAGCCGGTTTCCTTGTGACGAAATCAAGCTGAATATCATTATGGATTCTTGCATTTCTTTGGCTTTTTTCACCTTTTTCTTATTTATCATGGTTCGTGATGAATTTTCTGATGTGAGCTTTGGTTTTGAGGCTGGCATATGGAGTTCAGGGCACAAGAGGAATGGTCTTTTTCAAACAGGGCACAGCTGTTGGCCTGCTCCAATTCTTCCTTCCCGTCATTGTTTTGGGTGCCGCGGCTGACTTCAGGTGAATTCAGTCACAATTCCACAGGCAGTCAGCTGTAGGGGTGGATGAATCTGGGCACAGCCGGTATCCTTGCGAATAAATCCAGCCCAATATCATTATGGGTTTTCTGGGTCTGAGTTGGTTTTGCTGTCTGCCTTCCTAAATTATCTTTTCTGATGCCATACAAACAAGAGTTTGGGCAGAGTAGCCATTATGAAATAAAAACCACAAGAAATAGGATTTTGAAGCTTAGAAATCTACAGGTAGCACGACCATGGTGAGTTTTTGTGTTTTGGAACATAAAATGGAACGCTTTGGCTGAGGTGACAGATATTAATTGCTACCAAACTGAGTTTCACTGCGATTTTCAGGTTAATTCAGTCAGAATTCCACAGGCAGTCAGCTGGAGGGGTGGATGAATCTGGGAACAGCCGGTTTCCATGCGAATAAAACAAGCCTAATATCATTATGGATTCTTGCATTTCTTTGGCTTTTTTCTCATTTTTTATTTATCAAGGTTTGTAATGAATTTTCTGATGTGAGTTTTGGTTTTGAGGCTGCAATATGGAGTTCAGAGTAATGGAGGAATGGTCTTTTTCAAACAGGGCACAGCTGTTGGCCTGCTCCAATTCTGGCTTGCTGTCATTCTTTTGAGTGCCTCAGCCGATTTGTGGATTCTTGAGCGGCAATTTCCTACATGTTTTCTGGGTCTGAGTTGGTTTTGCCCCCTTCCTTCCCAAATTTTGTATTCTGACGCCATAGAAAGAAGAGTTTGGGTAGAGTAGCCATTATGAAATAAAAAACACAACACATAGGCGTTTGAAGCTTAGACATCTACAGGTAACACGACCAAGGTGAGCTTTTGTGTTTTAGAAAATAAAATGGAACACTTTGGCTGAGGTGACAGATATTAATTGCCTCCAAACTGAGTTTCACTGCGATATTCAGGTTAATTCAGTCAGAATTCCACAGGCAGTCAGATGGAGGGGTGGATGAATCCGGGAACAGCCAGTTTCCTTGCAACTGAATCAAGCCCAATATCATTATGGATTCTTGCATTTCTTTGCCTTTTTTCTCATTTTTGTTATTTATCATGATTTGTAATGAATTTTCTGATGTGAGCTTTGGTTTTGAGGCTGCAATATGGAGTTCAGGCCACCGGGTGAATGGTCTTTTCCAAACAGGGCACAGATGTTGGCCTGCTCCAATTCTGGTTTGCTGTCATTGTTTTGGGTGCCTCAGCTGAATTTGGATTTTTGAATGGCAATTTCCTAAAAGTTTTCTGGGTCTGAGTTGGTTTTGCCTTCTTCCTTCCCAAATTTTGTATTCTGACGCAATACAAACAAGAGTTTGGACAGAGTAGCCATTATGAAATAAAAAACACATCAAATAGGTGTTTTAAGCTACAGGTAACACGACCAAGGTGATATTTTGTGTTTTGAAAAAATAAAATGGAACACTTAGGCTGTGGTGACAGATATTAACTGCCTTCGTTCAGGTTAATTCAGTCAGAATTCCACAGGCTGTCAGCTGGAGGGGTGGATGAATCTGGGAACAGCCGGTTTCCTTGCGACAGTATCAAGGCCAATATCATTCTGGATTCTTGCATTTCTTTGGCTATTTTCTCATTTTTCTTATTTATCATGATTTGTAATGAATTTTCTGATGTGAGCTTTGGTTTTGAGGCTGGCATATTGAGTTCAGGGCACAAGAGGAAGGTTCTTTTTCAATCAGGGCACAGCTGTTGGCTTGCTCCACTTCTGGCTTGCTGTCATTGTTTTGGGTGCCTCAGCCGATTTGTGGTTTCTTGAGTGGCTATTTCCTAAATGTTTTCTGGGTCTGAGTTGGTTTTCCTTCTTCCTTCCCAAATTTTGTATTCTGACACAATACAAACAAGAGTTTGGACAGAGTAGCCATTAGGAAATAAAAAACACAACAAATAGGCTTTTGAAGATACAGGTAACACGACCAAGGTGAGATTTTGTGTTTTGGAAAATAAAATGGAACACTTTGGCTGTGGTGACAGATATTAACTGCCTCCGTTCAGGTTAATTCAGTCAGAATTCCACAGGCAGTCAGCTGGATGGGTGGATGAATCCGGGAACAGCCGGTTTCCTTGCAACTAAATCCAGCCTAATATCATTCTTGATTCTTGCATTTCTTTGTCTATTTTCTCATTTTTCTTATTTATCATGGTTTGTAATGAATTTTCTGATGTGAGCTTTGGTTTTGAGGCTGCAGTATGGAGTTCAGGGCACCGGAGGAATGGTCTTTTTCAATCAGGGCACAGCTGTTGGCCTGCTCCAATTCTGGCTTGCTGTCATTGTTTTGGGTGCCTCCGCCAATTTGAGGTTTCTTGAGTGGCAATTTCCTAAACGTTTTCTGAGACTCAGTTGGTTTTGTCCTCTTCCTTCCCAAATTTTGTATTCTGACGCAACAGAAACAAGAGTTTGGACAGAATAGCCATTATGAAATAAAAAAACACATCAAATAGGCTTTTGAAAGCTACAGGTAACACGACCAAGGTGAGATTTTGTTTTGGAAAATGAAATGGAACACTTTGGCTGTAGTGACAGATATTAACTGCCTCCGTTCAGGTTAATTCAGTCAATATTCCTCAGGCATCAGCTGGAGAGGTGGATGAATCTGGGAATATACGGTTTCCTTGCGACTAAATCAAGCCCAATATCATTATGAATTCATGAATTTCTTTGGCCTTTTTCTCATTTTTCTTAATTTTAGTGGTTTGTAATGAATTTTCTGATGTGAGCTTTGGTTTTGAGGCTGGCATATGGAGTTCAGGGCACAAGAGGAAGGTTCTTATTCAATCAGGTCACAGCTGTTGGCTTGCTCCAATTCTGGCTTGCTGTCATTGTTTTGGGTGCCTCCGCCGATTTGAAGTTTCTTGAGCATCAATATCCTAAATGTTTTCTTGGTCTGAGTTGGTTTTCCTTCTTCCTTCCCAAATTTTGTATTCTGACACAATACAAACAAGAGTTTGGACAGAGTAGCCATTAGGAAATAAAAGACACAACAAATAGGCTTTTGAAGATACAGGTAACATGACCAAGGTGAGATTGTGTGTTTTGGAAAATCAAATGGAACAAGTTGGCTGTGGTGACAGATATTAACTGCCTCCGTTCAGGTTAATTCAGTCAGAATTCCACAGGCAGTCAGCTGGAGGGGTGGATGAATCCGGGAATAGCCGGTTTCATTGCAACTAAATGAAGCCCAATATCATTATGGATTCTTGCATTTCTTTGGCTTTATTCTGATATTTCTTATTTATCATGGTTTGTAATGAATTTTCTGATGTGAGCTTTGGTTTTGAGGCTGCAATATGGAGTTCAGGGCACCGGAGGAATGGTCTTTTTCAATCAGGGCACAGCTGCTGGCTTGCTCCAATTCTGGCTTGCTGTCATTGTTTTGGGTGCCTCCGCCGATTTGAGGTTTCTTGAGTGGCAATTTCCTAAACGTTTTCTGAGTCTCAGTTGTTTTTGTCCTCTTCCTTCCCAAATTTTGTATTCTGACGTAATACAAGCAAGATTTTGGACAGAATTGACATTATGAAATAAAAAACACATCAAATAGGCTTTTGAAAGCTACAGGTAACACGACCAAGGTGAGATTTTGTGTTTTGGAAAAAGATATGGAACACTTTTGCTGAGGTGACAGATATTAATTGCCTCCAAACCGAGTTTCACAGCGAATTTCATTTTAATTCAGTCAGAAACCACAGACACTCAGCTGGGAGGTATAGAAGAATCTGGAAACAGCCATTAACAAGGGAATAAATCAAGCCCAATATCACTAAGAACTCCTGCATTTCTTTGGATTTTTTCTGATTTTTCTTATTTATCATGGTTTGTAATGAATTTTCTGATCTGAGGTTTGGTTTTGAGGTTGCAATATCGAGTTCAGGACACCGGAGGAATGGTCTTTTTCAATCAGGGCACAGCTGTTGGCTTGCTCCAATTCTGTCTTGCTATCAAGGTTTTGGCTTCCTCAGCGGCCCTTTGTTTCTTGAGCGGCAATTTCCTAAATGTTTTCTGGGTCTGAGTTGGTTTTGCCTTCTTCCTTCCCAAATTTTGTATTCTGACGCAATACAAAGAAGAGTTTGGACAGAGTAGCCATTATGAAATAAAAAACACAACAAATAGGCGTTTGAAGCATAGAAATCTACAGGTAACACAACCAAGGTGAGTTTTTGTGTTTTGGAAAATCAAATGGAACACTTTGGCTGAGGTGACAGATATTAATTGCCTCCAAATTGAGTTTCACTGCGATTTTCAGGTTAATTCAGTCAGAATTCCACAAGCTGTCAGCTGGAGGGGTGGATGAATCCGGGAACAGCCGGTTTCCTTGCGACTAAATCAAGCCCAATATCATTATGGATTCTTGCATTTCTTTGGCTTTTTTCTCATTTTTCTTATTTATCATGGTTTGTAATGAATTTTCTGATGTGAGCTTTGGTTTTGAGGCTGCAGTATGGAGTTCAGGGCACCGGAGGAATGGTCTTTTTCAAACAGGTCACAGCTGTTGGCCTGCTCCAATTCTGGCTTGCTGCCATTTATTTGGGTGCCTCAGCTGACTTTCGGTTTCTTGAGTGGCAATTTCCTAAATGTTTTCTGGGTCTGAGTTGGTTTTGCCTTCTTCCTTCCCAAATTTTGTATTCTGACGGCATACAAACAAGACTTTGGACAGAGTAGACATTATGAAATAAAAAACACATCAAATAGGCTTTTGAAAGCTACAGGTAACACGACCAAGGTGAGATTTTGTGTTTTGTAAAAAGACATGGAACACTTTTGCTGAGGTGACAGATATTAATTGCCTCCAAACCGAGTTTCACAGCGAATTTCATTTTAATTCAGTCAGAAACCACAGACACTCAGCTGGGAGGTGTAGAAGAATCTGGAAACAGCCATTAACAAGGGAATAAATCAAGCCCAATATCACTAAGAACTCCTGCATTTCTTTGGATTTTTTCTGATTTTTCTTATTTATCATGGTTTGTAATGAATTTTCTGATCTGAGGTTTGGTTTTGAGGTTGCAATATCGAGTTCAGGACACCGGAGGAATGGTCTTTTTCAATCAGGGCACAGCTGTTGGCTTGCTCCAATTCTGTCTTGCTTTCAAAGATTTGGGTTCCTCAGCGGCCCTTTGTTGCTTGAGCGGCAATTTCCTAAATGTTTTCTGGGTCTGAGTTGGTTTTGCTTTCTTCCTTCCCAATATTTGTATTCTGCCCAAATACAAACAGGAGTTTGGGCAGAGTAGCCATTATGAAACAAAAAACACAACAAATAGGCGTTTGAAGCTTAGAAATCTACAGGTAACACGACCGAGGTGAGTTTTTGTGTTTTAGAAAATAAAGTGGAACACTTTAGCTGAGGTGACAGTTATTAATTTCTTCCAAACTGAGTTTCACTGCGATTTTCAGGTTAATTCAGTCAGAATTCCACAGGCAGTCAGCTGCAGGGTTGGATGAATCCGGGAACAGCCGGTTTCCTTGCGAACAAATCCAGCCCAATATCATTCTGGATTCTTGCATTTTTGGGTATTTTCTCATTTTTCTTATGTATGAAGGTTTGTAATGAATTTTCTGATGTGAGCTTTGGTTTTGAGGCTGCAATATGGAGATCAGGGCACCGGAGGAATGGTCTTTTTCAATCAGGGCACAGCTGCTGGCTTGCTCCAATTCTGGCTTGCTGTCATTGTTTTGGGTGCCTCCGCCGATTTGAGGTTTCTTGAGTGGCAATTTCCTAAACGTTTTCTGAGTCTCAGATGGTTTTGTCCTCTTACTTCCCGAATTTTGTATTGTGACGCAATACAAACAAGAGTTTGGACAGAATAGACATTATGAAATAAAAAACACATCAAATAGGCTTTTGAAAGCTACAGGTAACACGACCAAGGTGAGATTTTGTGTTTTGTAAAAAGACATGGAACACTTTTGCTGAGGTGACAGATATTAATTGCCTCCAAACCGAGTTTCACAGCGAATTTCATTTTAATTCAGCAGAAACCACAGACACTCAGTTGGGAGGTATAGAAGAATCTGGAAACAGCCATTAACAAGGGAATAAATCAAGCCCAATATCACTAAGAACTCCTGCATTTCTTTGGATTTTTTCTGATTTTTCTTATTTATCATGGTTTGTAATGAATTTTCTGATCTGAGGTTTGGTTTTGAGGTTGCAATATCGAGTTCAGGACACCGGAGGAATGGTCTTTTTCAATCAGGGCACAGCTGTTGGCTTGCTCCAATTCTGTCTTGCTTTCAAAGTTTTGGGTTCCTCAGCGGCCCTTTGTTTCTTGAGCGGCAATTTCCTAAATGTTTTCTGGGTCTGAGTTGGTTTTGCTTTATTCCTTCCCAATATTTGTATTCTGCCCAAATACAAACAGGAGTTTGGGCAGAGTAGCCATTATGAAATAAAAAACACAACAAATAGGCGTTTGAAGCTTAGAAATCTACAGGTAACACGACCAAGGTGAGTTTTTGTGTTTTGGAAAATCAAATGGAACACTTTGGCTGAGGTGACAGATATTAATTGCCTCCAAACTGAGTTTCACTGCGATTTTCAGGTGAATTCAGTCAGAATTCCACAAGCAGTCAGCTGGAGGGGTGGATGAATCCGGGAACAGCCCGTTTCCTTGCGACTGAATCAAGCCCAATATCATTAAGGATTCTTGCATTTCTTTGGCTTTTTTCTCCTTTTTCTTATTTATCATGGTTTGTAATAAATTTTCTGATGTGAGCTTTGGTTTTGAGGCGGCAATATGGCGTTCAGGGCACCGGAGGAATGGCCTTTTTCAAACAGGGTACAGATGTTGGCTTGCTCCAATTCTGGCTTGCTGTCATTGTTTTGGGTGCCTCAGCCGATTTGTGGTTTCTTGAGTGGCAATTTCCTAAATGTTTTCTGGGTCTGAGTTGGTTTTGCCTTCTTCCTTCCCAAATTTTGTATTCTGATGGAATACAAACAAGAGTTTGGACAGAGCAGTCATTATGAAATAAAAAACACAACAAATAGGCGTTTGAAGCTTATAAGTCTACTCGAAACACGACCAAGGTGAGTATTTGTGTTTTGGAAAATAAAATGGAACACTTTGTTGAGGTCACAGATATTAATGGCCTCCAAACTGAGTTTGACTGCGATTTTCAGGTTAATTCAGTGAGAATTCCACAGGCAGTCAGCAGGAGGGGTGGATGAATCTGGGAGCAGCCGGTTTCCTTGCGACTAAATCCAGCCCAATATCAGAAAGGTCTCCTGTATTTCTTTGGCATTTTTCTCATTTTTTGATTTATCCTGCTTTGTAATGAATTTTCTGATGTGAGATTTGGTTTTGAGGCTGCAATATGGAGTTTAGGGCACAAGAGGAAGGTTTTTTTTTTTAAACAGGGCACAGCTCTTGGCTTGCTCCAATTCTGGCTTGCTGTCCTTGTTTTGCATGCCTCAGCTCAATTTTGGTTTGTTGAGTGGCAATTTCCTAAATGTTTTCTGGGTCTGAGTTGGTTTTGCCTTCTTCCTTCCCAAATTTTGTATTCTGTCGCATTACAAACAAGAGTTTGGACAGAGCAGCCATTATGAAATAAAAAACACAACAAATAGGTGTTAGAAGCTTAGAAATCTACAGGTAACACGACCAAGGTGAGTTTTTGTGTTTTGGAAAATGAAATGGAACACTTTGGCTGAGGTGACAGATATTAATGGCCTCCAAACTGAGTTTCACTGCGATTTTCAGGTGAATTCAGTCAGAATTCCACAGGCAGTCAGCTGGAGGGGTGGATGAATCCGGGAACAGCCCGTTTACTTGCGACTGAATCAAGCCGAATGTCATTATGGATCTTGCGTTTCTTTGGCTTTTTTCTCATTTTTCTTATTTATCATGGTTTGTAATGAATTTTGTGCTGTCAGCTTTGGTTTTGAGGCTGTAATATGGCGTTCAGGGCACCAGAGGTATGGTCTTTTTCAAACAGGGCACAGCTGTTGTGCTGCTCCAATTCTGGCTTGCTGTCATTGTTTTGAGTGCCTCAGCCGATTTGTGGTTTCTTGAGCGGCAATTTCCTAAAGGTTTTCTGGGTCTGAGTTGGTTTTGCCTTCTTCCTTCCCAAATTTTGTATTCTGACGCAATACAAACAAGAGTTTGTTTAAAGTAGCCATTATGAAATAAAAAACACTACAAATATGCGTTTTAAGCTTAGAAATCTACAGGTAACACGACCAAGGGGAGTTTTTGTGTTTTGGAAAATACAATGGAACACTTTGGCTAGGTGACAGATATTAATTGCCTCCAAACTGAGTTTCACTGCGATATTCAGGTTAATTCAGTCAGAATTCCACAGGCAGTCCGCTGAAGGGGTGGATGAACCCGGGAACAGCCGGTTTCCTTGCGACTAACTCAAGCCCAATATCATTATGGATTCTTGCATTTTTTGGCTTTGTTCTCCGTTTTCTTATTTATCATGGTTTGTAATGAATTTTCTGATGTGAGCTTTGGTTTTGAGGCTGGCATATTGAGTTCAGGGCACCGGAGGAATGGTCTTTTTCAAAAAGGGCACAGCTGTTGGCCTGCTCCAATTCTGGCTTGCTGTCATTGTTTTAAGTACCTCAGCCGATTTGTGGCTTCTTGAGCGGAAATTTTAAATGTTTTCTGGACAGAGGAGCCATTATGAAATAAAAAATACAACTAATAGGCGTTTGAATCTTAGAAATCTACAGGTAACACGACCAAGGGGAGTTTTTGTGTTTTGGATAATAAAATGGTCTGAGGTGACAGATATTAATTGCCCCCAAACTGAGTTTCACTGCGATTTTCAGGTTAATTCAGCCAGAATTCCACAGGCAGTCAGCTGGAGGGGTGGATGAATCCAGGAACAGCCGGTTTCCTTGCGACTAAATCAAGCCCAATATCATTATGGATTCTTGCATTTGTTTGGCTTTTTTCTCATTTTTCTTATTTATCATGGTTTGTAATGCATTTTCTGATGTCAGCTTTGGTTTTGAGGCTGCAATATGGAGTTCAGGGCACCGGGGCAATGGTCTTTTTCAAACACGGCACAGCTGTTGGCCTGCTCCAATTCTGGCTTGCTGTCATTGTTTTGAGTGCCTCAGCCTATTAGTGGTTTCTTGAGCGGCAATTTCCAAAATGTTTTCTGGGTCTGAGTTGGTTTTGCCTTCTTCCTTCCCAAATTTTGTATTCTGACGCAATACAAACAAGAGTTTGGGCAGAGTAGCTATTATGAAATAAAAAACACAACAAATAGGCTTTTGAAGCTTAGAAATCTACAGGTAACACGACCAAGGGGAGTTTTTGTGTTTTGGAAAATCAAATGGAACACTTTGGCTGAGGTGACAGTTATTTACTGCCTCCAAACGGAGTTTCACTGCGATATTCAGGTTAATTCAGTCAGAATTCCACAGGCAGTCAGCTAGAGGGGTGGATGAATCCGGGAACAGCCGGTTTCCTTTGCGACTGAACCAAGCCCAATATCATTATGGATTCTTGCATTTCTTTGGCTTTTTTCTCATTTTTCTTATTTATCATGGTTTGTAATGAATTTTCTGATATCAGCTTTGGTTTTGAGGCTGCAATATAGACTTCAGTGCAGAAGAGAATGGTTCTTTTTCAATCAGGGCACACCTCTTTGCTTGCTCCAATCTGGTTTAATGTCATTGCTTTGGGTACCTCTGCTGACTTTTGGTTTCTTGAGCGGCAATTTCCTAAATGATTTCTGGGTGTGAGTTGGTTTTGCCTTCTTCCTTCCCAAATGTTGTATTCTGATGCAATACAAACAAGAGTTTGGTTAAAGTAGCCATTATGAAATAAAAAACACAACAAATAGTCATTTAAAGCTTAGAACTCTACAGGTAACACGACCAAGGTGAGTTTTTGTGTTTTGTAAAATCAAATGGAACACTTTGGCTGAGGTGACAGATATTAATTGCCTGCAATCTGAGTTTCACTGCGATATTCAGGTTAATTCAGTCAGAATTCCACAGGCAGTCCGCTGAAGGTGTGGATGAATCCGGGAACAGCCGGTTTCCTTGCGACTAACTCAAGCCCAATATCAGTATGGATTCTTGCATTTTTTGGCTTTTTTCTCTGTTTTCTTATTTATCATGGTTAGTAATGAATTTTCTGATGTGAGCTTTGGTTTTGAGGCTGGCATATTGAGTTCAGGGCACCGGAGGAATGGTCTTTTTCAAATAGGGCACAGCTGTTGGCCTGCTCCAATTCTGGCTTGCTGTCATTGTTTTAAGTACCTCAGCCGATTTGTGGCTCCTTGAGCGGAAATTTTAAATGTTTTCTGGACAGAGTAGCCATTATGAAATAAAAAATACAACTAATAGGCGTTTGAATCTTAGAAATCTACAGGTAACACGACCAAGGGGAGTGTTTGTGTTTTGGATAATAAAATGGTCTGAGGTGACAGATATTAATTGCCCCCAAACTGAGTTTCACTGCGATTTTCAGGTTAATTCAGTCAGAATTCCATAGGCAGTCAGCTGGAGGGGTGGATGAATCCAGGAACAGCCGGTTTCCTTGCGACTAAATCAAGCCCAATATCATTATGGATTCTTGCATTTGTTTGGCTTTTTTCTCATTTTTCTTATTTATCATGGTTTGTAATGCATTTTCTGATGTCAGCTTTGGTTTTGAGGCTGCAATATGGAGTTCAGGGCACCGGGGCAATGGTCTTTTTCAAACATGGCACAGCTGTTGGCCTGCTCCAATTCTGGCTTGCTGTCATTGTTTTGAGTGCCTCAGCCGATTAGTGGTTTCTTGAGCGGCAATTTCCAAAATGTTTTCTGGGTCTGAGATGGTTTTGCCTTCTTCCTTCCCAAATGTTGTATTCTGACACAATACAAACAAGAGTTTGGGCAGAGTAGCTATTATGAAATAAAAAACACAACCAATAGGCTTTTGAAGCTTAGAAATCTACAGGTAACACGACCAAGGGGAGTTTTTGTGTTTTGGAAAATCAAATGGAACACTTTGGCTGAGGTGACAGTTATTTACTGCCTGCAAACGGAGTTTCACTGCGATATTCAGGTTAATTCAGTCAGAATTCCACAGGCAGTCAGCTGGAGGGGTGGATGAATCCGGGAACAGCCGGTTTCCTTTGCGATTGAACCAAGCCCAATATCATTATGGATTCTTGCATTTCTTTGGCTTTTTTCTCATTTTTCTTATTTATCATGGTTTGTAATGAATTTTCTGATATCAGCTTTGGTTTTGAGGCTGCAATATAGACTTCAGTGCAGAAGAGAATGGTTCTTTTTCTATCAGGGCACACCTCTTTGCTTGCTCCAATCTGGTTTAATGTCATTGCTTTGGGTACCTCTGCTGACTTTTGGTTTCTTGAGCGGCAATTTCCTAAATGATTTCTGGGTGTGAGTTGGTTTTGCCTTCTTCCTTCCCAAATGTTGTATTCTGATGCAATACAAACAAGAGTTTGGTTAAAGTAGCCATTATGAAATAAAAAACACAACAAATAGTCATTTAAAGCTTAGAACTCTACAGGTAACACGACCAAGGTGAGTTTTTGTGTTTTTTAAAATCAAATGGAACACTTTGGCTGAGGTGACAGATATTAATTGCCTCCAATCTGAGTTTCACTGCGATTTTCAGCTGAATTCAGTCAGAATTCCACAGGCAGTCAGCTGCAGTGGTCGATGAATCCTGGAACAGCCGGTTTCCTTGAGACTAAATCAAGCCCAATATCATTATGCATTCTTGGAATTCTTTGGCTTTTTTCTCATTTTCCTTATTTTTCATGGTTTGTAATGAATTTCCTGATGTGAGCTTTGGTTTTGAGGCTGCAATATGGAGTTCAGGGCACCGGAGGAATGGTCTTTTTCAAACAGGGCACAGCTTTTGGCCTGCTCCAATTCTGGCTTGCTGTTATTGTTTTGAGTGCCTCAGCTGACTTTTGGTTTCTTGAGCTGCAATTTCCTACATGTTTTCTGAGTCTGAGTTGGTTTTGCCTTTTTCCTTCCCAAATGTTGTATTCTGACGCCATACAAACAAGAGTTTGGGGCGAGTAGCCAGTGTGAAATACAAAACACAACAAATAGTCTTTTGAAGCTTAGAAATCTACAGGTAACACGACCAAGGTGAGTTTTTGTGTTTTGGAAAATCAAATGGAACACTTTGGCTGAGGTGACAGATATTAATTGCCTCCAAACTGAGTTTCACTGCGATTTTCAGGTAAATTCAGTCAGAATTCCACAGGCAGTCAGCTGGAGGGGTTGATGAATCCGGGAACAGCCGGTTTCCTTGAGACTAAATCAAGCCCAATATCATTATGCATTCTTGCATTTCTTTGGCTTTTTTCTCATCTTTCTTAATTATCATGGTTTAAATGAATTTTCTGATGTGAGCTTTGGTTTTGAGGCTGCAATATGGAGTTCAGGGCACCGGAGGAATGGTCTTTTTGAAACAGGGCACAGCTGTTGGCCTGCTCCAATTCTGCCTTGCTGTCATTGTTTTGAGTGCCTCAGCCGATTTGTGGTTTTTTGAGCGGCAATTTCTTAAATGTTTTCTGGGTCTGAGTTGGTTTTGCCTTCTTCCTTCCCAAATTTTGTATTCTGACGCAATACAAACAAGAGTTTGTTTAAAGTAGCCATTATGAAATAAAAAACACTACAAATAGGCGTTTTAAGCTTAGAAATGTACAGGTAACACGACCAAGGGGAGTTTTTGTGTTTTGGAAAATACAATGGAACACTTTGGCTAGGTGACAGATATTAATTGCCTCCAAACTGAGTTTCACTGCGATATTCAGGTTAATTCAGACAGAATTCCACAGGCAGTCCGCTGAAGGGGTGGATGAATCCGGGAACAGCCGGTTTCCTTGCGACTATCTCAAGCCCAATATCATTATGGATTCTTGCATTTTTTGGCTTTTTTCTCCGTTTTCTTATTTATCATGGTTTGTAATGAATTTTCTGATGTGAGCTTTGGTTTTGAGGCTGGCACATTGAGTTCAGGGCACCGGAGGAATGGTCTTTTTCAAACAGGACACAGCTGTTGGCTTGTTGCAATTCTGGCTTGCTGTCATTGTTTTGCGTGCCTCAGCTGTTTTTGGTTTCTTGAGCGGCAATTTCCAAAATGTTTTCTGGGTCTGAGTTGGTTTTGCCTTCTTCCTTCCCAAATGTTGTATTCTGACACAATACAAACAAGAGTTTGGGCAGAGTAGCTATTATGAAATAAAAAACACAACAAATAGGCTTTTGAAGCTTAGAAATCTACAGGTAACATGACCAAGGGGAGTTTTTGTGTTTTGGAAAATCAAATGGAACACTTTGGCTGAGGTGACAGTTATTTACTGCCTCCAAACTGAGTTTCACTGCGATATTCAGGTTAATTCAGTCAGAATTCCACAGGCAGTCAGCTGGAGGGGTGGATGAATCCGGGAACAGCCGGTTTCCTTGTGACTGAACCAAGCCCAATATCATTATGGATTCTTGCATTTCTTTGCCTTTTTTTCATTTTTCTTATTTATCATGGTTTGTAATGAATTTTCTGATGTCAGCTTTGGTTTTGAGGCTGCAATATGGAGTTCAGGGCACCGGAGGAATGGCCTTTTTCAAACAGGGCACAGCTGTTGGCCTGCTCCAATTCTGGCTTGCTGTCATTGTTTTGAGTGCCTCAGCCGATTTGTGGTTTCTTGAGCAGCAATTTCCTAAATGTTTTCTGGGTCTGAATTGGTTTTGCCTTCTTCCTACCCAAATTTTGTATTCTGATGCCATACAAACAAGAGTTTGGGGAGAGTAGCCATTATGAAGTAAAACACAACAAATAGGCGTTTGAAGCTCAGAAATCTACATGTAACAGGACAAGATGAGGTTTTGTGTTTTGGCAAATAAAATGGAACACTTTGGCTGAGGTGACAGATATTATTTGCCTCCAAACTGAGTTTCACTGCGATTTTCAGGTTAATTCAGTCAGAATTCCACAGGCAGTCAGCTGGAGGGGTGGACGAATCTGGGAACAGCCAATTTCCTTGCGACTAAATCAAGCCCAATATCATTATGGATTCTAGCATTTCTTTGGCTTTTTTCTCATTTTTCTTATTTATCATGGTTTGTAATGAATTTTCTGATGTGAGCTTTGGTTTTGAGGCTGCAATATGGAGTTCAGGGCACAAGAGGAAGGTTATTTTTCAAAAAGGGCACAGCTGTTGACTTGCTCCAATTCTGCCTTGCTGTCATTGTTTTGGGTGCCTTAGCTGACTTTTGGTTTCTTGAGCGGCAATTTCCTAAATGTTTTCTGTGTCTGAGAGGTTTTTCCCTACTTCCTTCCCAAATTTTGTATTGTGACGCAATACAAACATGTGTTCAGACAGAGTACCGATTATGAAATAAAAAACACAACAAATAGGCGTTTGAAGGTTATGATTCTACAGGTATCATGACCAAGGTGAGTTTTTGAGTTTTGAAAAATCAAATGGAACACTTTGGCTGAGGTGACAGATATTAATTGCCTTCAAACTGAGTTTCACTGCATTTTTCAGGTTAATTCAGTCAGAATTCCACAGGCAGTCAGCCGTAGGGGTGGATGAATGCGGGAACATCCGGTTTCCTTGGGACTAAATCAAGTCCAATATCATTATGGATTCTTGCATTTCTTTGGCTTTTTTCTCATTTTTCTTATTTGTAATGGTTTGTAATATATTTTCTGATGTGAGCTTTGGTTTTGAGGCTGGCATATTGAGTTCAGGGCACAAGAGGATGGTTCTGTTTCAATCAGGGCACAGTTGTTGATTTGCTCCAATTCCGGCTTGCTGTCATTGTTTTGGATGCCTCAGAAGATTCGTGGTTTCTTGAGTGGCAATTTCATAAATGTTTTCTGTGTCTGAGTTGGATTTGCCTTCTTATTCCCAAATTTTGTATTCTGATGCAATGCAAAGAAGAGTTTGGACAGAGTAGCCATTATGAAATAAACAACACAACAAATAGGCATTTGAAGCTTGGAAATCTACAGGTAACAAGACCAAGGTGAGTTTTTGTGTTTTGGAAAATAAAATGGAACTCTTTGGCTGAGGTGACAGATATTAATTGCCTCCAAACTGAGTTTCACTGCAATTTTCAGGTTAATTCAGTCAGAATTCCACACGCAGTCAGCTGGAGTGTTGGATGAATCCGGGAACAGCCGGTTTCCTTGCAACTAAATCCAGCTCAATATCATTATGGTTTCTTGCATTTCTTGGCTTTTTTCTCATTTTTCTTATGTATCGTGGTTTGTAATGAATTTCCTGATGTGAGCTTTGGTTTTGAGGCTGGAATATGGAGTTCAGGGTACCGGAAGAATGGCCTTTTTCAATCAGGACTCAGCTGATTGCCTGCTCCAATTCTGGCTTGCTGTCATGGTTTTGGGAGCCTCAGCTGACTTTTGGTTTCTTGAGTGGCAATTTCCTAAATGTTTTCTGGGTCTGAGTTGGCTTTGCCTTCTACCTTCCGAAATTTTGTATGTTGATGCAATACAAGCAAGATTTTGGACAGAGTAGCCATTATGAAATAAAAAACACAACAAATAGGCGTTTGACGCTTTGAAATCTATAGGAAACATGACCAAAGTGAGTTTTTTTGTTTTGGAAAATGAAATGGAACACTTTGGCTGAGGGGACTGATTCTAATTCCCTCCAAATTGAGTGTGAGTGCGATTTTGAGGTGAATTCAATCAGAATTCCAAAGTCTGTCTGTGGAAGGGGGGGATGAATCCGGAAACAGCCAGTTTCTTTGTGTCTAAATCCAGCCAAATACCAAAAAGGACTCTTGAATTTCTTTGGCTTTCTCAGATTTCCCTTATTTATCATGGTTTCTAATGAATTTTCTGATGTGAGCTTTGGTTTTGAGGATGGAATATGGAGTTCAGGGCACTGGATTAATGGTCTTGTTCAATCAGGGCACAGCTGTTGCCTTGCTCCAATTCTGTCTTGCTTTCAAGGTTTTGGGTGCCTCATCCCATTTGTGGTTTCTTGAGCGGCAATTTCCTACATGTTTTCTGGCTCTGAGTAGGTTTTGCCTTCTTCCTTCCCAAATTTTGTATTCTGGCGTAATACAAACAAGAGTTTGGACAGAGTAGCCATTATGAAATAAAAAACACAACAAATATGCGTTTGAAGCTTATATATGTACAGGTAACACGAGCAAGGTAAGTTTTTGTGTTTTCGAAAGTAAAATTGAACACTCTGGCTGAGGTAACAGATATTAATTGCCTCCAAAACCGAGTTTCACTGCGATTTTTTTGTTAATTCATTCAGAAACCAAAGACACTCAGTTGGGAGGTGTGGATGAATCTGGAAACAGCCGTTTACATGGCCATAATTCAAGCCCAATATCCCTAAGAACTCCTGCATTTCTTTGGCTTTTTTCTCATTTTTCTTATTTATCATGGTTTGTAATGAATTTTCTGATGTGAGCTTTGGTTTTGAGGCTGGCATATTGAGTTCAGGGCACAAGAGGAAGGTTCTTTTTCAATCAGGGCACAGCTGTTGGCTTTCTCCAATTCTGGCTTGCTGTCATTGTTGTGGGTTCCTCAGCTGACTTTTGGTTTCTTGAGTGGCAATTTCCTAAAGGTTTTCTGGGTCTGAGTTGGTTTTGCCTTCTTCCTTCCCAAATTTTGTATTCTGACGCAATACAAACAAGAGTTTGGACAGAGTAGCAATTATGAAATAAAAAACAAAACAAATAGGCATTTGAAGTTTTGAAATCTACAGGTAAGAAGACTAAGGTGAGTTTTTGGGCTTTGGAAGATAAAATGGAACACTTTGGCTGAGGTGACAGATATTAATTGCCTCCAAACCGAGTTTCACTGCGATTTTTTTGTTAATTCATTCAGAAACCAAAGACACTCAGTTGGGAGGTGTGGATGAATCTGGAAACAGCCGTTTACATGGCAAAAAATCAAGCCCAATATTACTAAGAACTCCTGCATTTCTTTGGCTTTTTTCTCTTTTCTCTAATTTATCATGGTTTGTAATGAATTTTCTGATGTGAGCTTTGGTTTTGAGGCTGCAATATGGAGTTCAGGGCACAAGAGGAAGGTTCTTTTTCAAAAAGGGTAAAGCTGTTGGCTTGCTCCAATTCTGGCTTGCTGTCATTGTTTTGGGTGCCTCAGCCGATTTGTATTTCTTGAGCGGCAATATCCTAAATGTTTTCTGGGTCTGAGTCGGTTTGGCCTTCTTATTCCCAAATTTTGTATTCTGATGCAATACAAGCAAAATTTTGGCAGAGTAGCCATTACGAAAGAAAAAAAAAAAACACAGCAAATTGCCCTTTCAGGATTAGAAATCTACAGGCAACTCGACCAAGATGAGTTTCTGTGTTTTGGAAAATGACATGGAACACTTGTGCTGAGGGGACAGATTCTAATTCCCTCCAAATTGAGTGTGAGTGCGATTTTGAGGTGAATTCAATCAGAATTCCAAGGTCTGTCTGTGGAAGGGGGGGATGAATCTGGAAACAGCCAGTTTCTTTGTGTCTAAATCCAGCCAAATACCACAAAGGACTCTTGAATTTCTTTGGCTTTCTCAGATTTCCCTTATTTATCGTGGTTTGTAATGAATTTTCTGATGGGAGCTTTGGTTTTGAGGCTGCAATATGGAGTTCAGGGCACCGCAGGAATGGTCTTTTTCAAACAGGGCACAGCTGTTGGCTTGCTCCAATTCTGTCTTGCTTTCAAGGTTTTGGGTGCCTCAGCTGATTTGTGGTTTCTTGAGCGGCAATTTCCTACATGCTTTCTGGGTCTGAGTTCGTTTTGCCTTGTTCCTTTCCAAATTTTGTATTCTGACGTAATACAAACAAGAGTTTGGACAGAGTAGCCATTATGAAATAAAAAAACACAACAAATATGCGTTTGAAGCTCATATATGTACAGGTAACACGAGCAAGGTAAGTTTTTGTGTTTTCGAAAGTAAAATTGAACACTCTGGCTGAGGTGACAGATATTAATTGCCTCCAAAACCGAGTTTCACTGCGATTTTTTTGTTAATTCATTCAGAAACCAAAGACACTCAGTTGCGAGGTGTGGATGAATCTGGTAACAGCCGTTTACATGGCCATAATTCAAGCCCAATATCCCTAAGAACTCCTGCATTTCTTTGGCTTTTTTCTCATTTTTCTTCTTTATCATGGTTTGTAATGAATTTTCTGATGTGAGCTTTGGTTTTGAGGCTGGCATATTGAGTTCAGGGCACAAGAGGAAGGTTCTTTTTCAATCAGGGCACAGCTGTTGGCTTTCTCCAATTCTGGCTTGCTGTCATTGTTGTGGGTTCTTCAGCTGACTTTTGGTTTCTTGAGTGGCAATTTCCTAAATGTTTTCTGGGTCTGAGTTGGTTTTGCCTTCTTCCTTCCCAAATTTTGTATTCTGACGCAATACAAACAAGAGTTTGGACAGAGTAGCAATTATGAAAAAAAAAAAAGAAAACAAATAGGCATTTGAAGTTTTGAAATCTACAGGTAAGAAGACTAAGGTGAGTTTTTGAGTTTTGGAAAATAAAATGGAACACTTTGGCTGAGGTGACAGATATTAATTGCCTCCAAACCGAGTTTCACTGCGATATTCAGGTTAATTCAGTCAGACCACAGACATTCAGCTGGGAGGTGTGGATGAATCTGGAAACAGCCGTTTACATGGCAATAAATCAAGCCCAATATTACTAAGAACTCCTGCATTTCTTTGGCTTTTTTCTCATTTTTCTTCTTTATCATGGTTTGTAATGAATTTTCTGATGTGAGCTTTGGTTTTGAGGCTGGTATATTGAGTTCAGGGCACAAGAGGAAGGTTCTTTTTCAATCAGGGCACAGCTGTTGGCTTGCTCCAATTCTGGCTTGCTGTCATTGTTTTGGGTGCCTCAGCCGATTTGTGGTTTCTTGAGCGGCAATTTCCTAAATGTTTTCTGGGTCTGAGTCGGTTTTGCCTTCTTATTCCCAAATTTTGTATTCTGATGCAATACAAGCAAGATTTTGGCAGAGTAGCCATTATAAAAGAAAAAAAAAAAACAGCAAATTGCCCTTTCAGGATTAGAAATCTACAGGCAACGCGACCAAGATGAGTTTCTGTGTTTTGGAAAATGACAATGAACACTTCTGCTGAGGGGACAGATTCTAATTCCCTCCAAATTGAGTGTGAGTGCGATTTTGAGGTGAATTCAATCAGAATTCCAAAGTCTGTCTGTGGAAGAGGGGGATGAATCTGGAAACAGCCAGTTTCCTTCTGTCTAAATCCAGCCAAATACCACAAAGGACTCTTGAATTTCTTTGGCTTTCTCAGATTTCCCTTATTTATCATGGTTTGTAATGAATTTTCTGATGGGAGCTTTGGTTTTGAGGCTGCAATATGGAGTTCTGGGCACTGGATTAATGGTCTTGTTCAATCAGGGCACAGCTGTTGGCTTGCTCCAATTCTGTCTTGCTTTCAAGGTTTTGGGTGCCTCAGCTGATTTGTGGTTTCTTGAGCGGCAATTTCCTAAATGTTTTCTGGGTCTGAGTTGGTATTGCCTTCTTCCTTCCCAAATTTAGTATTCTGATGCAATGCAAAGAAGAGTTTGTACAGAGTAGCCATTATGAAATAAACAACACAACAAATAGGCGTTTCAAGATTTTAAATCTGCAGGTAAAACGACCAAAGTGAGTTTTTTTGTTTTGGAAAATAAAATGGAAAACTTTGGCTGAGGTGACAGATATTAATTGCCTCCAAACGGAGTTTCACTGTGATTTTCGGGTTCATTCTGTGAGAATTCCACAGGCAGTCAGCTTTAGGCGTGGATGAATCTGGGAACTGCTGGCTTCCTTGCGACTAAATCAAGCCCAATATCATTATGGATTCTTGCATTTCTTTGGCTTTTTTTCTGATTTTTCTTATTTATCATTGTTTGTAATGAATTTTCTGATGTGAGCTTTGGTTTTGAGGCTGCAATATGGAGTTCAGGGCACAAGAGGAAGGTTCTTTTTCAATCAGGGCACAGCTGTTGTCTTGCTGCAATTCTGCTTGCTGTCATTGTTTTGGGTGCCTCAGCTGATTTGTGGATTCTTGTGTTGCAGTTTCCTAAATGTTTTCTGGGTCTGAGTCGGATTTGCCTTCTTATTCCCAAATTTTGTATTCTGATGCAACATAAGCAAGATTTTGGACAGAGTAGCCATTATGAAAGAAAAAAAAAAAAACACAGCAAATTGCCCTTTCAGGATTAGAAATCTATAGGCAACACGACCAAGATGAGTTTCTGTGTTTTGGAAAATGACATGGAACCCTTCTGCTGAGGGGACAGATTCTAATTCCCTCCAAATTGAGTGTGAGTGCGATTTTGAGGTGAATTCAATCAGAATTCCAAAGTCTGTCTGTGGAAGGGGGGGATGAATCTTTAAACAGCCAGTTTCCTTCTGTCTAAATCCAGCCAAATACCACAAAGGACTCTTGAATTTCTTTGGCTTTCTCAGATTTCCCTTATTTATCATGGTTTCTAATGAATTTTCTGATGTGAGCTTTGGTTTTGAGGATGGAATATGGAGTTCAGGGCACTGGATTAATGGTCTTGTTCAATCAGGGCACAGCTGTTGCCTTGCTCCAATTCTGTCTTGCTTTCAAGGTTTTGGGTGCCTCAGCTGATTTGTGGTTTCTTGAGCAGCAATTTCCTAAATGTTTTCTGGGTCTGAGTTGGTTTTCCCTTCTTCCTTCCCACATTTTGTATTCTGACGCAATACAAACAAGAGTTTTGACAGAGTGGCCGTTATGAAAAAAAAAAAAAGAACAACAACAAATTAGCGTTTGAAGCTTATAAATCTAAGGGTAACATGACCAAGGTGAGTTTTTGTGATTTGGAAAATAAAATGGAACACTTTGGCTGAGGTGACTGATATTATTGCCTCCAAATTGAGTCTTACTGCGATTTTCAGGTTAATTCAGTCGGAATTCCACAGGCAGTCAGCTGGAGCTGTGGATGAATCTGGAAACAGCCGTTTACATGGCCATAATTCAAGCCCAATATCCCTAAGAACTCCTGCATTTCTTTGGCTTTTTTCTCATTTTTCTTCTTTATCATGGTTTGTAATGAATTTTCCGATGTGAGCTTTGCTTTTGAGGCTGGCATATTGAGTTCAGGGCACAAGAGGAAGGTTCTTTTTCAATCAGGGCACAGCTGTTGGCTTTCTCCAATTCTGGCTTGCTGTCATTGTTGTGGGTTCCTCAGCTGACTTTTGGTTTCTTGAGTGGCAATTTCCTAAATGTTTTCTGGGTCTGACACGGTTTTTCCTTCTTAATCCCAAATTTTGTATTCTGACGCAATACAAACAAGAGTTTGGACAGACTAGCAATGATGAAATAAAAAACAAAACAAATAGGCATTTGAAGCTTAGAAATCTACAGGTAAGAAGACTAAGGTGAGTTTTTGAGTTTTGGAAAATAAAATGGAACACTTTGGCTGAGGTGACAGATATTAATTGCCTCCAAACCGAGTTTCACTGCGATTTTCAGGTTAATTCAGTCAGAAACCACAGACACTCAGCTGGGAGGTGTGGATGAATCTGGAAACAGCCGTTTACATGGCAATAAATCAAGCCAAATATTACTAAGAACTCCTGCATTTCTTTGGCTTTTTTCTCATTTTTCCGATTTATCATGGTTTGTAATGAATTTTCTGATGTGAGCTTTGGTTTTGAATCTGCTATATTGAGCTCAGGGCACAAGAGGAAGGTTCTTTTTCAATCAGGGCACAGCTGTTGGCTTGCTCCAATTCTGGCTTGCTGTCATTGTTGTAGGTTCCTCAGCTGACTTTTGGATTCTTGAGTGGCAATTTCCTAAATGTTTTCTGGGTCTGAGTTGGTTTTGCCTTCTTCCTTGCCAAATTTTGTATTCTGACGCAATACAAACAAGAGCTTGGGCAGAGTAGCCATTATGAAATAAAAAACAAAACAAATAGGCATTTGAAGTTTTGAAATCTACAGGTAAGAAGACTAAGGTGAGTTTTTGAGTTTTGGAAGATAAAATGGAACACTTTGGCTGAGGTGACAGATATTAATTGCTTCCAAACCGAGTTTCACTGCGATATTCAGGTTAATTCAGTCAGAAACCACAGACACTCAGCTGGGAGGTGTGGATGAATCTGGAAACAGCCGTTTACATGGCAATAAATCAAGCCCAATATTATAAGAACTCCTGCATTTCTTTGGCTTTTTTCTCATTTTTCTTCTTTATCATGGTTTGTAATGAATTTTCTGATGTGAGCTTTGGTTTTGAGGCTGGTATATTGAGTTCAGGGCACAAGAGGAAGGTTCTTTTTCAATCAGGGCACAGCTGTTGGCTTGCTCCAATTCTGGCTTGCTGTCATTGTTTTGGGTGCCTCAGCCGATTTGTGGTTTCTTGAGCGGCAATTTCCTAAATGTTTTCTGGGTCTGAGTCGGTTTTGCCTTCTTATTCCCAAATTTTGTATTCTGATGCAATACAAGCAAGATTTTGGCAGAGTAGCCATTATAAAAGAAAAAAAAAAAAAACACAGCAAATTGCCCTTTCAGGATTAGAAATCTACAGGCAACTCGACCAAGATGAGTTTCTGTGCTTTGGAAAATGACATGGAACCCTTCTGCTGAGGGGACAGATTCTAATTCCCTCCAAATTGAGTGTGAGTGCGATTTTGAGGTGAATTCAATCAGAATTCCAAAGTCTGTCTGTGGAAGGGGGGGGATGAATCCGGAAACAGCCAGTTTCCTTCTGTCTAAATCCAGCCAAATACCACAAAGGACTCTTGAATTTCTTTGGCTTTCTCAGATTTCCCTTATTTATCATGGTTTCTAATGAATTTTCTGATGTGAGCTTTGGTTTTGAGGATGGAATATGGAGTTCAGGGCACTGGATTAATGGTCTTGTTCAATCAGGGCACAGCTGTTGGCTTGCTCCAATTCTGTCTTGCTTTCAAGGTTTTGGGTGCCTCAGCCGATTTGTGGTTTCTTGAGCGGCAATTTCCTAAATGTTTTCTGGGTCTGAGTTGGTTTTCCCTTCTTCCTTCCCACATTTTGTATTCTGACGCAATACAAACAAGAGTTTTGACAGAGTAGCCATTATGAAATAAAAAAAAAACAACAACAACAAATTAGCGTTTGAAGCTTATAAATCTAAGGGTAACATGACCAAGGTGAGTTTTTGTGATTTGGAAAATAAAATGGAACACTTTGGCTGAGGTGACTGATATTATTGCCTCCAAACTGAGTCTTACTGCGATTTTCAGGTTAATTCAGTCGGAATTCCACAGGCAGTCAGCTGGAACTGTGGATGAATCTGGGAACAGCCGGTTTCCTTGCAACTAAATCAAGCCCACTATCATTATGGATTCTTGCATTTCTTTGGCTTTTTCTCCATTTTCTTATTTATCATGGTTTGTAATGAATTTTCTGATGTGAGCTTTGGTTTTGAGGCTGCAATATTAAGTTCAGGGCACAAGAGGGAGGTTCTTTTTCAATCAGGGCACAGCTGTTGGCTTGCTCCAATTCTGGCTTGCTGTCATTGTTTTGGGTGCCTCAGCCGATTTGTGGTTTCTTGAGCGGCAATTTCCTTAATGTTTTCTGGGTCTGAGTCGGTTTTGCCTTCTTATTCCCATATTTTGTATTCTGATGCAATACAAGCAAGATTTGGACAGAGTAGCCATTATGAAAGAAAAAAAAAAAAAACACAGAAATTGCCCTTTCAGGATTAGAAATCTACTGGCAACGTGATCAAGATTAATTTCTGTGTTTTGGAAAATGACATGGAACCCTTCTGCTGAGGGGACAGATTCTAATTCCCTCCAAATTGAGTGTGAGTGCAATTTTGAGGTGAAATCAATCAGAATTCCAAAGTCAGTCAGTGGAAGGGGGGGATGAATCTTTAAACAGCCAGTTTCCTTGTGTCTAAATCCAGCCAAATATCACTAAGAACTCGTGCATTTCTTTGGCTTTTGTCTCATTTTTCTGATTTATCATGGTTTGTAATGAATTTTCTGATGTGAGCTTTGGTTTTGAGGCTGGCATATTGAGTTCAGGGCACCGGATCAATGGTCTTTTTCAAACAGGACACAGCTGTTGGCTTGTTGCAATTCTGGCTTGCTGTCATTGTTTTGCGTGCCTCAGCTGTTTTTGGTTTCTTTAGCGGCAATTTCCTACATGTTTTCTGGGTCTGAGTTGGTTTTGCCTTCTTCCTTTCCAAATTTTCTATTCTGACGTAATACAAACAAGAGTTTGGACAGAGTAGCCATTATGAAATAAAAAACACAACAAATATGCGTTTGAAGCTTATATATGTACAGGTAACACGAGCAAGGTAAGTTTTTGTGTTTTCGAAAGTAAAATTGAACACTCTGGCTGAGGTGACAGATATTAATTGCCTCCAAAACCGAGTTTCACTGCGATTTTTTTGTTAATTCATTCAGAAACCAAAGACACTCAGTTGGGAGGTGTGGAAGAATCTGGAAACAGCCGTTTACATGGCCATAATTCAAGCCCAATATCCCTAAGAACTGCATTTCTTTGGCTTTTTTCTCATTTTTCTTCTTTATCATGGTTTGTAATGAATTTTCCGATGTGAGCTTTGCTTTTGAGGCTGGCATATTGAGTTCAGGGCACAAGATGAAGGTTCTTTTTCAATCAGGGCACAGCTGTTGGCTTTCTCCAATTCTGGCTTGCTGTCATTGTTGTGGGTTCCTCAGCTGACTTTTGGTTTCTTGAGCGGCAATTTCCTAAATGTTTTCTGGGTCTGACACGGTTTTTCCTTCTTAATCCCAAATTTTGTATTCTGACGCAATACAAACAAGAGTTTGGACAGACTAGCAATGATGAAATAAAAAACAAAACAAATAGGCATTTGAAGCTTAGAAATCTACAGGTAAGAAGACTAAGGTGAGTTTTTGAGTTTTGGAAAATAAAATGGAACACTTTGGCTGAGGTGACAGATATTAATTGCCTCCAAACCGAGTTTCACTGCGATTTTCAGGTTAATTCAGTCAGAAACCACAGACACTCAGCTGGGAGGTGTGGATGAATCTGGAAACAGCCGTTTACATGGCAATAAATCAAGCCCAATATTACTAAGAACTCCTGCATTTCTTTGGCTTTTTTCTCATTTTTCCGATTTATCATGGTTTGTAATGAATTTTCTGATGTGAGCTTTGGTTTTGAATCTGCTATATTGAGCTCAGGGCACAAGAGGAAGGTTCTTTTTCAATCAGGGCACAGCTGTTGGCTTGCTCCAATTCTGGCTTGCTGTCATTGTTGTAGGTTCCTCCGCTGACTTTTGGATTCTTCAGTGGCAATTTCCTAAATGTTTTCTGGGTCTGAGTTGGTTTTGCCTTCTTCCTTGCCAAATTTTGTATTCTGACGCAATACAAACAAGAGCTTGGGCAGAGTAGCCATTATGAAATAAAAAACAAAACAAATAGGCATTTGAAGTTTTGAAATCTACAGGTAAGAAGACTAAGGTGAGTTTTTGAGTTTTGGAAAATAAAATGGAACACTTTGGCTGAGGTGACAGATATTAATTGCCTCCAAACCGAGTTTCACTGCGATATTCAGGTTAATTCAGTCAGAAACCACAGACACTCAGCTGGGAGGTGTGGATGAATCTGGAAACAGCCGTTTACATGGCAATAAATCAAGCCCAATATTACTAAGAACTCCTGCATTTCTTTGGCTTTTTTCTCATTTTTCTTCTTTATCATGGTTTGTAATGAATTTTCTGATGTGAGCTTTGGTTTTGAGGCTGGTATATTGAGTTCAGGGCACAAGAGGAAGGTTCTTTTTCAATCAGGGCACAGCTGTTGGCTTGCTCCAATTCTGGCTTGCTGTCATTGTTTTGGGTGCCTCAGCCGATTTGTGGTTTCTTGAGCGGCAATTTCCTAAATGTTTTCTGGGTCTGAGTCGGTTTTGCCTTCTTATTCCCAAATTTTGTATTCTGATGCAATACAAGCAAGATTTTGGCAGAGTAGCCATTATAAAAGAAAAAAAAAAAAACACAGCAAATTGCCCTTTCAGGATTAGAAATCTACAGGCAACTCGACCAAGATGAGTTTCTGTGCTTTGGAAAATGACATGGAACACTTGTGCTGAGGGGACAGATTCTAATTCCCTCCAAATTGAGTGTGAGTGCGATTTTGAGGTGAATTCAATCAGAATTCCAACGTCTGTCTGTGGAAGGGGGGGGATGAATCCGGAAACAGCCAGTTTCCTTCTGTCTAAATCCAGCCAAATACCACAAAGGACTCTTGAATTTCTTTGGCTTTCTCAGATTTCCCTTATTTATCATGGTTTCTAATGAATTTTCTGATGTGAGCTTTGGTTTTGAGGATGGAATATGGAGTTCAGGGCACTGGATTAATGGTCTTGTTCAATCAGGGCACAGCTGTTGCCTTGCTCCAATTCTGTCTTGCTTTCAAGGTTTTGGGTGCCTCAGCCGATTTGTGGTTTCTTGAGCGGCAATTTCCTAAATGTTTTCTGGGTCTGAGTTGGTTTTCCCTTCTTCCTTCCCACATTTTGTATTCTGACGCAATACAAACAAGAGTTTTGACAGAGTAGCCATTATGAAATAAAAAAAAAACAACAACAACAAATTAGCGTTTGAAGCTTATAAATCTAAGGGTAACATGACCAAGGTGAGTTTTTGTGATTTGGAAAATAAAATGGAACACTTTGGCTGAGGTGACTGATATTATTGCCTCCAAACTGAGTCTTACTGCGATTTTCAGGTTAATTCAGTCGGAATTCCACAGGCAGTCAGCTGGAACTGTGGATGAATCTGGGAACAGCCGGTTTCCTTGCAACTAAATCAAGCCCACTATCATTATGGATTCTTGCATTTCTTTGGCTTTTTCTCCATTTTCTTATTTATCATGGTTTGTAATGAATTTTCTGATGTGAGCTTTGGTTTTGAGGCTGCAATATTAAGTTCAGGGCACAAGAGGGAGGTTCTTTTTCAATCAGGGCACAGCTGTTGGCTTGCTCCAATTCTGGCTTGCTGTCATTGTTTTGGGTGCCTCAGCCGATTTGTGGTTTCTTGAGCGGCAATTTCCTTAATGTTTTCTGGGTCTGAGTCGGTTTTGCCTTCTTATTCCCATATTTTGTATTCTGATGCAATACAAGCAAGATTTGGACAGAGTAGCCATTATGAAAGAAAAAAAAAAACACAGAAATTGCCCTTTCAGGATTAGAAATCTACTGGCAACGTGATCAAGATTAGTTTCTGTGTTTTGGAAAGTGACATGGAACCCTTCTGCTGAGGGGACAGATTCTAATTCCCTCCAAATTGAGTGTGAGTGCAATTTTGAGGTGAAATCAATCAGAATTCCAAAGTCAGTCAGTGGAAGGGGGGGGTGAATCTTTAAACAGCCAGTTTCCTTGTGTCTAAATCCAGCCAAATATCACTAAGAACTCGTGCATTTCTTTGGCTTTTGTCTCATTTTTCTGATTTATCATGGTTTGTAATGAATTTTCTGATGTGAGCTTTGGTTTTGAGGCTGGCATATTGAGTTCAGGGCACCGGATCAATGGTCTTTTTCAAACAGGACACAGCTGTTGGCTTGTTGCAATTCTGGCTTGCTGTCATTGTTTTGCGTGCCTCAGCTGTTTTTGGTTTCTTTAGCGGCAATTTCCTACATGTTTTCTGGGTCTGAGTTGGTTTTGCCTTCTTCCTTTCCAAATTTTCTATTCTGACGTAATACAAACAAGAGTTTGGACAGAGTAGCCATTATGAAATAAAAAACACAACAAATATGCGTTTGAAGCTTATATATGTACAGGTAACACGAGCAAGGTATGTTTTTGTGTTTTCGAAAGTAAAATTGAACACTCTGGCTGAGGTGACAGATATTAATTGCCTCCAAAACCGAGTTTCACTGCGATTTTTTTGTTAATTCATTCAGAAACCAAAGACACTCAGTTGGGAGGTGTGGATGAATCTGGAAACAGCCGTTTACATGGCCATAATTCAAGCCCAATATCCCTAAGAACTCCTGCATTTCTTTGGCTTTTTTCTCATTTTTCTTCTTTATCATGGTTTGTAATGAATTTTCCGATGTGAGCTTTGCTTTTGAGGCTGGCATATTGAGTTCAGGGCACAAGAGGAAGGTTCTTTTTCAATCAGGGCACAGCTGTTGGCTTTCTCCAATTCTGGCTTGCTGTCATTGTTGTGGGTTCCTCAGCTGACTTTTGGTTTCTTGAGCGGCAATTTCCTAAATGTTTTCTGGGTCTGACACGGTTTTTCCTTCTTAATCCCAAATTTTGTATTCTGACGCAATACAAACAAGAGTTTGGACAGACTAGCAATGATGAAATAAAAAACAAAACAAATAGGCATTTGAAGCTTAGAAATCTACAGGTAAGAAGACTAAGGTGAGTTTTTGAGTTTTGGAAAATAAAATGGAACACTTTGGCTGAGGTGACAGATATTAATTGCCTCCAAACCGAGTTTCACTGCGATTTTCAGGTTAATTCAGTCAGAAACCACAGACACTCAGCTGGGAGGTGTGGATGAATCTGGAAACAGCCGTTTACATGGCAATAAATCAAGCCCAATATTACTAAGAACTCCTGCATTTCTTTGGCTTTTTTCTCATTTTTCTTCTTTATCATGGTTTGTAATGAATTTTCTGATGTGAGCTTTGGTTTTGAGGCTGGTATATTGAGCTCAGGGCACAAGAGGAAGGTTCTTTTTCAATCAGGGCACAGCTGTTGGCTTGTTCCAATTCTGTCTTGTTTTAAGTTTTTGGGTGCCTCAGCGGTGTTTGGTTTCTTGAGAGGCAATTTTCTAAATGTTTTCTGGGTCTGAGTTGGTTTTGCCTTCTTCCTTCCCAAATTTTGTATTCTGACGCAATACAAACAAGAGTTTGGACAGAATAATGAATTTTCTGATGTGAGCTTTGGTTTTGAGGCTGCAATATGGAGTTCAGTGCACAAGAGAATGGTTCTTTTTCAATCAGGGCACAGCTGTTGGCTTGCTCCAATTCTGGCTTGCTGTCATTGGTTTAGGTGCCCCAGCCGATTTGAGGTTTCTTGAGCAGCAATTTCCTAAATGTTTTCTGGGTCTGAGTCGGTTTTGCCTTCTTATTCCCAAATTTTGTATTGTGATGCAATACAAGCAAGATTTTGGACAGAGTAGCCATTATGAAAGAAAAAAAAAACACACCACATTACCCTTTCAGGATTAGAAATCTACAGGCAACATGAGCAAGATGAGTTTCTGTGTTTTGGAAAATGACATGGAACACTTCTGCTGAGGGGACAGATAGTAATTCCCTCCAAATTGAGTGTGAGTGCGATTTTGAGGTGAATTGAGTCAGAATTCCAAACTCAGTCTGTGGAAGGGGGGGATGAATCTTTAAACAGCCAGTTTCCTTCTATCTAAATCCAGCCAAATATCACAAAGTACTCTTGCATTTCTTTGGCTTTTTCACATTTCCCTTATTTATCATGGTTTGTAATGAAATTTCTGATGTGAGCTTTAGTTTTGAGGCTGGCATATTGAGTTCAGGGCACAAGAGGAAGGTTCTTTTTCAATCAGGGCACAGCTGTTGGCTTGCTCCAATTCTGGCTTGCTGTCCTTGTTTTGGGTGCCTCAGGTGACTTTTGGTTACTTGAGCGGCAATTTCCTAAATGTTTTCTGGGTCTGAGTTGGTTTTGCCTTCTTCCTTCCCAAATTTTGTATTCTGAAGAAATATAAACAAGAGTTTAGACAGAGTAGCCATTATGAAATTAAAAGCACAACAAATAGGCGTTGGAAGCTTAGAAATCTACAGGTAACACGACTAAGGTGAGTTTTTGTGTTTTGGAAAATAAAATGGAACACTTTGGCTGAGGTGACAGATATTAATAGTCTCCAAACTGAGTTTCACTGCGATTTTCAGGTTAATTCATTCAGAAGTCCACAGGCAGTCAGCTGGAAGGGTGGATGGATCTGGGAACAGCCGGTTTCGTTGTGACTGAATCAAGCCCAATATCATTATGGATTCTTGCATTTCCTTGGCTATTTTCTCATTTTTCTTTTTATCATGGTTTGTAATGAATTTTCTGATGTGAGCTTTGGTTTTGATGCTGGCATATTGGGTTCAGGGCACAAGAGGAAGGTTCTTTTTCAATCTGGGCACAGCTATTGGTTTGCTACAATTCTGTCTTGCTTTAAAGGTTTTGGGTGCCTCAGCGTTGTTGTTTTTTGATCCACATTTTCTGAATGTTTTCTGGGTCTGAGTTGGTTTTGCCTTCTTCCTTCCCAAATTTTCTGACGCAATACAAACAAGAGTTTGGACAGAGTAGCCATTATGAAATTAAAAACACAACATTACGCATTTGAAGCTTAGAAATCGATAGGTAACACGACCAAGGTGAGTTTTTGTGTTTTAGAAAGTGTCATGGAACACTTCTGCTGAGGGGACAATTTCTAATTCCCTCCAAAGTGAGTTTCACTGCGATTTCCAGGTTACTTCAGTCAGAATACACATTCACTCAGCTGGGAGGTGTGGAAGAATCTGGAAACAACAGTTTACATGGGAATAAATGAAGCCCAATATCACTAAGAACTCCTGCATTTCTTTGGCTTTTTTCTCATTTTTCTTATTTATCATGGTTTGTAATGAATTTTCTGATGTGAGCTTTGGTTTTGAGGCTGGCATATTGAGTTCAGGGCACAAGAGGAAGGTTCTTTTTCAATCTGGGCACAGCTATTGGTTTGCTACAATTCTGTCTTGCTTTAAAGGTTTTGGGTGCCTCAGCGTTGTTGTTTTTTGATCCACATTTTCTGAATGTTTTCTGGGTCTGAGTTGGTTTTGCCTTCTTCCTTCCCAAATTTTCTGACGCAATACAAACAAGAGTTTGGACAGAGTAGCCATTATGAAATTAAAAACACAACATTACGCATTTGAAGCTTAGAAATCGATAGGTAACACGACCAAGGTGAGTTTTTGTGTTTTAGAAAGTGTCATGGAACACTTCTGCTGAGGGGACAATTTCTAATTCCCTCCAAAGTGAGTTTCACTGCGATTTCCAGGTTACTTCAGTCAGAATACACATTCACTCAGCTGGGAGGTGTGGAAGAATCTGGAAACAACAGTTTACATGGGAATAAATGAAGCCCAATATCACTAAGAACTCCTGCATTTCTTTGGCTTTTTTCTCTGATTTCCTATTTATCATGGTTTGTAATGAATTTTCTGATGCGAGCTTTGGTTTTATGGCTGCAATATGGAGTTCAGAGCACCGGGGGAATGGTCTTTTTCAAACAGGGCACAGCAGTTGGCCTGCTCCAATTCTGGCTTGCTGTCATTGTTTTGGGTGCCTCAGCCGATATGTGGTTTGTGAGCGGCAATTTCCTAAATGTTTTCTGGGTCTGAGTTGGTTTTGCCTTCTTCCTACCCAAATTTTGTATTCTGACGCCATACAAACAAGAGTTTCGGCAGAGTAGCCATTATGAAATAGAAAAACACAACAAATAGGCTTTTGAAGCTTAGAAATCTACAGGTAACACGACCAAGGTGAGATTTGTGTTTTGCAAAATCAAATGGAACACTTTGGCTGAGGTGACAGATATTAATTGCCTCCAAAGTGAGTTTCACTGCGATTTTCAGGTTAATTCAGTCAGAATTACACAGGCAGTCAGCTGGAGGGGCGGATGATTCCGGGAACAGCTGGTTTCCTAGCGACTAAATCAAGCCCTATATCATTATGGATTCTTGCATTTTTTTGGCTTTTTTCTCTTTTTTCTTATTTATCATGGTTTGTAATGAATTTTCTGATGTGAGCTTTGGTTTTGAGGCTGGCATATTGAGTTCAGGGCACAAGAGGAAGGTTCTTTTTCAATCAGGGCACAGCTGTTGGCTTGCTCCAATTCTGGCTTGCTGTCCTTGTTTTGGGTGCCTCAGCTGACTTTTGGTTTCTTGAGCGGCAATTTCCTAAATGTTTTCTTGGTCGGAGTTGGTTTTGCCTTCTTCCTTCCCAAATTTTGTATTCTGACGCAATATAAACTAGAGTTTGGACAGAGTAGCCATTATGAAATAAAAAACACAACACATAGGCGTTTGAAGCTTAGAAATCTACAGGTAACACGACCAAGGTGAGTTTTTGTGTTTTGGAAAATAAAATGGAACACTTTGGCTGAGGTGACAGATATTAATGGCCTCCAAACTGAGTTTCACTGTGATTTTCAGGTTAATTCATTCAGAAGTCCACAGGCAGTCAGCTGGAAGGGTGGATGGATCTGGGAACAGCCGGTTTCGTTGTGACTGAATCAAGCCCAATATCATTATGGATTCTTGCATTTCTTTGGCTTTTTTCTCTTTTTTCTTATTTATCATGGTTGGTAATGAATTTTTGATGTGAGCTTTGGATTTGAGGCTGCAATAAGAACTTCCAGGCACAAGAGAAATGTTCTTTTTCAATCAGGGCACAGCTGTTGGCTTGCTCTAATTGTGGCTTGCTGTCATTGTTTTGGGTGCCTCAGCAAATTTGAGGTTTCTTGAGTGGCAATTTCCTAAATGTTTTCTGGGTCTGACACGGTTTTTTCTTCTTATTCCCAAATTTTTTTATTCTGACTCAATACAAACAAGAGTTTGGACAGAGTAGCCATTATGAAATAAAAAACACAACAAATAGGCGTTTGAAGCTTAGAAATCTACAGGTAACACGACCAAGGTGAGTTTTTGTGTTTTGGAAAATAAAATGGAACACTTTGGCTCAGGTGACATATATTAATTGCCTCCAAACTGAGTTTCCCCGTGATTTTCAGGTTAATTCAGTGAGAATTGCACTGCAGTCACCTCGAGGGGTGGACGAATCCAGGAATAGTCGGATTCCTTACGACTAAATCAATCCCAATATCATTATGGATTCTTGCATTTCTTTGGCTTTTTTCTCATTTTTGTTATGTATGATGGTTTGTAATGAATTTTCTGATGTGCGCTTTGTTTTTGAGGTTGGCATATTGAGTTCAGGGCACAAGAGGATGGTTCTTTTTCAATCAGGGCACAGCTGTTGGCTTGCTCCAATTCTGGCTTGCTGTCATTGTTTTGGGTGCCTCAGCTGATTTGTGGTTTCTTGAGTGGTAATTTACTAAATGTTTTCTGGGTCTGAGTTAGTTTTGCCTTATTCCTTCCCAAATTTTGTATTCTGACACAATGCAACAAATAGACATTTACAGATAATAAATCTGCTGGTAACACGCCAATATGATTTTTTTTGTTTTGGAAAATAAAATGGAACACTTTGGCTGAGGTGACAGATATTAATTGCCTCCAAACTGAGTTTCACTGCGATTTTCTGATAAATTCAGTCGGAATTCCACAGGCAGTCAGCTGGAGCTGTGGATGAATCTGGGAACAGCCGATTTCCTTGCGACTAAATCAAGCCCAATATCATTATGGATTCTTGCATTTCTTTGGCTTTTTTCTCATCTTTCTTATTTATCATGGTTTGTAATGAATTTTCTGGTGTGAGCTTTGGTTTTGAGGCTGGCATATTGAGTTCAGGGCACAAGTGGAAGGTTCTTTTTCAATCAGGTCACAGCTGTTGGCCTGCTCCAATTCTGGCTTGCTGTCATTGTTTTGGGTGCCTCAGCTGATTTGTGGTTTCTTGAGTGCCAATTTCCTAAATGTTTTCTGGGTCTGCGTCGGTTTTGCCTTCTTATTCCCAAATTTTGTATTCTGATGCAATACAAGCAAGATTTTGGACAGAGTAGCCATTATGAAAAAAAAAAAAACACATCAAATTGCCCTTTCAGAATGAGAAATGTAGGCAATATGAACAAGATGTGTTTCTGTGTTTTGGAAAATGACATGGAACCCTTTTGCTGAGGGGACAGATTCTAATTCCCTCCAAATTTGGTTTCTTGTGTGGCATTTTCCTGAAAGTTTTCTGGGTCTGTGTTGGTTTTCCCTTTTTCCTTCCCAAATTTTGTATTCTGCCGCAGTAGAAACAAGAGTTTGGACAGAGTAGCCATTTTGTAATGAAAAACACAACAAATAGGCATTTGTAGCTTAGAAATCTACAGGTAACACGACCAAGGTGAGCTTTTGTGTTTTGGAAAATAAAATGGAACACTTTGGCTGAGGTGACAGATATTAATTGCCTCCAAACAGAGTTTCACTGCGATTTTCAGGTTAATTCTGTCAGAATTCCACAGGCAGTCAGATGGAGGGGTGGATGAATCCGGGAACAGCCAGTTTCCTTGCAACTGAATCAAGCCCAATATCATTCTAGATTCTTGCATTTCTTTGCCTTTTTTCTCATTTTTGTTATTTATCATGATTTGTAATGAATTTTCTGATGTGAGCTTTGGTTTTGAGGCTGCAATATGGAGTTCAGGCCACCAGGGGAATGGTCTTTTCCAAACAGGGCACAGCTGTTGGCCTGCTCCAATTCTGGTTTGCTGTCATTGTTTTGGGTGCCTCAGCTGAATTTGGATTTTTGAATGGCAATTTCCTAAAAGTTTTCTGGGTCTGAGTTGGTTTTGCCTTCTTCCTTCCCAAATTTTGTATTCTTTTTTTTTTTTTTTTTTTTTTTTGACAGGCAGAGTGGACAGTGAGAGAGAGAGACAGAGAGAGAAAGGTCTTCCTTTTGCCGTTGGTTCACCCTCCAATGGCCGCCGCTGCAGCCGGCGCACCGCGCTGATCCTGGCAGGAGCCAGGAGCCAGGTGCTTTTCCTGGTCTCCCATGGGGTGCAGGGCCCAAGCACCTGGGCCATCCTCCACTGCACTCCCTGGCCATAGCAGAGAGCTGGCCTGGAAGAGGGGCAACCGGGACAGAATCCGGCGCCCCAACCGGGACTAGAACCCGGTGTGCCGGCGCCGCAAGGTGGAGGATTAGCCTATTGAGCCACGGCGCCGGCTCCAAATTTTGTATTCTGACGCAATACAAACAAGAGTTTGGACAGAGTAGCCATTATGAAATAAAAAACACATCAAATAGGTGTTTTAAGCTACAGGTAACACGACCAAGGTGAGATTTTGTGTTTTGAAAAAATAAAATGGAACACTTAGGCTGTGGTGACAGATATTAACTGCCTTCGTTCAGGTTAATTCAGTCAGAATTCCACAGGCTGTCAGCTGGAGGGGTGGATGAATCTGGGAACAGCCGGTTTCCTTGCGACAGTATCAAGGCCAATATCATTCTGGATTCTTGCATTTCTTTGGCTATTTTCTCATTTTTCTTATTTATCATGATTTGTAATGAATTTTCTGATGTGAGCTTTGGTTTTGAGGCTGGCATATTGAGTTCAGGGCACAAGAGGAAGGTTCTTTTTCAATCAGGGCACAGCTGTTGGCTTGCTCCAATTCTGGCTTGCTGTCATTGTTTTGGGTGCCTCAGCCGATTTGTGGTTTCTTGAGTGGCAATTTCCTAAATGTTTTCTGGGTCTGAGTTCGTTTTCCTTCTTCCTTCCCAAATTTTGTATTCTGACACAATACAAACAAGAGTTTGGACAGAGAAGCCATTAGGAAATAAAAAACACAACAAATAGGCTTTTGAAGATACAGGTATCACGACCAAGGTGAGATTTTGTGTTTTGGAAAATAAAATGGAACACTTTGGCTGTGGTGACAGATATTAACTGCCTCCGTTCAGGTTAATTCAGTCAGAATTCCACAGGCAGTCAGCTGGATGGGTGGATGAATCCGGGAACAGCCGGTTTCCTTGCAACTAAATCCAGCCTAATATCATTCTTGATTCTTGCATTTCTTTGTCTATTTTCTCATTTTTCTTATTTATCATGGTTTGTAATGAATTTTCTGATGTGAGCTTTGGTTTTGAGGCTGCAGTATGGAGTTCAGGGCACCGGAGGAATGGTCTTTTTCAATCAGGGCACAGCTGTTGGCCTGCTCCAATTCTGGCTTGCTGTCATTGTTTTGGGTGCCTCCGCCGATTTGAGGTTTCTTGAGTGGCAATTTCCTAAACGTTTTCTGAGACTCAGTTGGTTTTGTCCTCTTCCTTCCCAAATTTTGTATTCTGACGCAACAGAAACAAGAGTTTGGACAGAATAGCCATTATGAAATAAAAAAACACATCAAATAGGCTTTTGAAAGCTACAGGTAACACGACCAAGGTGAGATTTTGTTTTGGAAAATGAAATGGAACACTTTGGCTGTGGTGACAGATATTAACTGCCTCCGTTCAGGTTAATTCAGTCAATATTCCTCAGGCATCAGCTGGAGAGGTGGATGAATCTGGGAATATACGGTTTCCTTGTGACAAAATCAAGCCCAATATCATTATGAATTCTTGAATTTCTTTGGCCTTTTTCTCATTTTTCTTAATTTTAGTGGTTTGTAATGAATTTTCTGATGTGAGCTTTGGTTTTGAGGCTGGCATATGGAGTTCAGGGCACAAGAGGAAGGTTCTTATTCAATCAGGTCACAGCTGTTGGCTTGCTCCAATTCTGGCTTGCTGTCATTGTTTTGGGTGCCTCCGCCGATTTGAAGTTTCTTGAGCATCAATATCCTAAATGTTTTCTTGGTCTGAGTTGGTTTTCCTTCTTCCTTCCCAAATTTTGTATTCTGACACAATACAAACAAGAGTTTGGACAGAGTAGCCATTAGGAAATAAAAAACACAACAAATAGGCTTTTGAAGATACAGGTAACATGACCAAGGTGAGATTGTGTGTTTTGGAAAATCAAATGGAACAAGTTGGCTGTGGTGACAGATATTAACTGCCTCCGTTCAGGTTAATTCAGTCAGAATTCCACAGGCAGTCAGCTGGAGGGGTGGATGAATCCGGGAATAGCCGGTTTCATTGCAACTAAATGAAGCCCAATATCATTATGGATTCTTGCATTTCTTTGGCTTTATTCTGATATTTCTTATTTATCATGGTTTGTAATGAATTTTCTGATGTGAGCTTTGGTTTTGAGGCTGCAATATGGAGTTCAGGGCACCGGAGGAATGGTCTTTTTCAATCAGGGCACAGTAGCTGGCTTGCTCCAATTCTGGCTTGCTGTCATTGTTTTGGGTGCCTCCGCCGATTTGAGGTTTCTTGAGTGGCAATTTCCTAAACGTTTTCTCAGTCTCAGTTGTTTTTGTCCTCTTCCTTCCCAAATTTTGTATTCTGACGTAATACAAGCAAGATTTTGGACAGAATAGACATTATGGAATAAAAAACACATCAAATAGGCTTTTGAAAGCTACAGGTAACACGACCAAGGTGAGATTTTGTGTTTTGGAAAAAGATATGGAACACTTTTGCTGAGGTGACAGATATTAATTGCCTCCAAACCGAGTTTCACAGCGAATTTCATTTTAATTCAGTCAGAAACCACAGACACTCAGCTGGGAGGTATAGAAGAATCTGGAAACAGCCATTAACAAGGGAATAAATCAAGCCCAATATCACTAAGAACTCCTGCATTTCTTTGGATTTTTTCTGATTTTTCTTATTTATCATGGTTTGTAATGAATTTTCTGATCTGAGGTTTGGTTTTGAGGTTGCAATATCGAGTTCAGGACACCGGAGGAATGGTCTTTTTCAATCAGGGCACAGCTGTTGGCTTGCTCCAATTCTGTCTTGCTTTCAAAGATTTGGGTTCCTCAGCGGCCCTTTGTTGCTTGAGCGGCAATTTCCTAAATGTTTTCTGGGTCTGAGTTGGTTTTGCTTTCTTCCTTCCCAATATTTGTATTCTGCCCAAATACAAACAGGAGTTTGGGCAGAGTAGCCATTATGAAACAAAAAACACAACAAATAGGCGTTTGAAGCTTAGAAATCTACAGGTAACACGACCGAGGTGAGTTTTTGTGTTTTAGAAAATAAAGTGGAACACTTTAGCTGAGGTGACAGTTATTAATTTCTTCCAAACTGAGTTTCACTGCGATTTTCAGGTGAATTCAGTCAGAATTCCACAGGCAGTCAGCTGCAGGGTTGGATGAATCCGGGAACAGCCGGTTTCCTTGCGAACAAATCCAGCCCAATATCATTCTGGATTCTTGCATTTTTGGGTATTTTCTCATTTTTCTTATGTATGAAGGTTTGTAATGAATTTTCTGATGTGAGCTTTGGTTTTGAGGCTGCAATATGGAGATCAGGGCACAGCTGCTGGCTTGCTCCAATTCTGGCTTGCTGTCATTGTTTTGGGTGCCTCCGCCGATTTGAGGTTTCTTGAGTGGCAATTTCCTAAACGTTTTCTGAGTCTCAGATGGTTTTGTCCTCTTACTTCCCAAATTTTGTATTGTGACGCAATACAAACAAGAGTTTGGACAGAATAGACATTATGAAATAAAAAACACATCAAATAGGCTTTTGAAAGCTACAGGTAACACGACCAAGGTGAGATTTTGTGTTTTGGAAAAAGATATGGAACACTTTTGCTGAGGTGACAGATATTAATTGCCTCCAAACCGAGTTTCACAGCGAATTTCATTTTAATTCAGTCAGAAACCACAGACACTCAGCTGGGAGGTATAGAAGAATCTGGAAACAGCCATTAACAAGGGAATAAATCAAGCCCAATATCACTAAGAACTCCTGCATTTCTTTGGATTTTTTCTGATTTTTCTTATTTATCATGGTTTGTAATGAATTTTCTGATCTGAGGTTTGGTTTTGAGGTTGCAATATCGAGTTCAGGACACCGGAGGAATGGTCTTTTTCAATCAGGGCACAGCTGTTGGCTTGCTCCAATTCTGTCTTGCTTTCAAAGTTTTGGGTTCCTCAGCGGCCCTTTGTTGCTTGAGCGGCAATTTCCTAAATGTTTTCTGGGTCTGAGTTGGTTTTGCCTTCTTCCTTCCCAAATTTTGTAATCTGACGCAATAGAAACAAAAGTTTGGGCAGAGTAGCCATTATGAAATAAAAAACACAACAAATAGGCGTTTGAAGCTTAGAAATCTACAGGTAACACGACCAAGGTGAGTTTTTGTGTTTTGGAAAATCAAATGGAACACTTTGGCTGAGGTGACAGATATTAATTGCCTCCAAACTGAGTTTCACTGCGATTTTCAGGTGAATTCAGTCAGAATTCCACAGGCAGTCAGCTGGAGGGGTGGATGAATCCGGGAACAGCCCGTTTCCTTGCGACTGAATCAAGCCCAATGTCATTATGGATTCTTGCATTTCTTTGGCTTTTTTCTCATTTTTCTTATTTATCATGGTTTGTAATGAATTTTCTGATGTCAGCTTTGGTTTTGAGTCTGCAATATGGAGTTCAGGGCACCAGAGGTATGGTCTTTTTGAAACAGGGCACAGCTGTTGTGCTGCTCCAATTCTGGCTTGCTGTCATTGTTATGAGTGCCTCAGCCGATTTGTGGTTTCTTGAGCGGCAATTTCCTAAATGTTTTCTGGGTCTGAGTTGGTTTTGCCTTCTTCCTTCCCAAATTTGTATTCTGACGCAATACAAACAAGAGTTTCAGCAGAGTAGCCATTAGGAAATAAAAAACACAACAAAAAGGCGTTTGAAGCTTAGAAATCTACAGGTAACACGACCAAAGTGAAGTTTTGTGTTTTGGAAAATCAAATGGAACACTTTGGCTGAGGTGACAGATATTAATTGCCTCCAAACTGAGTTTCACTGCGATTTTCAGGTGAATTCAGTGAGAATTCCACAGGCAGTCAGCTGGAGGGGTGGATGAATCCGGGAACAGCTGGTTTCCTTGCGACTAAATCAAGCCCAATATCATTAAGGATTCTTGCATTTCTTTGGCTTTTTTCTCCTTTTTCTTATTTATCATGGTTTGTAATAAATTTTCTGATGTGAGCTTTGGTTTTGAGGCGGCAATATGGCGTTCAGGGCACCGGAGGAATGGTCTTTTTCAAACAGGGTACAGATGTTGGCTTGCTCCAATTCTGGCTTGCTGTCATTGTTTTGGGTGCCTCAGCCGATTTGTGGTTTCTTGAGCCACAATGTCCTAAATGTTTTCAGGGTCTGAGTTGGTTTTGCCTTCTTCCTTCCCAAATTTTGTATTCTGATGGAATACAAACAAGAGTTTGGACAGAGCAGTCATTATGAAATAAAAAACACAACAAATAGGCGTTTGAAGCTTATAAGTCTACTCGAAACACGACCAAGGTGAGTATTTGTGTTTTGGAAAATAAAATGGAACACTTTGTTGAGGTCACAGATATTAATGGCCTCCAAACTGAGTTTGACTGCGATTTTCAGGTTAATTCAGTGAGAATTCCACAGGCAGTCAGCAGGAGGGGTGGATGAATCTGGGAGCAGCCGGTTTCCTTGCGACTAAATCCAGCCCAATATCAGAAAGGTCTCCTGTATTTCTTTGGCATTTTTCTCATTTTTTGATTTATCCTGCTTTGTAATGAATTTTCTGATGTGAGATTTGGTTTTGAGGGTGCAATATGGAGTTTAGGGCACAAGAGGAAGGTTTTTTTTTTTTAAACAGGGCACAGCTCTTGGCTTGCTCCAATTCTGGCTTGCTGTCCTTGTTTTGCATGCCTCACCTCAATTTTGGTTTGTTGAGTGGCAATTTCCTACATGTTTTCTGGGTCTGAGTTGGTTTTGCCTTCTTCCTTCCCAAATTTTGTATTCTGATGGAATACAAACAAGAGTTTGGACAGAGCAGCCATTATGAAATAAAAAACACAACAAATAGGTGTTTGAAGCTTAGAAATCTACAGGTAACACGACCAAGGTGAGTTTTTGTGTTTTGGAAAATGAAATGGAACACTTTGGCTGAGGTGACAGATATTAATTGCCTCCAAACTGAGTTTCACTGCGATTTTCAGGTTAATTCAGTCAGAATTCCACAGGCAGTCAGCTGGAGGGGTGGATGAATCCGGGAACAGCTGGTTTCCTTGCGACTAAATCAAGCCGAATGTCATTATGGATCTTGCGTTTCTTTGGCTTTTTCTCATTTTTCTTATTTATCATGGTTTGTAATGAATTTTGTGATGTCAGCTTTGGTTTTGAGGCTGTAATATGGCGTTCAGGGCACCAGAGGTATGGTCTTTTTCAAACAGGGCACAGCTGTTGTGCTGCTCCAATTCTCGCTTGCTGTCATTGTTTTGGGTGCCTCAGCTGATTTGTGGTTTCTTGAGCGGCAATTTCCTAAAGGTTTTCTGGGTCTGAGTTGGTTTTGCCTTCTTCCTTCCCAAATGTTGTATTCTGACGCAATACAAACAAGAGTTTGGGCGGAGTAGCCATTATGAAATAAAAAACACAACAAAAAGGCGTTTGAAGCTTAGAAAAATACAGGTAACACTACCAAGGTGAGTTTTTGTGTTTTGCAAAATAAAATGGAACACTTTGTTGAGGTCACAGATATTAATAGCCTCCAAACTGAGTTTCACTGCGATTTTCAGGTGAATTCAGTCAGAATTCCACAGGCAGTCAGCTGGAGGTGTGGATGAATCCGGGAACAGCCGGTTTCCTTGCGACTAAATCAAGCCCAATATCATTCTTGATTCTTGCATTTCTTTGGCTTTTTTCTCCTTTTTATAATTTATCATGGTTTGTAATGAATTTTCTGTTGTGAGCTTTGGTTTTGAGGTTGCAATATTGAGTTCAGGGCACCTGAGGAATGGTCTTTTTCAAACAGGGTACAGATGTTGGCTTGCTCCAATTCTGGCTTGCTGTCATTGTTTTGGGAGCCTCAGCTGACTTTTGGTATCTTGAGCGGCAATGTCCTAAATGTTTTCTGGGTCTGAGTTGGTTTTGCCTTCTTCCTTCCCAAATATTGTATTCTGATGGAATACAAACAAGAGTTTGGACAGAGTAGTCATTATGAAATAAAAAACACAACCAATAGGCGTTTGAAGCTTATAAGTCTACTTGTAACGAGACCAAGGTGAGTTTTTGATTTTGGAAAATAAAATGGAACACTTTGGCTGAGGTGACAGATATTAATTGCCTCCAAACTGAGGTTCACTGCGATTTTCAGGTTAATTCAGTCATAATTCCACAGGCAGTCAGCTGGAGGGGTGGATGAATCTGGGAACAGCCAATTTCCTTGCGACTAAATCAAGCCCAATATCATTATGGATTCTTGCATTTCTTTGGCTTTTTTCTCATTTTTCTTCTTTATCATGGTTTGTAATGAATGTTCTGATGTGAGCTTTGGTTGTGAGGCTGGAATATTGAGTTCTGGGCAGAAGAGGAAGGTTCTTTTTCAAACAGGGCACAGCTGTTGGCTTGCTCCAATTCTGGCTTGCTGTCATTGCTTTGGGTGCCTCAGCTGACTTGGTTTCTTGAGTGGCAATTTCCTAAATGTTTTCTGGGTCTGAGTTGGTTTTGCCTTCTTCCTTCCCAAATTTTGTATTCTGACGCCAAACAAACGAGAGTTTGGGCAGAGTAGCCATTATGAAATGAAAAACACAACAAATAGGCATTTGAAGCTTAGAAGTCTACAGGTAACACGACCAAGGTGAGTTTTTGTGTTTTGCAAAATAAAATGGAACACTTTAGCTGAGGTGACAGATATTAATTGTCTCCTATATGAGTTTCACTGCTATTTTGAGGTTAATTCAGTCAGAATTCCATAGGCAGTCAGCTGGATGGGTGGATGAATCCGGGAACAGCCGGTTTCCTTGCGACTATATCAAGCCCGATATCATTACAGATTCTTGCATTTCTTTGGCTTTTTTCTCATTTTTCTTATTTATCATGGTTTGTAATGAATTTTCTGATGTGAGCTTTGGTTCTGAGGCTGGCATATTGAGTTCAGGGTAAAAGAGGAAGGTTCTTTTTCAAACAGGGTACCGCTGTTGGCTTGCTCCAATTATGGCTTGCTGTCATTGTTGTGGGTGCCTCAGCTGACTTGGTTTCTTGAGTGGCAATTTCCTAAATGTTTTCTGGGTCTGAGTTGGTTTTGCCTTCTTCCTTCCCAAATTTTGTATTCTGACGCCATACAAACAAGAGTTTGGGCAGAGTAGCTATTATGAAATAAAAAACACAACAAATAGGCGTTTGAAGCTTAGAAATCTACAGGTAACATGACCAAGGTGAGTTTTTGTGTTTTGGAAAATAAAATGGAACACTTTGGCTGAGGTGACAGATATTAATTGCCTCCAAACTGAGTTTCACTGCGATTTTCAGGTTAATTCAGTCAGAATTCCACAGGCAGTGAGCTGGAGCAGAGGATGAATCCAGCTACAGCCGGTTTCCTTGTGACTAATAAGGCCAAATGTCATTATGGATTCTTGCATTTCTTTGGCTTTTTTCTCTGATTTCCTATTTATCATGGTTTGTAATGAATGTTCTGATGTGAGCTTTGGTTGTGAGGCTGGAATATTGAGTTCTGGGCAGAAGAGGAAGGTTCTTTTTCAAACAGGGCACAGCTGTTGGCTTGCTCCAATTCTGGCTTGCTGTCATTGCTTTGGGTGCCTCAGCTGACTTGGTTTCTTGAGTGGCAATTTCCTAAATGTTTTCTGGGTCTGAGTTGGTTTTGCCTTCTTCCTTCCCAAATTTTGTATTCTGACGCCAAACAAACGAGAGTTTGGGCAGAGTAGCCATTATGAAATGAAAAACACAACAAATAGGCATTTGAAGCTTAGAAGTCTACAGGTAACACGACCAAGGTGAGTTTTTGTGTTTTGCAAAATAAAATGGAACACTTTAGCTGAGGTGACAGATATTAATTGTCTCCTATATGAGTTTCACTGCTATTTTGAGGTTAATTCAGTCAGAATTCCATAGGCAGTCAGCTGGATGGGTGGATGAATCCGGGAACAGCCGGTTTCCTTGCGACTATATCAAGCCCGATATCATTACAGATTCTTGCATTTCTTTGGCTTTTTTCTCATTTTTCTTATTTATCATGGTTTGTAATGAATTTTCTGATGTGAGCTTTGGTTCTGAGGCTGGCATATTGAGTTCAGGGTAAAAGAGGAAGGTTCTTTTTCAAACAGGGTACCGCTGTTGGCTTGCTCCAATTATGGCTTGCTGTCATTGTTGTGGGTGCCTCAGCTGACTTGGTTTCTTGAGTGGCAATTTCCTAAATGTTTTCTGGGTCTGAGTTGGTTTTGCCTTCTTCCTTCCCAAATTTTGTATTCTGACGCCATACAAACAAGAGTTTGGGCAGAGTAGCTATTATGAAATAAAAAACACAACAAATAGGCGTTTGAAGCTTAGAAATCTACAGGTAACATGACCAAGGTGAGTTTTTGTGTTTTGGAAAATAAAATGGAACACTTTGGCTGAGGTGACAGATATTAATTGCCTCCAAACTGAGTTTCACTGCGATTTTCAGGTTAATTCAGTCAGAATTCCACAGGCAGTGAGCTGGAGCAGAGGATGAATCCAGCTACAGCCGGTTTCCTTGTGACTAATAAGGCCAAATGTCATTATGGATTCTTGCATTTCTTTGGCTTTTTTCTCTGATTTCCTATTTATCATGGTTTGTAATGAATTTTCTGATGCGAGCTTTGGTTTTATGGCTGCAATATGGAGTTCAGAGCACCGGGGGAATGGTCTTTTTCAAACAGGGCACAGCAGTTGGCCTGCTCCAATTCTGGCTTGCTGTCATTGTTTTGGGTGCCTCAGCCGATATGTGGTTTGTGAGCGGCAATTTCCTAAATGTTTTCTGGGTCTGAGTTGGTTTTGCCTTCTTCCTACCCAAATTTTGTATTCTGACGCCATACAAACAAGAGTTTCGGCAGAGTAGCCATTATGAAATAGAAAAACACAACAAATAGGCTTTTGAAGCTTAGAAATCTACAGGTAACACGACCAAGGTGAGATTTGTGTTTTGCAAAATCAAATGGAACACTTTGGCTGAGGTGACAGATATTAATTGCCTCCAAAGTGAGTTTCACTGCGATTTTCAGGTTAATTCAGTCAGAATTACACAGGCAGTCAGCTGGAGGGGCGGATGATTCCGGGAACAGCTGGTTTCCTTGCGACTGAATCAAGCCCAATATCATTATGGATTCTTGCTTTTCTTTTCTTTTTTCTCCTTTTTCTTATTTATCATGGTTTGTAATGAATTTTCTGATGTGAGCTTTGGTTCTGAGGCTGGCATATTGAGTTCAGGGCAGAAGAGGAAGGTTCTTTTTCAAACAGGGCACAGCTGTTGGCTTGCTCTAATTCTGGCTTGCTGTCATTGCTTTGGGTGCCTCAGCTAACTTTTGGTTTCTTGAGCGGCAATTTCCTGAATATTTTCTGGGTCTGAGTTGGTTTTGCCTTCTTCCTTCCCAAATTTTGTATTCTGACGCCAAACAAACCAGAGTTTGGGCAGAGTAGCCATTATGAAATAAAAAACACAATAAACAGGCGTTTGAAGCTTAGAAATCTACAGGTAACATGACCAAGGTGATTTTTTGTGTTTTGGAAAATAAAATGGAACACTTTGGCTGAGGTGACAGATATTAATTGCCTCCAAACTGAGTTTCACTGCGATTTTCAGGTTAATTCAGTCAGAATTCCACAGGCAGTCACCTGGAGGGGTGAATGAATCCGCGAACAGCCGGCTTCCATGTGACTAAATCAAGCCCAATAACATTACGGATTCTTGCATTTCTTTGGCTTTTTTCTCCTTTTTCTTATTTATCATGGTTTGTAATGAATTTTCTGATATGCGCTTTGGTTTTGAGGCTGCAAATTGGAGTTCAGGGAGCAAGAGGAATGTTCTGTTTCAAACAGGGCACAGCTATTGGCCTGCCTCAATTCTGGCTTGCTTTCATTGTTTGGGATCCTCAGCTGATTTGTAGTTTCTTGAGTGGCAATTTGCTAAATGTTTTCTGGGTCTGAGTTGGTTTTGCCTTCTTCCTTCCCAAATTTTGTATTCTGACGCCATACAAACAAGAGTTTGGGTAGAATAGCCATTATGAAATAAAAAACACAACAAATAGGCATTTGAAGTTTAGAAATCTACAGGTAACACGACCAAGGTGAGTTTTTGTGTTTTGGAAAATCAAATGGAACACTTTAGCTGAGGTGACAAATATTAATTGTCTCCAAAATGAGTTTCACTGCTATTTTGAGGTTAATTCAGTCAAAATTCCATAGGCAGTCAGCTGGATGGGTGGATGAATCTGGGAGCAGCCGGTTTCCTTGCGACTATATCAAGCCCGATATCATTACGGATTCTTGCATTTCTTTGTCTTTTTTCTCCTTTTTCTTATTTATCATGGTTTGTAATGAATTTTCTGATGTGAGCTTTGGTTCTGAGGCTGGCATATTGAGTTCAGGGTAAGAGAGGAAGGTTCTTTTTCAAACAGGGTACAGCTGTTGGCTTGCTCCAATTATGGCTTGCTGTCATTGTTGTGGGTGCCTCAGCTGACTTAGTTTCTTGAGTGACAATTTCCTAAATGTTTTCTGGGCCTGAGTTGGTTTTGCCTTCTTCCTTCCCAAATTTTGTATTCTGACGCCACACAAACAAGAGTTTGGGCAGGGTAGCCATTATGAAATAAAAAACACAACAAATAGGCATTTGAAGCTTAGAAATCTACAGGTAACATGACCAAGGTGAGTTTTTGTGTTTTGGAAAATCAAATGGAACACTTTGGCTGAGGTGACAGATATTAATTGCCTCCAAAGTGAGTTTCACTGCGATTTTCAGGTTAATTCAGTCAGAATTCCACAGGCAGTGAGCTGGAGCAGAGGATGAATCCAGCTACAGCCGGTTTCCTTGTGACTAATAAGGCCAAATATCATTATGGATTCTTGCATTTCTTTGGCTTTTTTCTCATTTTTCTTATTTATCATGGTTTGTAACGAATTTTCTGATGTGAGCTTTGGTTTTATGGCGGCAATATGGAGTTCAGGGCACTGGGGGAATGGTCTTTTTGAACAGGGCACAGCTGTTGGCTTGCTCCAATTCTGGCTTGCTGGCATTGTTTTGGGTGCCTCAGCCGATATGTGGTTTGTGAGCGGCAATTTCCTAAATGTTTTCTGGGTCTGAGTTGGTTTTGCCTTCTTCCTTCCCAAATTTTGTATTCTGAGGGCATACAAACAAGAGTTTGGGGAGAGTAGCCATTATGAAATGAAACACACAACAAATAGGCATTTGAAGCTTAGAAATCTACAGGTAACACGACCAAGGTGTGTTTTTGTGTTTTGGAAAATCAAATGGAAACTTTGGCTGAGGTGATAGATATTAATTGCCTCAAAACTGAGTTTCACTGCGATTTTCAGGTTAATTCAGTCAGAATTACACAGGCAGTCAGCTGGAGGGGTGGATTATTCCGGGAACAGCCGGTTTCCTTGCGACTGAATCAAGCCCAATATCATTATGGATTCTTGCTTTTCTTTTGGTTTTTTCTCCTTTTTCTTATTTATCATGGTTTGTAATGAATTTTCTGATGTGTGCTTTGGTTCTGAGGCTGGCATATTGAGTTTAGGGCAGAAGAGGAAAAGTTCTTTTTCAAACAGGGTACAGCTGTTGGCTTGCTCTAATTCTGGCTTGCTGTCATTGCTTTGGGTGGCTCAGCTGGCTTTTGGTTCTTGAGCGGCAATTTCCTAAATGTTTTCTGGGTCCGAGTTGGTTTTGCCTTCTTCCTTCCCAAATTTTGTATTCTGACGCCATACAAACAAGAGTTTGGGCAGAGCAGCCATTATGAAATAAAAAACACAACTAATAGGCGTTTGAAGCTTAGAAATCTACAGGTAACACGACCAAGGTGAGTTTTTGTGTTTTGGAAAATCAAGTGGAACACTTTGGCTGAGGTGACAGATATTAATTGCCTCCAAACTGAGTTTCACTGCGATTTTCAGGTTAATTCAGTCAGAATTGCACAGGCAGTCAGCTGGAGCAGTGGATGAATCCGGGAACAGCCGGTTTCCTTGCGACTATATCAACTCTGATTTCATTATGGATTCTTCCATTTCTTTGGCTTTTTTCTCCTTTTTCTTATTTATCATGGTTTGTAATGAATTTTCCGATGTGAGCTTTGGTTTTGAGGCTCTAATATGGACTTCAGGGCACCGGAGGAATGGTCTTTTTCAAGCAGGGCACAGCTGTTGGCCTGCTTCAATTCTGGCTTGCTGTCTTTGTTTTGGGTGCCTCAGCCGATTTGTGGTTTCTTGAGCAGCAATTTCCTAAATGTTTTCTGGGTCTCAGTTGCTTTTCCCTTCTAGCTTCTCAAATTTTGTATTCTGACGCCATACAAACAAGACTGTGGGCAGAGTAGCCATTATGAAATAAAACACAAAACAAATAGGCGTTTGAAGCTTAGAAATCTACAGGTAACACGACCAAGGTGAGGTTTTGTGTTTTGGAAAATCAAATGGAACACTTTGGCTGAGGTGACAGATATTAATTGCCTCCAAACTGAGTTTCCCTGCGATTTTCAGGTTAATTCAGTCAGAAATCCACAGGCCGTCAGCTGGAGGGGTGGATGAATCCGGGAACAGCCGGTTCCCTTGCGACTAAATCAAGCCCAATATCATTATGGTTTCTTGCATTTCTTTGGCTTTTTTCTCTTTTCTCTAATTTATCATGGTTTGTAATGAATTTTCTGATATGAGCTTTGGTTTTGAGGCTGCAATATGGAGTTCAGGGCACAAGAGGAAGGTTCTTTTTCAAAAAGGGTAAAGCTGTTGGCTTGCTCCAATTCTGGCTTGCTGTCATTGTTTTGGGTGCCTCAGCCGATTTGTATTTCTTGAGCGGCAATTTCCAAAATGTTTTCTGGGTCCGAGTTGGTTTTGCCTTCTTCCTTCCCAAATGTTGTATTCTGACGCAATACAAACAAGAGTTTGGACAGAGTAGCCATTATGAATTAAAAAAGACAACAAATAGGCGTTTGACCTTAGCAATCTACAGGTAACACGACCAAGGTGAGTTTTTGTGTTTTGGAAAATCAAATGGAACACTTTGGCTGAGGTGACAGATATTAATTGCCTCCAAACTGAGTTTCACTGCGATTTTCAGGTTAATTCAGTCAGAATTGCACAGGCAGTCAGCTGGAGCAGTGGATGAATCCGGGAACAGCCGGTTTCCTTGCGACTATATCAACTCTGATTTCATTATGGATTCTTCCATTTCTTTGGCTTTTTTCTCCTTTTTCTTATTTATCATGGTTTGTAATGAATTTTCCGATGTGAGCTTTGGTTTTGAGGCTCTAATATGGACTTCAGGGCACCGGAGGAATGGTCTTTTTCAAGCAGGGCACAGCTGTTGGCCTGCTTCAATTCTGGCTTGCTGTCTTTGTTTTGGGTGCCTCAGCCGATTTGTGGTTTCTTGAGCAGCAATTTCCTAAATGTTTTCTGGGTCTCAGTTGCTTTTCCCTTCTACCTTCCCAAATTTTGTATTCTGACGCCATACAAACAAGACTGTGGGCAGAGTAGCCATTATGAAATAAAACACAAAACAAATAGGCGTTTGAAGCTTAGAAATCTACAGGAAACACGACCAAGGTGAGGTTTTGTGTTTTGGAAAATCAAATGGAACACTTTGGCTGAGGTGACAGATATTAATTGCCTCCAAACTGAGTTTCACTGCGATTTTCATGTTAATTCAGTCAGAATTCCACAGGCAGTCAGCTGGAGGGGTGGATGAACCCGGGAACAGCTGGTTTCCTTGCAACTTAATCAAGAACAATATCATTATGGATTCTTGCATTTTTTTTGGTTTTTTCTCCTTTTTCTTATTTATCATGGTTTGTAATGAATTTTCTGTTGTAAGCTTTGGTTTTGAGGCTGGTATATGGAGTTCAGGGCACAAGAGGAAGGTTCTTTTTCAATCAGGGCACAGCTGTTGGCTTGCTCAAATTCTGGCTTGCTGTCGTAGTTTTGAGTTCCTCAGCCGATTTGTGGTTTCTTGAGCGGCAATTTCGTAAATGTTTTCTGGGTCTGAGTTTGTTTTGCCTTCTTCCTTCCCAAATGTTGTATTCTGACGCAATACAAACAAGAGTTTGGACAGAGTAGCCATTATGAAATAAAAATAACACTACAAATAGGCGTTTGAAGATTATATTCTACAGGTAACACGACCGAGGTGAGTTTTTGTGTTTTGCAAAATAAAATGAAACAGTTTGGCTGAGGTGAAAGATATTAATTGCCTCCAAACTGAGTTTCCCTGCGATTTTCAGGTTAATTCAGTCAGAATTCCACAGGCAGTCAGCTGGAGCAGTGGATGAATCTGGGAACAGCCGGTTTCCTTGCGACTATATCAACTCCGATATCATTATGGATTCTTGCATTTCTTTGGCTTTTTTTCTCTTTTTTCTTATTTATCATGGTTTGTAATGAATTTTCTGATGTGAGCTTTGGTTTTGAGGCTGGCAAATTGAGTTCAGGGCACGAGAGGAATGGTCTTTTTCAATCAGGGCACAGCTGTTGGCTTGCTCCAATTCTGGCTTGCTGTCCTTGTTTTGGGTGCCTCAGCCGATTTGTGGTTTCTTGAGCCTCAATTTCCTAAATGTTTTCTGGGTCTGAGTTGCTTTTCCCTTCTTCCTTCCCAAATTTTGTATTCTGACGCCATACAAACAAGACTGTGGGCAGAGTAGCCATTATGAAATAAAACACAAAACAAATAGGCATTTGAAGCTTAGAAATCTACAGGTAACACGACCAAGGTGAGGTTTTGTGTTTTGGAAAATCAAATGGAACACTTTGGCTGAGGTGACAGATATTAATTGCCTCCAAACTGAGTTTCCCTGCGATTTTCAGGTTAATTCAGTCAGAAATCCACAGGCCGTCAGCTGGAGGGGTGGATGAATCCGGAAACAGCCGGTTTCCTTGCGACTAAATCAAGCCCAATATCATTATGGTTTCTTGTATTTCTTTGGCTTTTTTCTCTTTTCTCTAATTTATCATGGTTTGTAATGAATTTTCTGATGTGAGCTTTGGTTTTGAGGCTGCAATATGGAGTTCAGTGCACAAGAGGAAGGTTCTTTTTCAAAAAGGGTAAAGCTGTTGGCTTGATCCAATTCTGGCTTGCTGTCATTGTTTTGGGTGCCTCAGTGACTTTTGGCTTCTTGAGCAGCAATTTCCTAAATGTTTTGGGTGCCTCTTGCTGTCGTAGTTTTGAGTCCCTCAGCCGATTTGTGGTTTCTTGATCGGCAATTTCCTAAATGTTTTCTGGGTCTGAGTTTGTTTTGCCTTCTTCCTTCCCAAATGTTGTATTCTGACGCAATACAAACAAGAGTTTGGACAGAGTAGCCATTATGAATTAAAAAAGACAGCTAATAGGTGTTTGAAGCTTAGAAATTTACAGGCAACATGACCAAGGTGAGTTTTTGTGTTTTGGAAAATCAAATGGAACACTTTGGCTGAGGTGACAGATATTAATTGCCTCCAAACTGAGTTTCACTGTGATTTTCAGGTTAATTCAGTCAGAATTCCACAAGCAGTCAGCTGGAGGGGTGAATGAATCCGGGAACGGCCGGTTTCCCTGCGACTAAATCAAGCCCAATATCATTATGGATTCTTGCATTTCTTTGGCTTTTTTTCTCTTTTTTCTTATGTATCATGGTTTGTAATGAATTTTTTGATGTGAGCTTTTGTTTTGAGGCGGCAATATTGAGTTCAGGGCACAAGAGGAATGGTCTTTTTCAATCAGGGCACAGCTGTTGGCTTGCTCCAATTCTGGCTTGCTGTCCTTGTTTTGGGTGCCTCAGCTGACTTTTGGTTTCTTGAGTGGCAATTTCCTACATGTTTTCTGGGTCTGAGTCAGTTTTGCCTTCTTCCTTCCCAAATTTTGTATTCTGATGCAATACAAGCAAGATTTTGGATAGAGTTAGCTCTGTGTCCATTCTTCTGTCTCTTTACTAGATGAATAAAAAGACAGTGTAAAATGATTTGTAAAGAACTATAAGGGGTCAGCGCTGTGCTGCTGCTGCCAATTGAGGAGTGAAGCAGGAGATGGAAAACACCTCTCTCTCTCTCTCTCTCTCTCTCTCTCTGTGCCTCTCCTCTGTTACTCTGACTTCTAAATAAAAAAATGAATCTTAAAAGAAGTATAAACATCAATAAAACACAAATGAAAATTGTATTCTCAAAACTGGATATTAAACCATGCCTTCTACACCTCTGTTAAAAGTTACATTCTATCATAGTCATTTATGATTTCTAGGGCCAAAGTAGTAAATAAGATTTTTCTGGAAGAGACAGAGGTTATGAGGGAGCCAGGATTTGGGGTCAGTTAGCAGAAGTGAGTGTCACTCTTTCAGATTTGATGCAGGAAAGGAACAGCAACTGACCCCTGAGATTTTGGTGTGGGAAGGAAAGGAAGGAGGGACTTAACAAAAGCAAATGCCCTCTGGTTGTGGGCACCCACCCCTGACTGCAGCTTTTCGGAGGAACAGCTGGTGTCTCTAGGGATGCTGCAGCCTGGACTCCATTTCCCAGAGTTCCCAGTAGCTCCAAGGTATTCTGCTTTCCAAATACCTGTGGGCATGCACCTGCCACTGCCAGTCCCTGGGGCTCAGAGTTGGACCAGGGGAGTTCATTCCTTGATCAGTGTCAACCCTGGGGGCTATGCTGCTCCTTCTCTGGCATTTACTGCAACTCCTGCTCTGCACGTGCGATCCCAGGCAGTTTCCGAGTGCTCACCCTGAGCCTGCCTCCTGCTGCTTCTTCCCTCTTCATCCACCAACTGTGGGTCCCACATGCCAGGGACTCTCTTCTCCACACTCCCAATTTCACTCCCCGTGTATCTGGAAGAAAGGGTACCTGCTCCAGGGACTTTCTGCTGCAGGTTTGGCATGCAGGAAGGGGCGGAGACACATGTGGGAGAAGTGTGCCAGCGATCCTGGCAGCTTCTCCCGAGGTCAGGGCTGGGACCCGGGCTGCTCTGTCTCCCACCTCTATTTCCCAGGCTCAAAGTGCCCGGACTCTCTCCTGCAGTACCTCACCTAAACTGTCCCTAATGTGCTTTATTTAGTGGTTACAGGAGAGAGGGGGCAGTGTTCTGGGAACCTGCACTCACAGGGAAGGAAGGCAGAAAGACTCCTGATCTCCACAGTTAAATAAGCCGGGTTCCCACTGTGGGTGGTCTCAGAATGCAGTCTGGCCTGGTCTCTTGATGTTTCCTGGGCTGGTTCCTGCAGGGTGGGGCTGGATGGCCCTCAGGAGGGAGCCTGGGGCAGCAGAGGGGTGGGCAGGAGGATCTGTCTAGGATCTGCCCCACTGCTCTCATCCTGCACCTCATCTTCCTGGTGGGGAGCAGTGTGAAGCGTGAATAGCTGCTTTGTGTGTTGATCCCTCTCAAGTATTAATTATCAAATTTTTCCAATGTGGAATTTGAAGCTGTTCCAGAAACATGGGGTGGGAAATCTCCCTTCTTTCAAACAGGCACAGAGACAGTGGAGGATCCAAGGAGTTTCTATTAATGGCCCTAGGCTCAGCTGGAATGATTTCCTGAGAATTGAGCATCAGATTCAAGTTTCTTAGCTGTTACAGCATTGGTGGGTTTAAATGGCAGCCTACATGATTAGAACCACATTTCCAATGGTCAGTGGGTCCAGTATGTTTGTAAAAGAGATGCCAGGGACAGATTTATTAGGACAGATTTATGACTGGAGTTTACAAAAGCAGAACTTAGGACATCTTCCCTCCCTAGACAAGATTTCAGTGGGCAGCTGTTTCACTCATTAATTGTGAGCATCCACTTTTAAAGGTTTGTGTTGGATGGGGTCCACTTCTCTTTCTTTGATGATGTATTTGGCTGCTTTTCATTTTCTGTCTTCAGCTATCTCTTCTCCTGTTAGCAAGGCTGTCAACTGTTTTGACCTGCCACTGATCCCTTTGCAAAGTGAGAAGGGAACCAAAATTAATGCAAGTCTACTGTGTTGTCAATAACTGGAGCTACTTTTTTAAAGATTTATTTATTCATTTGAAAGAGTTACACAGAGAGGAGAGAGAGAGAGAGAGAAAGAGAGAGAGGTCTTCCATCCGATGGTTCATTCCCCAATTGGCAGCAATAGCTGAAGGTATGCCAATTTGGAGCCAGTAGCCAGGAGCTCCTTCTGAGATGAAGCTGTTTTTTTAAATAATTATTTATTTATTTGAAAGGCAGAACTTTGTCCAGGTCTCATAGGTGGGTGCAGGAGATGAGGGGTTTGGGCCAACTTCTACTGTTTTCCCAGTCCACAGCAGAGAGCTGGATGGGAAGTGCAGCAGCCAGGATCCCAACCGGCACCCATATAGGATGCTGACAAGGCAGCAGTAGCTTTACCCACTATGCAACAGTGCTGCCCACTAACGGGAGCTCTTTTAATCTGAGTTTGCATAAAGAGGAGAATTACAGCATCATAAATACAGATAAGTAACAGTTTTTCTCTGCCCAGCACTTTATATTACCCAGTGCTCCACTGAGAATCTTACATTCCACACTGTGTAATTAAGAAGGCCAGTTACTTATCTTATTTTGGGTTCTGTGTTTAAACCCATGACACTTTTGACATGGGAGGATATTAGTTCTACAATTTCATAGAGACTGGTCTTTGGAAGCATCGATAGAAGTTATAACTGTGAGAGTGGTAAGAAAGAAGAGGGGAAGAAATAAGTGCCCCTTACCTCCCTCAGAGATGTCCACAAGTGCAGTAGACGATATGCCCTTATGGTTGACTTTCTGGGACAAACTGTGTTTGAGTGCTTCACATGTTCTGATAGAAAGGTGTTGCCACCAGGTTTTTAGTATATTTTGTTAGTTTTTAAAGATTTATTTATTTATTTGAAAATCAGAGTTACACAGAGAGAGAAGGAGAGGCAGAGAGAGAGAGAGAGAGAGAGAGAGGTCTTCCATCAGGTTCATTTCCCCAATGGCTTCATCATTGTGAACTTTGCTCAGTTCCTGACCTATACCTTTCCTTTAACCTAGTACTTTGCCATGTAGTAGCCCATGAAAACTGCAGACTGCATAAATTAATGAATACTTGGAGGGTTGTGATTTCTTAGAGGAACATCATGAGATAGGAGGAATAAAACAAAACAAAAGTATCCTCCGTATATAGAAGGTACACTGTTTTTGCAAGCCACAGCGAAGAGGAAGAAGCAGGAAAGTAGTGAGACTGGAAAGTTTGCGGCAAAGGTAATAGGCACTGGTCAAGAATTTAACAAGCCCATTAGGAAAACATTAAGGTTTCCTTACTTCCATGTAGACTCTGCCCTCTTATGGTGAACAGGGTCCTCTAAACCCACTTGTTGCACAAATGAAAACCCAAGCATTGTCTTCTCCCACAGATGGAGTCTGCTATTGGTTTTGATTTACATTTCCCTAATGGCTAGTGATATTGGGCATGTTCATCTATGTCTTGACCATTGAGATTTCTTCTTCTGAGAAACATCTGTTTTGATCCTTGCCCATTTCTTAGCTGTACATTTTGCTTCTTATTTGGAGATTTTCCCAGTTCTATATATGTATGTTCTGGCTATCAATCTTTTGTCATAATCAGAGTTTTCAATGTTTCCTGCCATTCTGTCCATTGTATGTTCACTCTGTTGATTACTTTGTTGTGAAGATGTATCTTAATATGATATGCTCAAATTTCTATATTTTATTTTTGTTACTTGTGCTTTTGGAATCTTACCCAAAACTGTTATCTATGCTTATGTTTTATAGTTTCTCATATGTTTACTTAGTTTCTGGTTTTATATTTAGACTTTTAATTCACCTTGAGTTGCTTTTACATAGTGTATGAGGTTTTGGGTATATTTTCAGGCCTCTACATATGGATAATCACTTTCCTTTAAACCATATGCTAAAGGGGTTCTTCTTTCTCCTGTTTGTTTTCTTTCCTTTGTTAAATAGGAGTTGCCTGTAGAAAAGTCGGTTTATTTCAGCTGCCTATACTTTTACATTGAACTATGAGTCTGTTTTCCAACAGTGCTAACACTGTTTCTATATTTTTAAGATTTATTTATTTATTGGAAAGGCCAGATGCTTCTTCCAAGTCTCTCATGTGGGTGCCAGCACCGTAGAACACGGTCCATCTTCCACCAATTTCCCAGGTGCATTAGTAGGGAGCTGGATTGGAAGTGGAGCACCTGGTCTCCTAGCAGCAACATATGGGATGCATGCACAGCAGGTCAAGGCTTTAACCCAGTACACCACAGCACCAAACCCTTCCTTATTTACTTCTGCTGTGATCTTTCATTATTCACTTTTTTCTACTGCCCTGCAACTTGACTCCTTCCTGTTTTTTTTCTGGGTCCTGGAGGATGGTAGTAGGTGGCTTCTGGGATCTTTTTGTGTTAGTAGATACTTGGTAATCTAAAATCACAGTTTTTAGTTTCTATATTTCTCTGCTAATCACTAGGACCTTCTGGATGACAATAGAAAATGCTGGCAGAAATGAGGATATATTAATTTGCTAAGAAAATACCACAGAGAATATGATTTAAATCATGGAATTTTACTTCTCAGAGTTGTAGAGCTTGAAAATATCAGATCAAGGTGCTTAAATAGGCTCGATTTTTCCAGAAGCCTTTCTCCGATGTGACAGACACATCTACCATTTGATCTGCTTAAAAGCACTTTCTTCAGGTAGAGTCATGTTGCTGGTTAGCACTTCCGTGTTAGAGTTTTAGGGAGGCACATTTCAGTCCATAACAGCAAAAGGGGCCCTGTGGTCTACTTCAATGACAGCCATCTCTGCGGAGGACAGAAAGTTTGGAATCAGCGTTAGGATTTCTCACAGTATTACTGTCAGTGCTATCTCCATCAAATGTGCATTCATGTACACACAAATCTACCTGTACTCATAAACACATTCAACAGTGGAAATGCCTGATGGTTGTGTATGGGTAACATCAATATAATAATCCATAAGATGGCCTATTAGCAGACATTAAAAAGAGAATTAGAAAGAATGACAAAAAAATCTTCAGTTACCTATATTTATGTCTATATGTATGATATTCAGTATTTATAGTTGCTAAAAGATGAATACTGATGTGTGGGAATAAAAGCTAAACCTTACCTTGCAATATTGCAGCCTAGTCTACATGAAAGATGTCTTCCTAAAACCATTCACTGGGCCCACTCTGTGGCATAGTAGATTAAGCATCCACCTGCAGCACCAGCATCCCACATGGGCACCAGTTTGAGTCCCTGCTCCTGCACTTCCAATCCAGCTCTTTACTAATGGCCTAGGAAAGCAGTGCAATATGCCCTGAGTTCTTGGGCCCCTGCACCCATGTGAGAGACCTGGAGGAAGCTGCTGACTCCTGGCTTCTGGCACCTGGCTTCAGATCGGCCCAGCTCCAGCCATTCTGGCCATTTAGGGGTGAACCAGTCGATAGAAGACCTCTCTTTCTCTTCCTCTCTATATCTGTAACTCTGCCTCACAATAAAGAAATACATTTTTTAAAAACCTTTCACATGTTAAATTTCTTAATTGTTTTAAAGATTTATTTATTTATGTACAAGTCGAGTTACAGACAGAGAGGAGAGACAGAGAGAAAGAGAGAGGTCTTCCATCTGGTGTTCACTCCCTAATTGATTGCAACTTCCAGAGCTGTGCTGATCTGAAGCCAGGAGCCAGGAGCTAGTTCCCGGTCTCCCAGATGGGTACAGGGGCCCAAAGACTTGGGCCATCTTCTACTACTTTGCCAGGCCATAGCAGAGAGCAGGATCAGAAGTGGAGCAGCTGAGTATTGAACCGGCCCCCATATGGGATGCTGGCGCTTCAGACCAGGGTGTTAACCTGCTCCACCACAGCACCGGTCCAACATTTTAAATTTCTGATACTCTAAAGTAGTACAGGACTGCATTACATCTAGGAAAGATGCATTTAAAAATTATAAATCTAGTGCATTTTAGCAGAAGTTTTAACAAATACTTCTGATTTTCTCAGCATTATATATAAATAAATGACATAATGAGTCATTGTCAGATTTTTAGCTTTTGACAGCCACTTATAATATTTCACAGCTTTTTGAAATGTATTGCTAGTGTGTTTTTCTCAACACATGCACTGGATTTTACCAGTTTAGTGCACATGGAGTTGCCTCTTATAGGATTTGCATTTTAATGGGTTTTCATGGCACATGTAATCAACATCTGCAAAGCCTCTAAAACACATAAATAATAACATGAATCAGGCTTTTTTCTTAAATATTAATTTATTTATTTGAAAGAGTTGCACAAATAGAGAAGAGGTAGAGAGAGAGAGACAGACAGACAGAGACAGAGAGGTCTTCCATCGGCTGGTTTACTCCCAGTTGGCCGCAATGACTGGTCTGTGTCAATCTGAAGCCAGGAGCTTCTTCAGGGTCTTTCACATGTGTGCAAGGCCCCAAGGACTTGGGCCACCTTCTAATGCTTTCCCAGGACATAGCAGAGAGCTGGTTCAGAAGTGGAGCAGCCGCAACTTGAACTGGCACCCATATGGCTTGCCAACACTGCAGGCAACAACTTTATCTGCTATGCCACAGCGCCAGCCCCACATTGCATCTTTTTAAGATGATATGGATTTAAGTTCATGAGAAATTATTAGCATAGTGGGAACTGATAGATATGCATGAAGCAGGATGGACTTGTTAGGAATGGTGATGTTAATTTTCTTATAAAATAAATAAATAAGAAATTAAATATGGTCAGACATAAATGAAGACTAAATTTTATTAGTGGTAATCCAGAAAACACTGATCTCAGGTCTTTTTCTTCCAGTGTTAAGTTTATATTTTTAAATGCATATTAAGTGAACAAATTTCATGTAATTTATATATACAGATTGAAGAGCAAACTGATAACATCCTATCCTATCTTCCCTTGTTCTCATATTTCCAACTCCCTCCTTCTTGTTTTATTTTCTTTTAATTTTGACAGCTGCATGCTTTGATTTTATTTTAGAATCACAAGCTTTAACCCTCTACAAAATAAAGAATTCAGCAAGTAGTAGCAGAAATATCAATGAGTATATGTTGTGTACTCTATCAAAGAGTACAGAAAAGTGCTATGAACAATACTCAAATCTCAAAATGTCAATTTAACTCATATGCTGCTTTTCGTTGTCTATATATTAATTACCACCAGTCAGAGAAAACATATGGTATTTGTCTTTTGGGGACTGGCTTCTTTCATGAAGCATACTTGTTTCCAGTTCATCCATTTAGTTACAGAAGATGGGATTTCATTCTCAATTATGGTTGAATAGTATTTTACACTGTATATATAGCTCATATTTTTGTTCCAGTCACCAGTTGATGGACATCTGGGTTGATTCCATGTTAGCTATTGTGAATTGAGCTGTAATAAACATGAGGGTACAGATAACTCATGCCTGTGCATATTCTATTTCATTTCATGCGGATAAATTCCCAGTAGTCAGATGGCAGGATCACATGGTATGTTTGTTTTCAGATTTCTGAGGAACTTTGATACTGCCTTCCATAATGGTTGCACTAGCTTCATTCCCACCAACAGTGGATTAGGGTACCTTTTTCTCTCCCTCTCCACCAGCCTTTATTGTTTGTTGACCTTTTCAAAAGAATTATTTATTTGAAAGATTGAGTTACAGAGATGGAGAGGCAGAGGCAGAGAGACAGAAGTATTTTATCTGCTTGTTTATGCTCCATATGGCCCAACAGGTAGTGCTGGTCCAATCGGAAGCCAGAGTCAGGAGCATCTCCCTGGTCACCCATGCGGGTGCAGGGACCCAGGCACTTGGGCCATCCTCCACTGCCCTCCCAGTCCAGTGCAGAAAGCTGGACTGGAATAGCAGCAACCGGGACCAGAACTGGCACCCATATGGGATGCCGTCTCCACGGGTGGAGGATCAACCCAGTGTGCTATGGCACTGGCCCCCATCAGGGATATTTTTCTATAGTACTCTCTCTCCACTGTATCTTTTTCTAGTTGAAGAATTAAGGTGATGCAGGATTAATAGAAGGAGTTTGAGAGGATTGTCTCTCTTTCAATTGTGTTGAATAGTTTGAGAAGCATTAGTTCTTTAAAAGTCCTGTAGAATTCAATAGTGAGGCTGTCTGATCCTGGACTTTTGCTTGTTGGGAGGGTCTTTATTACTCATCCAATCTCTGTCTTGGTTTTTGATTTGTTTAGCTTTTCTATGTGTCTTCATGACTCAATTTTGGTATATTGTGTATGTCCAGAAATCTGTTGATTTTTACTCTAGGATTTCCAATTTGTTAGCAGTCACAACAGATGCCCACATCCTATATTGCAGTGCTAATCTGAGTTTTGGGTACTACACTTCCAAATCAGCTTCATGTTAATATCCCTGGGAAGCAATGTATAATAGCTCAAATTCTTTCATTCCTGTCGTCAAATTGGAGAACTGTAACCTCAATGGGGACTTGAGAACCTGGTCTTGCACAGTGGTAGCCATATAGAAAGTGAACCAGCAGATGGGAGATCTCTCTGCTTCTCTTTCCTTCTCTCTTTGTCTCTGTGTGTCTCTGCCTTTTTTATCATGTTAAAATATTTAATTACTTACTTGAAAGAGTTACAGAGAGAGGGAGAGACAGAAATCTTCCACCACCTAATTCATTTTTGAGATGACTTTAATAGCCAGAGTGTGGCCAGGTTGAAGCCAGGAGCTTTCCCTCCGATGTGCATGGCAGCAAGGAGCTTTTCCTGCAATGTGCATGGCAGCATCCCAGGCACTTGGGCCATCTTTCCCTGCTTTTTCAGTCCATTGGTAAGGAGCTGGATCAGAAATGGAATAGCTGGTACTTAAACTGGTGCACATACAGGATGCCAATGTAACAGATAGCAGCTTTGTCCACTGCACCACAACCACCAGCTCCTCTATCTGCCTTTCCAATAAATAAATCTTTTGAAAAAGAACTGAAGGTAGTAAAAGTCATCATGACTGAGCAATGGCAAATTTATTGAAGTGATCTATTTTCTTAAAGATCCTTTTATGAATTTGAAAGGCAGCACTAGATGGAGAGAATGGGAGAGATGAGGTTTCACCTCACCCCAGTTAGAATGGCTCACATGCAGAAATCTACCAACAACAGATGCTGGCGAGGATGTGGGAAAAAGGGACACTAACCCACTGTTGGTGGGAATGCAAACTGGTCAAGCCACTATGGAAGTCAGTCTGGAGATTCCTCAGAAACCTGAAGATAACCCTACCGTTCGACCCAGCCATCCCACTCCTTGGAATTTACCCAAAGGAATTTAAATTGGCAAACAAAAAAGAGGTCTGCACCCTAATGTTTATTGCAGCTCAATTCACAATAGCTAAGACCTGGAACCAACCTAAATGCCCATCAACGATAGACTGGATAAAGAAATTATGGGATATGTACTCTTTAGAATACTATACCGCAGTAAGAAACAACGAAATCCAGTCATTTGCAACAAAATGGAGGAATCTGGAACACATCATGCTGAGTGAAATAAGCCAGTCCCAAAGGGACAAATACCATATGTTCTCCCTGATCGGTGACGACTGACTGAACACCGAGAGGAAAACCTGTTGGAGTGAGGTGGACACTTTGGGAAATGGTGGCTTGATCAGCATAGCCCTGACTGTTAATGAACAACTAAATACATTATCCCTCTTAGTAGTTTTTTTATCTGTTCTACTTAATATGACTGGTTTAGATCTGTAATTGATGCACAGTTATTCTTAAGTGTTGAAAATTAACTGAAATGTGATCCCTGTTGAACATGGTGGTGGGAATGGGAGAGGGAAGAGATGTATAATTTGGGACATGCTCAGGCTGACTTGCCCCAAGTGGTGGAGTTGGAAGCATACCAGGGGATTCCAATTCAATCCCATCGAGGTGGCATGTACCAATGCCATCTCACTGTTCCAGGTGATCAGTTTCAGTTCACAGTTGGTCATGGTGAAGGGACTGGGAGTCAAAGGGAGCACATAGACAAGTCTAGTACCTGCTAACGCTAACTGATGGAGTAAATAAAGGGGAGAGTGATCCAACATGGGAAGTGAGATACTCAGCAGACTCATAGAATGGCAGATGTCCTAAATAGCACTCTGGCCTCAGAATCAGCCCTAAAGGCATTCGGAGCTGGCTGAAAAGCTCATGAGAGTATTTCAGGCATGGAAAGCCAAGACACTCTGGCAAAAAGATCTCTGCGAGTGAGATCCCAGTGGAAAGAACAGGCCATCAAAGAAGGAGGTACCTTTCTCTGAAGGGAGGAGAGAACCTCCACTTTGACTATGACCTTGTCTAAACAAGATAAGAGTCGGAGAACTCAGAGGGCTTCCATAGCCTTGGAAACTCATGACTGGAGCATAGGGAGATTACTGATGCCATAGACAGGAGTGTCAATTGGTAAAGTCAACAACAGGAGTCACTGTGCACTTACTCCTCATGTAGGATCTCTATCCTTAATGTGCTGTACATTGAGATTTAATGCTATAATGAGTACTCAAACAATATATTTCACTTTGTGTTTCTATGGGGGTGCAAACTGTTGAAATCCTTACTTAATGCATACTAAACTGATCCTCTGTTAAAAAAAAAAAAAGAAATTATCAATTCCCAACTTGACTCTCACTGGGATTAAACATGACAATAGGTCTGCTCTGATTTCATCATCATTTAAAAAAAATCATCTATTATTTTTCACTTTATGTTTCTGTGTGGGAGCAAACTGTTGAAATCCATACTTGATGTATACTAAGCTGATCTTCTGTATATTAAGATAATCAAAAATGAATCTTGATGTGAATGGAAGGGGAGAGGGAGTGGGAAAGGGGAGGGTTGTGGGTGGGAGGGACGGTATGGGGGGGAAGCCATTGTAATCCATAAGTCGTACTTTGGAAATTTATATGCATTAAATAAAAGTTAAAAAAATAGTTATTAATCATAACTCTCAGTTTAAGCTTTTCTTACCAAATTTTCATGTTTGCTGATGTTTATATCTATGGGAAAATTGGGTCTCTGGATTGCAACCAATGAAAGCATCCAGACTAACAGTAATAAGGTCAACAGTCAGCAGAATGATGTCCAGCTGAACTGAAATAGCTTTTCTTATTTGGTAGAGGGGTTACCTCCTACATTATGCTGACATACTGACATAGACAGTAGATATTGGAGCCTGTCCCTTCTGCCAAATGGAGAATACCATATTTTGGTCCATCATATATATATTTATATATTATAATATATATTATATATTATACTATATATTTCTATACATAATATAGAATTGCATATAATTATTATAAATATATAATTGTATATAATTATTATATATGAATTTGTTATTTATATATAAATAATTATTTCTGATCCAGCTCCTTACCAATGGATTGAAAAAGCAGTGAAAGATGCTCCAAGTACCTGGGTTCCTGGGACACACATCAGAGGAAAAGCTCCTGGTTTCAACCTGGCCACACTCTGGCTATTGAAGTCATCTCAATAATATATATATATATATAAAATACATATAATAAATTATATAATATTATCTGTTTATAATTATATAATATATTGTATGATAAATTATAATATATTTTATATATGAATATATTTATATACATAAATATATAAATAAATGTAAATATATATATAAGGAATTTATTTATGTAGTTGACAGGTTTACTTACAGAGAGTGAGAAGAAGAGACACAGAAAGGTCTTCCATATGCTCATTTACTCCCCTAATGACTGCAATGTCTGCAGCTGGGCCAATCTGAGCTAGGAGCTTCCAGGTCTCCCATATTTTGGCAGGGACCAAAGCACTTGGAACAGCTTCTACTGCTTTCCCAGGCTATTGCAGAGAGCTGGATGGGAAAAGGAGAAATGGGGACTAGAACTGGTGCTCATATGGGGTGCCAGCATTGCAGGTAAAGGATTACACCACTGCACCACAGTGCTGGCCCCAGTCTATCCTTTATTAAGGAGATCTCAGTAATCATGTTCAGGTATTGCTGTCCTATATTCATGGCCAAAGTCCTAGCAGGCAACATGGTTTGGAGAATCATAAGCACAAGGTGTGTAGGAGACTTCATTTCTCATACAGCACAGTTAATAACAAGGTTCCAAGAGGGGAAATTACTTGCATCATAGTCTTTGAGAACTAATGGACATCACAGGTGATCTAAAGAATTTAGAAGGTTTGTGAGCCCCTAGAGTGAAAAAGTCACTGGGAGCACAAGGACAGTGCCTAGAGTTTATTTTGATGGATTTTAGCCCCTTTCATTGGAGGGAGGCCCGAAGAAGCTGGACTGATTAGTAAACCTCAGAAGTGTCTTTTCAAGGTGAAGGCAAACTGAGACTGAGGGGTTTTTGGAAAAACGTTGAACAAAAGACATTTCCCACACGTGGTTAAGACACATCATTTATCTACTGATTTTCATCAGATCTGTTAACATTAGGTATAAGGTACAGTGGACATGGTGGATGGCATATAGCAATATGATTTTAGTAATATATCATGAGGTGCTTTTTTTAAATGGATTTAGCAGGTAAAATTGGGCTACCTAATGGGATGTAGCTGGAATAATCACCTTTTTGTTAAATAAATCTGAGGTAATAAATGTTAGTGTATGAAGACATTGAGTTTTCTTTTATTGGGCCTTCTTGGTTATTTTAATCTGGGATCTGCGAATTCTCATTTTCTTTATTTTATTCCTCATCATGTCGGACCAACTCTGCTGCTTTGGGGATTTTTTTAGTACATCTGACATTTGGAAATTTAGACAATAGTATAGTTAAAATGAGATGTACCAAGTAAAGTATTTATTTTTATTCTGATACATATTTTGGAATTCTTCTAAAATTCCTATTGAGTATCCTTGTTAAATTTAGTTGCATCCCAGGTTAAGACTTATTGGAGGCAGGCTCCATGGCTCAATAAGCTAATCCTCCACCTGCGGTGCAGGCACACCAAGTTCTAGTCCTGCTGGGAGAGCCAGATTCTGTCCCAGTTGCTCCACTTCCAGTCCAGCTCTCTGCTATGGCCCAGGAGTGCAATGGAGGATGGCCAAAGTGCTTGGGCCCCGTACCTGCATGGGAGACCAGGAGGAAGCACTTGGCTCCTGGCTTTGGATCAGCGCCATGTGCCAGCCGCAGCACACTGGCGGCAGCGGTCACTAGGGGGTAAACCAACAGAAAAAGGAAGACCTTTCTCTCTGTCTCTCTCACTGTCCACTCTGCCTGTCAAAATAAAAAATAATTTTTATAAAAAGACTTATTGGAGCCACTTTAGTGATTATACCCATGAAACTTTGTTAATAAATGCAAATAGAACCTGGGAAAATTGATGTATATCTTATGCTGTAGAGACTTAAGATTGAACATCTTTTTTTAATCTTTTTTAATTATATAATTTAAAAACAAATTTTAGATTTTTTTTTTTTTACTTTACTAAGTCACAGCTCTGGCCCCATTAATATGACTTAACAATGTTTTTTCCTCTCAGAATTATCTCTATTGTTTCAGTTAACTGCATGCCTTTTCTTTACATTCAGATTCCCTCAGCTGTCAAAGCTTATCCATCTTAATTCTGTTGTTCCTATTTCCCTCCCTTTTATTCTGTCCCTAGGCTAATTGAGATCATGATTCTCCATTCCTTCTGTGTGGTGTCACAGTAGGCTTGAAGTGTTCTTTTTCTCTTCTGATTTCTAAAGAAAGAAATTATGTATTCCCCCAGTTTAGATATTTTAATAATGCACTCTAAAACAAAGGTTAAATGTTCTTAATTTGACAAGAATTTTCGGGGCCAGTGGTGTGGCATAGTGGGTAGAGCCACCATTTGCAGTGCTGGCATCTCATATGGATCCAGATCTCTGCTATAGCCTGGGAAAGCAGTAGAAGATGGCCCAAGTCCTGGGCCCCTGCACCCATGTGGGAGACCTGGAAGAAGCTCCTTGCTCCTGGCTTTGGATTGGCACAACTCTGGCCATTGCAGCCAACTGGGGAGAGAACCAGTGGATGGAAGACCCCTCTCTCTTCTCTGCCTCTCTCTGTGCAACTCTGACTTTAAAATAAATAAATAAATCTTTAAAAAAAGATTTCTTTCTAATTTTAGATTTGTTCTACTTCATTGCCACTTCAGGGTGTGTGTAAGGAGTGCATATCCAGTTTTTCTATTTTGGAATTTGGGGATTTTGTATTAGCTCTGCTGTGTATTCATTTTTCTTGAGCATTGGTGATATCTTCTCCTTAGTTGTATTAAGAGAGAGAGCAATAGCCCTCATGTCTTTTTAGGTAAGTAAGACATATTAAAAACAGAGCATTCAGTATACATTCATAGTATTTTGACTTGTTCAATTGATTTTCCTGACCTCCCTTGGATATTCTTGGTCTTTGCTGTACAACTTTCTATACTCATTAATTCTTTGATATTCCCAAATCCAGAAAATGAATGACTCAACAGCTGTGTTCCTGTATTTGCTGGGACTCAGGGTAAGAAGCAAAGTGGAGGTGTTCAGGAATCTGAAGTTACATGCTACATAGCAAAGCACATCATTTCCTATACAAAGTGACTGGGAAATCCAGAATCTTTTGCACACATATTGGATCCTGAACTATTACTGACCTATTCAGTAAGATTTTAATGTATTTATTTTCTGTGTGTGTGTTTGTATTTCTAAATAAACTCTGCTGGGCTACTTAACATTAACATGTATTGCAGAATTCTTTCATCAGTTTTTACTTTTAAAAAGTTTCTCTTTCAGTTTTATGGGAGAGGGTAGAAGTTTCCTGCTATGTAACTGAAAGTTCATTCATTCATTAAAGTTAAAAATATTTGTTGCAAATTGGTAGAATACTATTAATTCTCATGTGATTTACATGAAACTAAATACATTCTCTATTTTGTTTTGCTTAAAATTTCTGCATGTGTGGACTTCTTTTTTCCTTCTTGCCCCAAATCCCTTTGTGTATTGGGATGGCAAATGGGTTTTACACTGGAGAAAACATGTTATTTTGGCAAAGAAGTACTTAGCCTTCCTGCTTCAAGTATTCAAATATTGCATTGGAAATCAGTATATTTGTTTACTGTACAAATGTCCTTCATACAATTTTGTAATCTTCTGGGATGGGAGAGGAAGCAGGAAATAGGAGGATTATGGGTGGGAGGGATGTTTTGGGGGAGGGGAAGCCACTGTAATCCAAAAGCTGTACTTTGGAAATTTATATTTATTAAAAAAATTAAACAATTTTGTAATCTTCATCTTCCTTTTTATTTCATCCTTTTTAAAAAAAGATTCATTTATTTTACTTGAAAATCAGAGTTACACAGAGAAGGAGAGAGAGAGAGAGAGAGCAGTCTTCCAACCGCTGGTTCACTCCCCATTTGGCCACAATGGCTGGAGCTCTGCCAATCCAAAGCCAGGAGCCAGCAGCTTCTTTTGGGTCTCCTATGCAGGTGCAGGAGCCCAAGGGCCTGGGCCATCCTCTACTGCTGGATAGTAAGTCTTACTTGCCTAAAAAGATGGATAGTAATTTGAGTAGCCAGGACTTGAACTGGCACCCAATTGGAATGTCAGCACTGCAAGCCACAGCTCTACTTGCTACTCCACAGCATCGGCCCCCTAAATTCTTATGAGTATTGCTACACGATTGGAATTTATAATTGATAATGCTGAACAATTGAAACTGTCTTATTTACAATTGTAGGACTGGATATGGCAGTTCTACTTGAAGTAAAGTATGTAGCCTGCTTATTGTATGATTTTCGGAAAAGCATGTATTTATATATAACAGCAGATCTGTTAATCATTTAAAAGTGAATTGTCATGATTACCCAGATGTAAAGAATGCAATATGTGCTAATGAGTTAGCAGTCACAGACATTTAGAATTAGAGGGATTTTAGAACTTTTTCAATACTGCAGTTTTTATGAAAAACTAAATATTTTTTTTATTTGACAGGTAGAGTTATATACAGTGAGAAATCAGAAAGGTCTTCCTTCCATTGGTTCAGTCCCCAGATGGCTGCCACAGTTGGAGCTGTGCCCATCCAAAGCCAGGAGTCAGGTGCTTTCTCCTGGTCTCCCATCCGGGTGCAGGGCCCAAGCACTTGGGCCATCCTCTACTGCCTTCCCGGGCCATAGCAGAAAGCTGGACTGAAAGAGGAGCAACCAGGACTAGAACACTTTGCCCATAAGGGATACCAGCACCACAGGTGGAGAATTAACCAAGTGAGCCACGGCGCTGGCCCCCGATAAATTTACTCTTAACAAAATATCAAAATATCTTATTTAGTATAAAGTTAGTAGTGAAAAGAGACTACCTTGTTGAACACAGAAATTTGAGATTAGATTTCTTGGTATTAATTTGCATCTTAAGGCTTATTGCCTAGTTTATTTCAATATTTCAATCTAATATTACTAATAATATCTTGTACTTAGTGGTTCACTGTGTGCCAGACAATATTCTTTTGATTTTTTAAAAGATTTATTTATTTATTTATTTGGAAGTCAGAGTTACACAGATAGTGAACAAGAGGAAGAGAGAGAGAGAGAGAGGTCCTCCATCTGCTGGTTCACTCCCCAGATGGCCTAAAAGGTCAGAGATATGCCAATCTGAAACCAGGAGCCAGGACCTCTTCAGGGTCTCCCATGCAGATTCAGGGGCCCAAGGACTTGGGCCAACTAACTTCCTACTGCTCTCCCAGGCTATAGCAGACAGCTGAATGGAAAATGGAGCAGCCTGGACTTGAACCGGCCTCCATATGGGATGCCCCCACTGCATGCAGTGGCTTTACTAGCTACACCACAGCACTGGCCTCAAGACAATGCTCTAAAATGATGCATTAATTATTCCCAAATATTGAAAAGTGGCATGGTACACATTTGAATGTGTTGTTTTGTACTAGTTGTAGAAACAGTTTAAAATATATTTATATTTAAAAATGTAAGCTTTGATCTAAAGGTTTACTTTCCCTTAAGGTGCCTGTTTGGAAACTGAGAGATCATTGAAGTCTCAAGATAGAGTACAACTGATCTTATCCAAGCCTCCTTTATCACATGAGGATGCTAAATGCCAAGCCCAGAGAAGTAAAGTGAATTGTTCAAGGTCACATAGGTAAGTTGTGGCAGGGATAATTCTGTATTAGCATTAGGTATCCTGATACATAGGCCACTGTTCTGTCAATTTTGTACTCCTTCTGGAGTTAAAGATTCTAAGTTGTGGAAAATTGAATTTGGAAATTTAGTGGTTGCTATGTTGTTATGGTGAGAAATTTCTGTGTATAGCTATGAGTTGCTTAAATTATATTCAATATATTTTTCTAGTATGTTTGCTATTTATTTGAAATGTATAACAAGTAGCTTCATCTATTTGCCAAAAGAATTTTTAAAGATTTATTTATATTATTTGAAAGTCAGAATTACACAGAGAGAGAAGGACAGGCAGAGAGAGTGGTCTTCCATTCACTGGTTCACTCCACAGTTGGCCTCCATGGCTGGAGCTGTGCTGACTGGAAGGCAGGAGCCAGGAGCCTCTTCCTGGTCTCCTATGCAGGTGCAGGGGCCCAAGGACTTGCACCATTTTATAGTGTTTCCCAGGCCATAGCAGAGAGCTGGATAGGAAGTGGAGCAGCCAGGTCTTGAACTGATGCCCCTATGGAATACCAGCACTGCAGGTGGCAGCCTCACCCACTATGCCACAGTGCCAGCCCTTGCCAAAAGAATTTATAGAAGCTATTCCATATATACACTTAACGATTATTTAGTTACTTGACATGAACTATCCCTGCATATTTGAAAATTTTGAATGGTATCACTTGGGTTTTAAGAATGTTATATTTTAGGTCTCTTAATATTTTTAGTGATGATGTTTTAAAGGCCCTTTCTGTTTTATGAAAAATGATAAGGATTTTGTTTTACACTGGCCATAGTATTACTACTTAAAGCAATAGATTAAATAAAACTTTTAAACAAAGTCATTTAATACTGAATTCTAACACACTGGTATATTTTAAAGTGAGAAGCCGGATTTCTTTCAGATATTCTAAAGAAGAATGATAATCAAAATTGAAGACATCTACAGTTTTTAATCACTTGTTTTAAATATTGGTCATAATGGTCCAATTTTGAGTTTAATTTTAATTAGCTTTTAAATGATTCAATATGTTTTATAGAAAAAATTCGGAGAACATAATTATATACTCAACCTCCCTCCCTTCTTTTTCCTTCTTTGTCATTTTTTTTAGCTTATGAAATGACATTTTCAGTTTACATTACATTAAAAAGGGTTCTTGAATCAAGGGACAAGTTTAACAGGCAAAAAGCAAAAAGATCGTAATTTAGAGGGAATATAGACAATGGCTCTAAACAATATTTGAATATCACATCTAAACAATATTTGAATAAATTGATAAATATTTTAATTTCTCCTACTAAAATGCTCAAAGTCTTTAATTATTTATCAAATATTAGTGCAAAATTATGGATTTAAATGATCCCAAAAAGTGATGAATTTTTGTGTAATAAAGTCCAATTTTTGTCAAGGCTTTTTGAAAGTCTCACAGAAAACTTATGTTTGTGAATGGGAAGAATAATACCAAAATATCCATACTACCAAAAGCAATTTGAAAATTCAATGTAATCCCAATCAACATACCAACGATGTTCTCAGAGCTAGAAAAAATGATGCTAAAATTCACATAGAAACATGAGAGATGCTTAACATCTAAAGCAATATTATAAAGCAAAAAAAAGCTGGAGACATCACACCATATTTTAAGACATATTACAGGGGTCAGCACTATGACAAAGCAGGTAAAGTCACCGTCTGCAGTGCCGGCATCTCATATGGGTGCCAGTATGTTTCCCAGCTGCTCCACTTCTTATACCCCTCTCTGGTATAGCCTGAGAAAAAAGTAGAAAATGGCCAAAGTCTTTGGGCCCCTGCACCTGCATAGAGACCTGGAAGAAGCTCCTGACACTTGGATTCAGATCAACAGAGCTCCGGCCATTGTGGCCATTTGGGGAGTAAACCAGTGGATGGAAGACCTCTCTCTCTGCCTCTACCTCTCTGTAACTCTGCCTTTCAAATAAATATACTGCAAAAAAAAAAAAAAGAAGAAGAAGTGTTAGCACTGATATAATAACAGACACATAGTTCAATGGAAAAGACTTGGTAGCATAGAAATAAACCCAAATTTCTACCAGCAACTCATATTTAACAAAGGAACTAAAATGAACTGGAGAAAGAAGAATCTCTTTCACAAGTGGTGCAGAGGAACTTGATTATCCATATGTAGAAGCCTGAAAAGAGACTCCAACATCTCTTACACTATGTGAAAGTGAACTCACAGTGAATTAAAATGTAATCATAAGACCCAAACCCAAGTAAACATAGGGAAACTCTAAATATTGTCAACACACAATAGCTTTTGGGTAAGATTCCAATAGCAATAGTCACAAAAATAAAAACAGAGACATTTGAGTATATCCAACTAAGATACTTCTTCACAACAAAGTAAACATCAGAGTGTAGATACAATGAACAGATGGCAGGAAAAATTAAAACTCTGAATGTTTACAGATTTCCAGAACATTTACATGAATTGGAAAAACTCCAAAAAATACAGTGAAGAAACAGGCAAGGATCTGAATAGACATTTCTCAGAAGAAATGTACATGGTCAAAACATGTGAATATGCCCGATGTCACTAGCCATTATGTAAATATAAATCAGAACACCATATCAGTCTCCAACACCTGTGGGAGAATACAACACTCAGGTGTTTGTGTGTGCAGCAAGTGGGTTTAGAGGACCCTGTTCACCTCTGGAGAGCAGAGCCTACAGGGAGGTAAAGAAACCTTACTGCGCAGGGGCATGCTAATCTTCTCTGTATCATTCCAATTTTAGTATATGTGCTGCCGAAGCGAGCACATGTGCTGCCGAAGCGAGAAAGAGATGAAAAGAATTTATCTCAGCTAGCCACTAATATTCAAGAAACAAGGTCTTCAGGAAAGCCAACTCAACTGACATTTTCATGTCATTGTTAAATAAAGGAAAAATTATCTAGGTTCAGCAATACGTAGTTTATAAGAGAAAGACTACAGAGTAATTTCCTTGGCATAGAAATAACTTTTTTTTTTTTTTTTTTTTTTTTTTTTTTTTTTTTTTATCCATGAGGGCTTGCTATCACCACCACACACCCACATCCCATATACAAATGCCTGGCTTGAGTGGTAGCTTCTCTGCTTTGAGGCAAGTTTCTGCTAGTGTGCACCCTGGGAGGAGACGGAGGATGGCAGAAGTGCTTGGGTCCCTGCACCCAAATGGGACATCCAGAATGAATTCCCAGTTCCTGGTTTTGGCTTGGTCAAGCTTTGGCTATTGCAAGTGTCTGGGGAGTGAAGCAGTGGTTCCCTCTTCCTGTCACTCTGCCTTTCAAATCAATAACTGTTGTTGGTAATGACTAATAATGACATTCACTGATTGTCAAATTTTGAATCTATTAATTATAGACAATTTCTCTTTGTATTTTTAAACTTTCATAATGTTCTGTAGCCAATTTCATCACTAGAAATAAAAACTTTTCCTCAAAAAAAAAAAAAAAAAGAAACCTTACTGCTTTCCTAATGTGCTTATTAAGTTCTTGACCAGCGCCTGTTAGTCTTGCCACAAACTTTCTAGTCTTACTACTTTCCTTCTTCTTCTTCTTCTCTGTGACTTGTAAAATAGTATACATTCTATATACTGTGGATACTTTTGATTTATTTTATTCCTTCGGTCTCCTATGAAGTTCCTCCACAAAAGCACAGCCCTCAAAATATTCATTCATTTATGCAGTCTGCAGATTTCATGAGCTACTAAATTCCAAGTAGTATGTTAAAGGCAAGATCTGGGCCTAAGAGAAAAGTGGTCTAAATTCTGTGCCTAGAAGAGGATTTGGGACATAGTAGAACTTCAGTGAAGTGCTATGTGAATGACATGCACTCATTAAATGAGTAATCTAAAGCATACACTTCATTTAAGCAACACAGCAGCCCTACTCACCTCAGGTAGAGCAATTGAGAGGAATAATGTGAACAAAAATAAGACATCAATAAGTTGAATAATAACAGAGAAAAAACAAAATGAGATAGATGCCAACATTACTGAGCTATTTTTGAGGAATTAAATTGATAGAGGGGCTGGCATTGTGGCCAAGTGGGGAAAGCTGCAATCTGTGAGGCCAGCATAACATCTGAGTTCCACTTTGAGTTTAGGAATCTCCACTTCCAATTTAGCTCACTGCTAAACACCTGGGAAACCAGCAGAAGATGGACGAAGGACTCAGGTCCTTGCCACTCATGTGGGAGACTTGGATGAAGCTCCTGACTCCAGCATGCCCCAGGCTCAACTGTTGAAACTCTCTGGGGTGTGAGCCAGCAGATGAAAGCTATCTATGTCTTTCCCTCTCTCTCTAAATCCACCTTTCAAATAATAAAGATTTAATAAACAAATTAACTGATTTCAAAATACACAAAAACATGAACAATACTATATCATTTTTATGCCAAACTGATGAAAAATAACAAATGCTAGAGAGCACATGGGAAAAGAAAACCACCATATATGGTAGGTGAAAACACAAGTTAGTACAGATGTTATGCAGAACAGTATGGTCATTCCTTAAAAAGGATAAAAATTGGGGCTGGCGCTGTTGTGCAGTGAGTTAAAGCCCTGGCCTGAAGGGCCAGCATCCCATTTGGGTGCCAGTTCTAGTTCCAGCTGCTCTTCTTCCAATACAGCTCTCTGCTATCTCCTGGGATAGCAGTAGAAGATGGCCCAAGTCCTTGGGCCCATGCACCCATGAGGGAGACCCAGAGGAAGCTCCTGTCTCCAGGTTTCAGAATGGCATAACTCTGGCCTTTGTAGTCATCTGTAGAGCGAACCAGCTAATGGAGGACCTCTCTGTGTCTCTACCTCTATTGTAACTCTTTCAAATAAATAACAAAAATTAAACTAAGATAAAAATTGACCTACCATGTGAGAGTTATCTTGCTCTTGGCTATATAGAATAAGGAAATTTTATTAGAAGGAAAGGAGGAGAGCATATCAAAGATACAGCAATTTTCCCATAACACAGCCACTATAACACAGTTCACTGCAGCCAGGATGTGAAACCAATCTAGCTGTCCATCAATGAAAAACAATGGACAGGGCAACCTCTTTTAGATACAAAAAAAGAACAAAATATTATTAAATTAATTGAAATAAGCCAGAAGCAGGAACACAAATGTCACCTGGTCCTTGTCGCATGTGGAAGTGAAAGAAAATAATGGATCTGAACACAGAACTGTGATTACTAGAGGCTGAGAAGGGAAGCAGCTAGGGATAGAGGGGGATTGGATAATAGGTATCAAAAATCAAAGAGGCAGAAAGAACTTCTGGTGTTCCATAATATAATGAGATGACTACATTCAACCATATTAGGTTCTGTGTAAAGAACTGAAGGAGAGGACCTGGTAGTCTCAAATCATGGAGAAGAATTAGAAACTGTAGTTGCTTGGGGGCCAGCATTGTGGCACAGTGGGCTAACACCCTGGCCTGAAGCACCAGCATCCCCTGTGGGTACCAGTTCTAGTTCTGGCTGCTCCTCTTCTGATCCAACTCTCTGTTATGGCCTGGGAAAGCAGTAGAAGATGGCCCAAGTCCTTGGGTCCCTGCACCCAAGTGGGAGATCTGGAAGAAGCTCCTGGTTCCTGGAATCAGATTGGCAGAGCTCCGGCCATTGTGGCCATCTGGGGAGTGAACCGGCAGAGGAAGACCTCTCTCTCTCTCTGCTGCTACTTCTCTCTGTAACTCTGTCTTTCAAATAAATAACTCTTTAAAAACTTAATAAAACTGTAGTTGCTTAGCTTGATCACTTTTTACTGCATAAATGTGTGCAAATATTGCACTACACCCTGTAATAATGCATGACTAGGACACATTAATCACAAATTATTTCAATGAAATTTTAAAAATTAGAAGCATTTCTTTATATTAACAATGAACTATTTGAAAATGAAATTAGAGAAACATTTCCATGCATAGCAGCATAAGAACCAGGAACCAATGTCTTCAATGTTATCAGTGATGAATCAGATTCACAGCCCCCAGCACTCAGTTTTTGCCATATACTTTACCATGGCAATTGTGGGCATATAGTAGTAAATCAATGGACAGGAATCCTTTGTCTCTAAATCTGCTAAATAAATAAACAAGGAATTCATCAAAGAAAAAGAGATATCAATTTGGATGCCAGGCACAAAAACACATGCACTTGAGCTATCCTCCAGTTTGTGATGCCAACAAATCTTTCAGACATGTTACATTTTCAGAGACTTTTCTGTAATCTTGCTAAGCTTTCTGGAAATCTGCCTTATAGCAAAGGGTTTCCCAATTCCATTACACTCATGATATTTCTTTTGTGTGATATATTAGTTTACCATCTAGAGATAATTTATGGTACAAAACTTTTCTATGCATGCATGTTTTCTCATTTGTGAGTCTATTCATGGGAATTGAAGACTGATTTATAACAGAAATACATTTTCCAAATTCATTGCATAGACTTTTGTTCCTTATGAATTCTCTGAAGTCTGTTGATGTCTAATTTCTGGCTAAAGGTTTTATTGTATTTACAGCATGCAAAGACTATCACCTTTTGTGAATTCTGTGTCTATACAAGCCTGAAATAAAGAAAATGTTTTTGCACAATCAGTATACGCCTAAGAAACCACCTGTGTCAATTCTCTGATGTACCATTGACTTCTGACTCTAATAATATTTATAAGCTTTCTCCTTTACATGAGTCTCTGTTGGATAGGATGTGATTTCCAGCAAAAGGTTTTGTCACAATACTTACATGAATTTTGGAGAAAAGCTCTTCCACATTCATTATATTGTTAAGGTCTCTCCCTTGTTCAAATTCCATGATGGATTATGAGGCATTACCTATGTGAAATGACTTTCTCACATTTATTTCATTCATTAGATATATATGTTGTGCATTCTGATATAAGGAGAGATTTGGGCAGAGCTTTCCAACACTCATTACACCCATAAGGTTTCTCTCCCACGTGAATTCCCTGTTGTCTTATGAGGTATGGCTTCTAATTAAAGGGATTTTACTTTCAAAGGAGTTTTTCCCTATATGAATTTGATGATGTACAATGAGGGCTGAATTATGGTAAAAGGCTCTGAGTCATTACATTCATAAAATTGCTCCCCATGAGAATTCTTTTATGTTTGATGAGGTCTGATTTGCACCACAAAGGCTATTCACATGTATTATATTCATGCATTTCTCCCCTTGGTGAATTCTCTAATATTTCATGAGATATAACTTGCACAAAAAGGTCAAGTAGAAAATTCCCTGTGTGGATACTCTGATATCTTATGAGTTATGAAGTACAGCAAAGAGGCTTTCCACCATCCTTCCATCCATAAAACCTACCTAAATTGAGCAACAAAGATATAGAAAACCTAAACACACACATAACCAGATGGAAATGATACCAGTAATAAAGACCATCACTACCAAGAAAACCCCAAAACTGGAAGGCTTCACTGCTGAATTCTAACAGACATTTAAAGCACTAACTGCAATTCTTCTCAAGTTATTCAAAACAATTGAGAGAGAGGCGATTCTCCCAAATTCTTTCTATGAAGCCAACATCACCTTCATTCCTAAACTTGAAAAAAGTGCAACAAAGAAAGTAATTATAGACCAATTTCCCTGATGAACATACATGCAAAGATCTGCAACAGAATTCTGGCCAATTGAATCCAACAATGCATCAGAAAGATCATCCACCCAGACCAAGTGGGATTTATCCTTGGTATGCAAGGATGGGAACAAAGGCTTTTCCACAGTCATTTCATTTATAAGCTTTCTCCATGGTGTGAAGGCTCTGATACTTTCTGAGGTTTGACTTCTCAGCAAAGGTTTTTCCACAGTCATTGCAATCATAAGGTTTCCCCCAGTACAAATTGTCTGATGCTTTGTGAGCTTTGATTTCTCAGCAAAGGCTTTTCCACAATGATTGCATTCATAAGGTTTCTCCCCTCTGTGAATTCTCTGATGATTTATGAGGTTTGCCTTCTGGCCAAAGGATTTTCCATAGTAATTGCATTCATAAGGTTTCTCACCTGTGTGAATTCTCTGATGATTTATGAGGTTTGCCTTCTGGCCAAAGGATTTTCCACAGTCATTACATTCAAAAGGTTTCTCACCTGTGTGAATTCTCTGATGATTTATGAGGTGTTTCTTCTGGCCAAAGAACTTCCCACAGTCATTAGATTTGTAAGATTTCAACCCTGTGTGAATTCTCTGATGTCTAATGAGATCTGACTTCTGGTGAGTGGTTTCCACACAATCATTACACACATGAGGGTTTTCCACAATATGAGTGCTGTGATGGAGGGTATTTAATACTGAATGAATTCCCACAAGGTTTACATGCATAGGATTTCTTCCCTATATTTGGTCTATGATTCAGTCTAACATGTGATTGGTAAATGACAGGTTCCACAGTCCCAATATACTTATAAATGTTCTCTCTTTTCAGGTGAATACAATCAGAATTCCACAGTCAGTCAGCTGGGAGGGGTGGATGAATCCAGAAACAGCTGGTTTCCTTGTACTAAAACAAGCGCCATATCACGAAGGACTCTTGCATTTCTTTTTCTTTTTTGCATTTTTCACATTTTCTTATTTATCATGGTTTGTAATAAATTTTCTGATGTGGGTTGTGGTTTTGAGGCTGGCTTAAGGAGTTCAGGGAACCAGAGGAATGGTCTTTTTCAATTAGGGCACAGCTGTTGTTTCTCTCCAATTCTGGCTTTCTGTAATTGCTTTGGGTGCCTCAGGCAATTTTTCATTTTGAGCGACTTTTTCCTAAATGCTTTGTTGGTCTGAGTTGGTTTTGCCTTTTTCCTTTTCAAATTGTGTATTCTGATGCAATACAAACAAGGGTTTAGAACGAGGATCCATTAGGAAATTGAAAAACAGAACATATTGGGTTTTCATGATTAGAAATCATAGGCAACATGACCAAGATGAGTTTTTGGGTTTTGGAAAATGACATAGAACCCTTCCACTGAGGGGCAGATATTAATTTCCTCCAAATCGAGAGTGAGTGCGATTTTCAGGTGAATTCAATCAGAATTCCACAGCCAGTCAGCTAGGAGGGGTGGATGAATCCGGGAACAGCTGGTTTCCTTGCAACTAAATCAAGCCCAATATCACAAAGGACTCTTGCATTTCTTTGGCTTCTTTCTCTTTTTTCTTTTTATCATGGTTTGTAATGAATTTTCTGATGTGAGCTTTGGTTTTGAGGCTGCAATATAGAGTTCAGTGCACAGGAGGAATGGTCTTTTTCAAACAGGGCATAGCTGTTGGCCTGCTTCAATTCTGGCTTGCTGTCATTGTTTTGGGTGCCTCAGCCAATTTGTGGTTTCTTGTGTGGCAATTTCCTAAATGTTTTCGGGGTCTGAGTTGGCTTTGCCTTCTTCATTCCCAAATTCTGTATTCTGACGCAACACAAACAAGAGTTTGGACAGAGTAGCCATTATGAAATAAAACACATTACAAATGGGCATTTGAAGAATATAAATCTACAGGTAACACGACCAAGGTGAGTTTTTGTGTTTTGGAAAATCAAATGGAACACTTTGGCTGAGGTGACAGATATTAATTGCCTCCAAAATGAGTTTCACTGTGATTTTCAGGTTAAATCAGTCAGAATTCCACAGGCAGTCAGCTGGAGGGGTGGATGAATCCGGGAACAGCCGGTTTCCTAGTGACTAAATCAAGCCCTATATCATTATGGATTCTTGCATTTTTTTGGCTTTTTTCTCTGTTTTCTTATATATCATGGTTTGTAATGAATTTTCTGATGTGAGCTTTGGTTTTGAGGCTGGCATATTGAGTTCAGGGCACAAGAGGAAGGTTCTTTTTCAATCAGGGCACAGCTGTTGGCTTGCTCCACTTCTGGCTTGCTGTCATTGTTTTGGGTGCCTCAGCCGATTTCTGGTTTCTTGAGTGGCAATTTCCTAAATGTTTTCTGGGTCTGAGTCGGCTTTGCCTTCTTATTCCCAAATTTTGTATTCTGATGCAATGCAAAGAAGAGTTTGTAAAGAATAGCCATTATGAAATAAAAAACACAAAAAATAGGTGTTTGAAGCTTAGAAATCTACAGGTAACATGACCAAGGTGAGTTTTTGTGTTTATGAAAATAAAATGGAACACTTTGGCTGAGGTGACAGATATTAATTGCCTCCAAACTGAGTTTCACTGTGATTGTCAGGTTAATTCAGTCAGAATTCCACAGGCAGTCAGCTGGAGGGGTGGATGAATCCGGGAACAGCCGGTTTCCTAGCGACTAAATCAAGCCCTATATCATTATGGATTCTTGCATTTTTTTGGCTTTTTTCTCTTTTTTCTTATTTATCATGGTTTGTAATGAATTTTCTGATGTGAGCTTTGGTTTTGAGGCTGGCATATTGAGTTCAGGGCACAAGAGGAAGGTTCTTTTTCAATCAGGGCACAGCTGTTGGCTTGCTCCACTTCTGGCTTGCTGTCATTGTTTTGGGTGCCTCAGCTGATTTGTGGTTTCTTGTGTGGCAATTTCCTAAATGTTTTCGGGGTCTGAGTTGGTTTTGCCTTCTTATTCCCAAATTTTGTATTCTGATGCAATACAAGCAAGATTTTGGACAGAGTAGCCATTATGAAAGAAAAAAAAAAAACACAGCAAATTGACCTTTCAGGATTAGAAATCCATAGGCAACACAACCAAGATGAGATTCTGTGTTTTGGAAAATGACATGGAACGCTTCTGCTGAGGGGACAGATTCTAATTCCCTCCAAATGGTGTGTGAGTGCGATTTTGAGGTGAATTCAATCAGAATTCCAGAGTCAGTCTGTGGAAGGGGGGGATGAATCTGGAAACAGCCAGTTTCTTTGTGTCTAAATTCTGCCAAATATCACAAAGGACTCTTGCATTTCTTTGGCTTTTTCACATTTCCCTTATTTATCATGGTTTGTAATGAATTTTCTGATGTGAGCTTTGGTTTTGAGGCTGGCATATTGAGTTCAGGGCACAAGAGGAAGGTTCTTTTTCAAACAGGGCACAGCTGTTGGCTTGCTCCAATTCTGGCTTGCTGTCATTGTTTTGGGTGCCTCAGCCGATTTGTGGTTTCTTGAGTGGCAATTTCCTAAATGTTTTCTGGGTCTGAGTCGGTTTTGCCTTCTTATTCCCAAATTTTGTATTCTGATGCAATACAAGCAAGATTTTGGAGAGTAGCCATTATGAAAGAAAAAAAAAAACACAGCAAATTGACCTTTCAGGATTAGAAATCCATAGGCAACACAACCAAGATGAGTTTCTGTGTTTTGGAAAATGACATGGAACGCTTCTGCTGAGGGGACAGATTCTAATTCCCTCCAAATGGAGTGTGAGAGCGATTTTGAGGTGAATTCAATCAGAATTCCAAAGTCAGTCTGTGGAAGGGGGGGATGAATCTGGAAACAGCCAGTTTCTTTGTGTCTAAATCCAGCCAAATATCACAAAGGACTCTTGCATTTCTTTGGCTTTTTTCTCTTTTTTCTTATTTATCATGGTTTGTAATGAATTTTCTGATGTGAGCTTTGGTTTTGAGGCTGCAATATAGAGTTCAGGGCATTGGAGGAATGGTCTTTTTCAAACAGGGCATAGCTGTTGGTGTGCTCCAATTCTGGCTATTGTCTTTGTTTTGGGTGCCTCAGCTGAAATTTGGTTTCTTGAGTTTCACTGGGATTGTCAGGTTAATTCAGTCAGAATTCCACAGGCAGTCAGCTTTAGTGGTGGATGAATCTGGGAACAGCCGGTTTCCTTGCAACTAAATCAAATCAATATCATTATGGATTCTTAGATTTCTTTGGCTTTTTTCTCTTTTTTCTTATTTATCATGGTTTGTAATGAATTTTCTGATGTGAGCTTTGGTTGAGGCTGCAATATGGAGTTCAGGGCACAAGAGGATGGTTCTTTTTCAATCAGGGCACAGCTGTTGGCTTGCTCCACTTCTGGCTTGCTGTCATTGTTTTGAGTGCCTCAGCCGATTTGTGGTTTCTTGTGTGGCAATTTCCCAAATGTTTTCAGGGTCTGAGTTGGCTTTGCCTTCTTCCTTCCCAAATTTTGTATTCTGATGCAATTTAAAGAAGACTTTGTACAGAATAGCCATTATGAAAGAAAAAACACAACAAATAGGCGTTTGAAGCTTAGAAATCTACAGGTAACATGACCAAGGTGAGTTTTTGTGTTTATGAAAATAAAATGGAACACTTTGGCTGAGGTGACAGATATTAATTGCCTCCAAACTGAGTTTCACTGTGATTTTCAGGTTAATTCAGTCAGAATTCCACAGGCTGTCAGCTGGAGGGGTGGATGTATCTGGGAACAGCCGGTTTCCTAGCGACTAAATCAAGCCCTATATCATTATGGATTCTTGCATTTTTTTGGCTTTTTTCTCTTTTTTCTTATTTATCATGGTTTGTAATGAATTTTCTGATGTGAGCTTTGGTTTTGAGGCTGCAATATAGAGTTCAGGGCATTGGAGGAATGGTCTTTTTCAAACAGGGCACAGCTGTTGGTGTGCTCCAATTCTGGCTATTGTCTTTGTTTTGGGTGCCTCAGATGAAATTTGGTTTCTTGAGTTTCACTGGGATTGTCAGGTTAATTCAGTCAGAATTCCACAGGCAGTCAGCTTTAGTGGTGGATGAATCTGGGAACAGCCGGTTTCCTTGCAACTAAATCAAACCCAATATCATTATGGATTCTTGCATTTCTTTGGCTTTTTTCTCTTTTTTCTTATTTATCATGGTTTGTAATGAATTTTCTGATGTGAGCTTTGGTTTTGAGGCTGGCATATTGAGTTCAGGACACAAGAGGATGGTTCTTTTTCAATCAGGGCACAGCTGTTGGCTTGCTCCAATTCTGGCTTGCTGTCATTGTTTTGAGTGCCTCAGCCGATTTGTGGTTTCTTGTGTGGCAATTTCCCAAATGTTTTCAGGTCTGTGTTGGCTTTGCCTTCTTCCTTCCTAAATTTTGTATTCTGATGCAATGCAAAGAAGAGTTTGTACAGAATAGCCATTATGAAATAAAAAAAACACAACAAATAGGCGTTTGAAACTTAGAAATCTACAGGTAACATGACCAAGGTGAGTTTTTGTGTTTATGAAAATAAAATGGAACACTTTGGCTGAGGTGACAGATATTAATTGCCTCCAAACTGAGTTTCACTGTGATTTTCAGGTTAATTCAGTCAGAATTCCACAGGCAGTCAGCTGGAGGGGTGGATGAATCTGGGAACAGCCGGTTTCCTAGCGACTAAATCAAGCCCTATATCATTATGGATTCTTGCATTTTTTGGCTTTTTTCCATTTTTCTTATTTATCATGGTTTGTAATGAATTTTCTGATGTGAGCTTTGGTTTTGAGGCTGGCATATTGAGTTCAGGGCACAAGAGGAAGGTTCTTTTTCAATCAGGGCACAGCTGTTGGCTTGCTCCACTTCTGGCTTGCTGTCATTGTTTTGGGTGCCTCAGCTGATTTGTGGTTTCTTGTGTGGCAATTTCCTAAATGTTTTCAGGGTCTGAGTTGGTTTTGCCTTCTTCCTTCCCAAATTTTGTATTCTGATGCAATACAAGCAAGATTTTGGACAGAGTAGCCATTATGAAAGAAAAAAAAAAAACACAGCAAATTGACCTTTCAGGATTAGAAATCCATAGGCAACACAACCAAGGTGAGATTCTGTGTTTTGGAAAATGCCATGGAACGCTTCTGCTGAGGGGACAGATTCTAATTCCCTCCAAATGGAGTGTGAGAGCGATTTTGAGGTGAATTCAATCAGAATTCCAGAGTCAGTCTGTGGAAGGGGGGGGATGAATCTGGAAACAGCCAGTTTCTTTGTGTCTAAATCCTGCCAAATATCACAAAGGACTCTTGCATTTCTTTGGCTTTTTCACATTTCCCTTATTTATCATGGTTTGTAATGAATTTTCTGATGTGAGCTTTGGTTTTGAGGCTGGCATATTGAGTTCAGGGCACAAGAGGAAGGTTCTTTTTCAAACAGGGCACAGCTGTTGGCTTGCTCCACTTCTGGCTTGCTGTCATTGTTTTGGGTGCCTCAGCCGATTTGTGGTTTCTTGAGTGGCAATTTCCTAAATGTTTTCTGGGTCTGAGTCGGTTTTGCCTTCTTATTCCCAAATTTTGTATTCTGATGCAATACAAGCAAGATTTTGGAGAGTAGCCATTATGAAAGAAAAAAAAAAAAACACAGCAAATTGACCTTTCAGGATTAGAAATCCATAGGCAACACAACCAAGATGAGTTTCTGTGTTTTGGAAAATGACATGGAACGCTTCTGCTGAGGGGACAGATTCTAATTCCCTCCAAATGGAGTGTGAGAGCGATTTTGAGGTGAATTCAATCAGAATTCCAAAGTCAGTCTGTGGAAGGGGGGGATGAATCTGGAAACAGCCAGTTTCTTTGTGTCTAAATCCAGCCAAATATCACAAAGGACTCTTGCATTTCTTTGGCTTTTTCACATTTCCCTTATTTATCATGGTTTGTAATGAATTTTCTGATGTGAGCTTTGGTTTTGAGGCTGCAATATAGAGTTCAGGGCACCGGAGGAATGGTCTTTTTCAAACAGGGCATAGCTGTTGGTGTGCTCCAATTCTGGCTATTGTCTTTGTTTTGGGTGCCTCAGCTGAAATTTGGTTTCTTGAGTTTCACTGGGATTGTCAGGTTAATTCAGTCAGAATTCCACAGGCAGTCAGCTTTAGTGGTGGATGAATCTGGGAACAGCCGGTTTCCTTGCAACTAAATCAAATCAATATCATTATGGATTCTTAGATTTCTTTGGCTTTTTTCTCTTTTTTCTTATTTATCATGGTTTGTAATGAATTTTCTGATGTGAGCTTTGGTTGAGGCTGCAATATGGAGTTCAGGGCACAAGAGGATGGTTCTTTTTCAATCAGGGCACAGCTGTTGGCTTGCTCCACTTCTGGCTTGCTGTCATTGTTTTGAGTGCCTCAGCCGATTTGTGGTTTCTTGTGTGGCAATTTCCCAAATGTTTTCAGGGTCTGAGTTGGCTTTGCCTTCTTCCTTCCCAAATTTTGTATTCTGATGCAATTTAAAGAAGACTTTGTACAGAATAGCCATTATGAAAGAAAAAACACAACAAATAGGCGTTTGAAGCTTAGAAATCTACAGGTAACATGACCAAGGTGAGTTTTTGTGTTTATGAAAATAAAATGGAACACTTTGGCTGAGGTGACAGATATTAATTGCCTCCAAACTGAGTTTCACTGTGATTTTCAGGTTAATTCAGTCAGAATTCCACAGGCTGTCAGCTGGAGGGGTGGATGTATCTGGGAACAGCCGGTTTCCTAGCGACTAAATCAAGCCCTATATCATTATGGATTCTTGCATTTTTTTGGCTTTTTTCTCTTTTTTCTTATTTATCATGGTTTGTAATGAATTTTCTGATGTGAGCTTTGGTTTTGAGACTGCAATATAGAGTTCAGGGCATTGGAGGAATGGTCTTTTTCAAACAGGGCACAGCTGTTGGTGTGCTCCAATTCTGGCTATTGTCTTTGTTTTGGGTGCCTCAGATGAAATTTGGTTTCTTGAGTTTCACTGGGATTGTCAGGTTAATTCAGTCAGAATTCCACAGGCAGTCAGCTTTAGTGGTGGATGAATCTGGGAACAGCCGGTTTCCTTGCAACTAAATCAAACCCAATATCATTATGGATTCTTGCATTTCTTTGGCTTTTTTCTCTTTTTTCTTATTTATCATGGTTTGTAATGAATTTTCTGATGTGAGCTTTGGTTTTGAGGCTGGCATATTGAGTTCAGGACACAAGAGGATGGTTCTTTTTCAATCAGGGCACAGCTGTTGGCTTGCTCCAATTCTGGCTTGCTGTCATTGTTTTGAGTGCCTCAGCCGATTTGTGGTTTCTTGTGTGGCAATTTCCCAAATGTTTTCAGGTCTGTGTTGGCTTTGCCTTCTTCCTTCCTAAATTTTGTATTCTGATGCAATGCAAAGAAGAGTTTGTACAGAATAGCCATTATGAAATAAAAAAAACACAACAAATAGGCGTTTGAAACTTAGAAATCTACAGGTAACATGACCAAGGTGAGTTTTTGTGTTTATGAAAATAAAATGGAACACTTTGGCTGAGGTGACAGATATTAATTGCCTCCAAACTGAGTTTCACTGTGATTTTCAGGTTAATTCAGTCAGAATTCCACAGGCAGTCAGCTGGAGGGGTGGATGAATCTGGGAACAGCCGGTTTCCTAGCGACTAAATCAAGCCCTATATCATTATGGATTCTTGCATTTTTTGGCTTTTTTCCATTTTTCTTATTTATCATGGTTTGTAATGAATTTTCTGATGTGAGCTTTGGTTTTGAGGCTGGCATATTGAGTTCAGGGCACAAGAGGAAGGTTCTTTTTCAATCAGGGCACAGCTGTTGGCTTGCTCCACTTCTGGCTTGCTGTCATTGTTTTGGGTGCCTCAGCTGATTTGTGGTTTCTTGTGTGGCAATTTCCTAAATGTTTTCAGGGTCTGAGTTGGTTTTGCCTTCTTCCTTCCCAAATTTTGTATTCTGATGCAATACAAGCAAGATTTTGGACAGAGTAGCCATTATGAAAGAAAAAAAAAAAACACAGCAAATTGACCTTTCAGGATTAGAAATCCATAGGCAACACAACCAAGGTGAGATTCTGTGTTTTGGAAAATGCCATGGAACGCTTCTGCTGAGGGGACAGATTCTAATGCCCTCCAAATGGAGTGTGAGAGCGATTTTGAGGTGAATTCAATCAGAATTCCAGAGTCAGTCTGTGGAAGGGGGGGATGAATCTGGAAACAGCCAGTTTCTTTGTGTCTAAATCCTGCCAAATATCACAAAGGACTCTTGCATTTCTTTGGCTTTTTCACATTTCCCTTATTTATCATGGTTTGTAATGAATTTTATGATGTGAGCTTTGGTTTTGAGTCTGGCATATTGAGTTCAGGGCACAAGAGGAAGGTTCTTTTTCAAACAGGGCACAGCTGTTGGCTTGCTCCAATTCTGGCTTGCTGTCATTGTTTTGGATGCCTCAGCCGATTTCTGGTTTCTTGAGTGGAAATTTCCTAAATGTTTTCTGGGTCTGAGTCGGTTTTGCCTTCTTATTCCCAAATTTTGTATTCTGATGCAATGCAAAGAAGAGTTTGTAAAGAATAGCCATTATGAAATAAAAAACACAAAAAATAGGTGTTTGAAGCTTAGAAATCTACAGGTAACATGACCAAGGTGAGTTTTTGTGTTTATGAAAATAAGATGGAACACTTTGGCTGAGGTGACAGATATTAATTGCCTCCAAACTGAGTTTCACTGTGATTTTCAGGTTAATTCAGTCAGAATTCCACAGGCAGTCAGCTGGAGGGGTGGATGAATCCGGGAACAGCCGGTTTCCTAGCGACTAAATCAAGCCCTATATCATTATGGATTCTTGCATTTTTTTGGCTTTTTTCTCTTTTTTCTTATTTATCATGGTTTGTAATGAATTTTCTGATGTGAGCTTTGGTTTTGAGTCTGGCATATTGAGTTCAGGGCACAAGAGGAAGGTTCTTTTTCAATCAGGGCACAGCTGTTGGCTTGCTCCACTTCTGGCTTGCTGTCATTGTTTTGGGTGCCTCAGCTGATTTGTGGTTTCTTGTGTGGCAATTTCCTAAATGTTTTCGGGGTCTGAGTTGGTTTTGTCTTCTGCCTTCCCAAATTTTGTATTCTGATGCAATACAAGCAAGATTTTGGACAGAGTAGCCATTATGAAAGAAAAAAAAAAAAACAGCATATTGACCTTTCAGGATTAGAAATCCATAGGCAACACAACCAAGATGAGATTCTGTGTTTTGGAAAATGACATGGAACGCTTCTGCTGAGGGGACAGATTCTAATGCCCTCCAAATGGAGTGTGAGAGCGATCTTGAGGTGAATTCAATCAGAATTCCAGAGTCAGTCTGTGGAAGGGGGGGATGAATCTGGAAACAGCCAGTTTCTTTGTGTCTAAATCCTGCCAAATATCACAAAGGACTCTTGCATTTCTTTGGCTTTTTCACATTTCCCTTATTTATCATGGTTTGTAATGAATTTTCTGATGTGAGCTTTGGTTTTGAGTCTGGCATATTGAGTTCAGGGCACAAGAGGAAGGTTCCTTTTCAATCAGGGCACAGCTGTTGGCTTGCTCCACTTCTGGCTTGCTGTCATTGTTTTGGGTGCCTCAGCCGATTTGTGGTTTCTTGAGTGGCAATTTCCTAAATGCTTTCTGGGTCTGAGTCGGTTTTGCCTTCTTATTCCCAAATTTTGTATTCTGATGCAATACAAGCAAGATTTTGGAGAGTAGCCATTATGAAAGAAAAAAAAAAAAACACAGCGCATTGCCCTTTCAGGATTAGAAATCTACAGGCAACACAACCAAGATGAGTTTCTGTGTTTTGGAAAATGACATAGAACGCTTCTGCTGAGGGGACAGATTCTAATTCCCTCCCAAATGAGTGTGAGTGCGATTTTGAGGTGAATTCAATCAGAATTCCAAAGTCAATCTGTGGAAGGTGGGGATGTATCTGGAAACAGCCAGTTTCTTTGTGTCTAAATCCAGCCAAATATCACAAAGGACTCTTGCATTTCTTTGGCTTTTTCACATTTCCCTTATTTATCATGGTTTGTAATGAATTTTCTGATGTGAGCTTTGGTTTTGAGGCTGCAATATAGAGTTCAGGGCACCTGAGGAATGGTCTTTTTCAAACAGGGCACAGCTGTTGGCGTGCTCCAATTCTGGCTATTGTCTTTGTTTTGGGTGCCTCAGCTGAAATTTGGTTTCTTGAGTTTCACTGTGATTGTCAGGTTAATTCAGTCAGAATTCCACAGGCAGTCAGCTTTAGTGGTGGATGAATCTGGGAACAGCCGGTTTCCTTGCAACTAAATCAAGCCCTATATCATTATGTATTCTTGCATTTTTTTGGCTTTTTTCTCTTTTTTCTTATTTATCATGGTTTGTAATGAATTTTCTGATGTGAGCTTTGGTTTTGAGGCTGGCATATTGAGTTCAGGGCACAAGAGGATGGTTGTTTTTCAATCAGGGCACAGCTGTTGGCTTGCTCCACTTCTGGCTTGCTGTCATTGTTTTGAGTGCCTCAGCCGATTTGTGGTTTCTTGTGTGGCAATTTCCCAAATGTTTTCAGGGTCTGAGTTGGCTTTGCCTTCTTCCTTCCCAAATTTTGTATTCTGATGCAATGCAAAGAAGAGTTTGTACAGAATAGCCATTATGAAAGAAAAAACACAACAAATAGGTGTTTGAAGCTTAGAAATCTACAGGTAACATGACCAAGGTGAGTTTTTGTGTTTATGAAAATAAGATGGAACACTTTGGCTGAGGTGACAGATATTAATTGCCTCCAAACTGAGTTTCACTGTGATTTTCAGGTAAATTCAGTCAGAATTCCACAGGCAGTCAGCTGGAGGGGTGGATGAATCTGGGAACAGCCGGTTTCCTAGCGACTAAATCAAGCCCTATATCATTATGGATTCTTGCATTTTTTTGGCTTTTTTCTCTTTTTTCTTATTTATCATGGTTTGTAATGAATTTTCTGATGTGAGCTTTGGTTTTGAGGCTGGCATATTGAGTTCAGGGCACAAGAGGAAGGTTCTTTTTCAATCAGGGCACAGCTGTTGGCTTGCTCCACTTCTGGCTTGCTGTCATTGTTTTGGGTGCCTCAGCTGATTTGTGGTTTCTTGTGTGGCAATTTCCTAAATGTTTTCGGGGTCTGAGTTGGTTTTGCCTTCTGCCTTCCCAAATTTTGTATTCTGATGCAATACAAGCAAGATTTTGGACAGAGTAGCCATTATGAAAGAAAAAAAAAAACACAGCATATTGACCTTTCAGGATTAGAAATCCATAGGCAACACAACCAAGATGAGATTCTGTGTTTTGGAAAATGACATGGAACGCTTCTGCTGAGGGGACAGATTCTAATGCCCTCCAAATGGAGTGTGAGAGCGATCTTGAGGTGAATTCAATCAGAATTCCAAAGTCAGTCTGTGGAAGGGGGGGATGAATCTGGAAACAGCCAGTTTCTTTGTGTCTAAATCCTGCCAAATATCACAAAGGACTCTTGCATTTCTTTGGCTTTTTCACATTTCCCTTATTTATCATGGTTTGTAATGAATTTTCTGATGTGAGCTTTGGTTTTGAGTCTGGCATATTGAGTTCAGGGCACAAGAGGAAGGTTCTTTTTCAATCAGGGCACAGCTGTTGGCTTGCTCCACTTCTGGCTTGCTGTCATTGTTTTGGGTGCCTCAGCCGATTTGTGGTTTCTTGAGTTGCAATTTCCTAAATGCTTTCTGGGTCTGAGTCGGTTTTGCCTTCTTATTCCCAAATTTTGTATTCTGATGCAATACAAGCAAGATTTTGGAGAGTAGCCATTATGAAAGAAAAAAAAAAAAACACAGCGCATTGCCCTTTCAGGATTAGAAATCTACAGGCAACACAACCAAGATGAGTTTCTGTGTTTTGGAAAATGACATAGAACGCTTCTGCTGAGGGGACAGATTCTAATTCCCTCCCAAATGAGTGTGAGTGCGATTTTGAGGTGAATTCAATCAGAATTCCAAAGTCAATCTGTGGAAGGTGGGGATGTATCTGGAAACAGCCAGTTTCTTTGTGTCTAAATCCAGCCAAATATCACAAAGGACTCTTGCATTTCTTTGGCTTTTTCACATTTCCCTTATTTATCATGGTTTGTAATGAATTTTCTGATGTGAGCTTTGGTTTTGAGGCTGCAATATAGAGTTCAGGGCACCTGAGGAATGGTCTTTTTCAAACAGGGCACAGCTGTTGGTGTGCTCCAATTCTGGCTATTGTCTTTGTTTTGGGTGCCTCAGCTGAAATTTGGTATCTTGAGTTTCATGCAATTGTCAGGTTAATTCAGTCAGAATTCCACAGGCAGTCAGCTTTAGTGGTGGATGAATCTGGGAACAGCCGGATTCCTTGCAACTAAATCAAACCCAATATCATTATGGATTCTTGCATTTCTTTGGCTTTTTTCTCTTTTTTCTTATTTATCATGGTTTGTAATGAATTTTCTGATGTGAGCTTTGGTTTTGAGGCTGGCATATTGAGTTCAGGGCACAAGAGGAAGGTTCTTTTTCAATCAGGGCACAGCTGTTGGCTTGCTCCACTTCTGGCTTGCTGTCATTGTTTTGGGTGCCTCAGCTGATTTGTGGTTTCTTGTGTGGCAATTTCCTAAATGTTTTCGGGGTCTGAGTTGGTTTTGTCTTCTTCCTTCCCAAATTTTGTATTCTGATGCAATACAAGCAAGATTTTGGACAGAGTAGCCATTATGAAAGAAAAAAAAAAAAACAGCAAATTGACCTTTCAGGATTAGAAATCCATAGGCAACACAACCAAGGTGAGATTCTGTGTTTTGGAAAATGACATGGAACGCTTCTGCTGAGGTGACAGATTCTAATTCCCTCCAAATGGAGTGTGAGAGCGATTTTGAGGTGAATTCAATCAAAATTCCAAAGTCAGTCTGTGGAAGGGGGGGATGAATCTGGAAACAGCCAGTTTCTTTGTGTCTAAATCCTGCCAAATATCACAAAGGACTCTTGCATTTCTTTGGCTTTTTTCTCTTTTTTCTTATTTATCATGGTTTGTAATGAATTTTCTGATGTGAGCTTTGGTTTTGAGGCTGGCATATTGAGTTCAGGGCACAAGAGGAAGGTTCTTTTTCAATCCAGGCACAGCTGTTGGCTTGCTCCACTTCTGGCTTGCTGTCATTGTTTTGGGTGCCTCAGCTGATTTGTGGTTTCTTGTGTGGCAATTTCCTAAATGTTTTCGGGGTCTGAGTTGGTTTTGCCTTCTGCCTTCCCAAATTTTGTATTCTGATGCAATACAAGCAAGATTTTGGACAGAGTAGCCATTATGAAAGAAAAAAAAAAAAAAACAGCAAATTGACCTTTCAGGATTAGAAATCCATAGGCAACACAACCAAGATGAGATTCTGTGTTTTGGAAAATGACATGGAACGCTTCTGCTGAGGTGACAGATTCTAATGCCCTCCAAATGGAGTGTGAGAGCGATCTTGAGGTGAATTCAATCAGAATTCCAAAGTCAGTCTGTGGAAGGGGGGGATGAATCTGGAAACAGCCAGTTTCTTTGTGTCTAAATCCTGCCAAATATCACAAAGGACTCTTGCATTTCTTTGGCTTTTTCACATTTCCCTTATTTATCATGGTTTGTAATGAATTTTCTGATGTGAGCTTTGGTTTTGAGGCTGGCATATTGAGTTCAGGGCACAAGAGGAAGGTTCTTTTTCAATCAGGGCACAGCTGTTGGCTTGCTCCACTTCTGGCTTGCTGTCATTGTTTTGGGTGCCTCAGCTGATTTGTGGTTTCTTGTGTGGCAATTTACTAAATGTTTTCGGGGTCTGAGTTGGTTTTGTCTTCTGCCTTCCCAAATTTTGTATTCTGATGCAATACAAGCAAGATTTTGGACAGAGTAGCCATTATGAAAGAAAAAAAAAAAAACACAGCAAATTGACCTTTCAGGATTAGAAATCCATAGGCAACACAACCAAGATGAGATTCTGTGTTTTGGAAAATGACATGGAACGCTTCTGCTGAGGTGACAGATTCTAATTCCCTCCAAATGGAGTGTGAGAGCGATCTTGAGGTGAATTCAATCAGAATTCCAAAGTCAGTCTGTGGAAGGGGGGGATGAATCTGGAAACAGCCAGTTTCTTTGTGTCTAAATCCGGCCAAATATCACAAAGGACTCTTGCATTTCTTTGGCTTTTTTCTCTTTTTTCTTATTTATCATGGTTTGTAATGAATTTTCTGATGTGAGCTTTGGTTTTGAGGCTGCAATATAGAGTTCAGGGCACCTGAGGAATGGTCTTTTTCAAACAGGGCACAGCTGTTGGTGTGCTCCAATTCTGGCTATTGTCTTTGTTTTGGGTGCCTCAGCTGAAATTTGGTTTTTTTGGTTTTTTTCTCTTTTTTCTTATTTATCATGGTTTGTAATGAATTTTCTGATGTGAGCTTTGGTTTTGAGGCTGGCATATTGAGTTCAGGGCACAAGAGGAAGGTTCTTTTTCAATCAGGGCACAGCTGTTGGCTTGCTCCACTTCTGGCTTGCTGTCATTGTTTTGGGTGCCTCAGCCGAATTGTGGTTTCTTGAGTGCCAATTTCCTAAATTTTTTCTGGGTCTGAGTCGGTTTTGCCTTCTTATTCCCAAATTTTGTATTCTGATGCAATACAAGCAAGATTTTGGAGAGTAGCCATTATGAAAGAAAAAAAAAAAAAAGCGCATTGCCCTTTCCGGATTAGAAATCTACAGGAAACACGACCAAGATGAGTTTCTGTGTTTTGGAAAATGACATAGAACGCTTCTGCTGAGGGGACAGATTCTAATTCCCTCCCAAATGAGTGTGAGTGCGATTTTGAGGTGAATTCAATCAGAATTCCAAAGTCAGTCTGTGGAAGGGGGGGATGAATCTGGAAACAGCCAGTTTCCTTGTGTCTAAATCCAGCCAAATATCACAAAGTGCTCTTGCATTTCTTTGGCTTTTTTCTCTTTTTTCTTATTTATCATAGTTTGTAATTAATTTTCTCATGTGAGCTTTGGTTTTGAGGCTGGCATATTGAGTTCAGGGCAGAAGAGGATGGTTCTTTTTCAATCAGGGCACAGCTGTTGGCTGGCTCCAATTCTGTCTTGCTGTCCTTATTTTGAGTACTTCAGCAGATTTGTGGTTTCTTGTGTGGCAATTTCCCAAATGTTTTCTGGGTCTGAGTTGGCTTTGCCTTCTTCCTTCCCAAATTTTGTATTCTGATGCAATGCAAAGAAGAGTTTGTACAGAATAGCCATTATGAAAGAAAAAACACAACAAATAGGCGTTTGAAGCTTAGAAATCTACAGGTAACATAACCAAGGTGAGTTTTTGTGTTTATGAAAATAAAATGGAACACTTTGGCTGAGGTGACAGATATTAATTGCCTCCAAACTGAGTTTCACTGTGATTTTCAGGTTAATTCAGTCAGAATTCCACAGGCAGTCAGCTGGAGGGGTGGATGAATCCGGGAACAGCCAGTTTCCTTGTGACTAAATCAAGCCTTATATCATTATGGATTCTTGCATTTTTTTGCCTTTTTTCTCTTTTTTCTTATTTATCATGATTTGTAATGAATTTTCTGATGTGAGCTTTGGTTTTGAGGCTGGCATATTGAGTTCAGGCACAAGAGGAAGGTTCTTTTTCAATCAGGGCACAGCTGTTGGCTTGTTCCAATTCTGGCTTGCTGTCATTGTTTTGGGTGTCTCAGCTGATTTGTGGTTTCTTGAGTGCCAATTTCCTAAATGTTTTCTGGGTCTGAGTCGGTTTTGCCTACTTATTCCCAAATTTTGTATTCTGATGCAATACAAGCAAGATTTTGGAGAGTAGCCATTATGAAAGAAAAAAAAAAAAAAAAAAACACAGCGCATTGCCCTTTCAGGATTAGAAATCTACAGGCAACACGCCCAAGATGAGTTTCTGTGTTTTGGAAAAAGTCATGGAACCCTTCTGCTGAGGGGACAGATTTTAATTCACTCCAAATTGAGTGTGAGTGCGATTTTGAGGTGAATTCAATCAGAATTCCAAAGTCAGTCTGTGGAAGGTTGGGATGAATCTGGAAACAGCCAGTTTCCTTTTATCTGAATCCAGCCAAATATCAAAAAGAACTCTTGCATTTATTTGGCTTTTCACATTTCCCTTATTTATCATGGTTTGTAATGAATTTTCTGATGTGAGCTTTGGTTTTGAGGCTGCAATATAGAGTTCAGGGCACCGGAGGAATGGTCTTTTTCAAACAGGGGACAGCTGTTTGCGTGCTCTAATTCTGGCTTCCTGTCAGTGTTTTGGGTGCCTCAGCTGAAATTTGGTTTCTTGAGTTTCACTGCGATTGTCAGGTTAATTCAGTCAGAATTCCACAGGCAGTCAGCTTTAGTGGTGGATGAATCTGGGAACAGCCGGTTTCCTTGCAACTAAATCAAACCCAGTATCATTATGGATTCTTGCATTTCTTTGGATTTTTCTCTTTTTTCTTATTTATCATGATTTGTAATGAATTTTCTGATGTGAGCTTTGGTTTAGAGGCTGCAATATGCAGTTCAGGGAACCGGAGGAGGGTCTTTTTCAATCAGGGCACAGCTGTTGGCTTGCTCCAATTCTGGCTTGCTGTCATTGTTTTGGGTGCCTCAGCCGATTTGTGGTTTCTTGAGTGCCAATTTCCTAAATGTTTTCTGGGTCTGAGTCGGTTTTGCCTTCTTATTCCCAAATTTTGTATTCTGATGCAATGCAAAGAAGAGTTTGCACAGAGTAGCCATTATGAAATAAAAAACACAAAAAATAGGTGTTTGAAGCTTAGAAATCTACAGGTAACATGACCAAGGTGAGTTTTTGTGTTTATGAAAATAAAATGGAATACTTTGGCTGAGGTGACAAATATTAATTGCCTCCAAACTGAGTTTCACTGTGATTTTCAGGTTAATTCAGTCAGAATTCCACAGGCAGTCAGCTGGAGGGGTGGATGAATCCGGGAACAGCCGGTTTCCTAGCGACTAAATCAAGCCCTATATCATTATGGATTCTTGCATTTTTTTGGCTTTTTTCTCTTTTTTCTTATTTATCATGGTTTGTAATGAATTTTCTGATGTGAGCTTTGGTTTTGAGGCTGGCATATTGAGTTCAGGGCACAAGAGGAAGGTTCTTTTTCAATCAGGGCACAGCTGTTGGCTTGCTCCACTTCTGGCTTGCTGTCATTGTTTTGGGTGCCTCAGCTGATTTGTGGTTTCTTGTGTGGCAATTTCCTAAATGTTCTCTGGGTCTGATTTGGTGTTGCCTTCTTCTTCCCAAATTTTTTATTCTGATGCAATACAAGCAAGATTTTGGACAGAGTAGCCATTATGAAATAAAAAACACAACAAATAGGTGTTTGAAGCATACAAATCTACAGGTAACATGAGCAAGTTGTTTTTGTGTTTTGGAAAATGAAATGGAACATTTTGGCTGAGGTGACAGATATTAATTGCCTCCAAACTCAGTTTCACTGCGATTTTCAGGTTAATTCAGTTAATTCAGTTAGGATTCCACAGGCTTGCATTTTTTCAGCTTTTTCACATTTCCCTTATTTATCATGGTTTGTATGAATTTTCTGATGTGAGCTTAGATTTGAGGCTGGCATATTGAGTTCAGGGCACAAGAGGAAGGTTCTTTTTCAATCAGGGCACAGCTGTTGGCTTGCTCCACTTCTGGCTTTCTGTCATTGTTTTGGGTGCCTCAGCTGGTTTGTGGTTTCTTGTGTGGCAATTTCCTAAATGTTTTCTGGGTCTGAGTTGGTTTTGCCTTCTTCCTTCCCAAATTTTGTATTCTGATGCAATACAAGCAAGATTTTGGAGAGTAGCCATTATGAAAGAAAAAAAAAAAAACACAGCAAATTGACCTTTCAGGATTAGAAATCCATAGGCAACACAACCAAGATGAGATTCTGTGTTTTGGAAAATGACATGGAACGCTTCTGCTGAGGTGACAGATTCTAATTCCCTCCAAAAGGAGTGTGAGAGCGATTTTGAGGTGAATTCAATCAGAATTCCAAAGTCAGTCTGTGGAAGGGGGGGATGAATCTGGAAACAGCCAGTTTCTTTGTGTCTAAATCCTGCCAAATATCACAAAGGACTCTTGCATTTCTTTGGCTTTTTCACATTTCCCTTATTTATCATGGTTTGTAATGAATTTTCTGATGTGAGCTTTGGTTTTGAGGCTGGCATTTTGAGTTCAGGGCACTGGAGGAATGGTCTTTTTCAAACAGGGCACAGCTGTTGGCCTGCTCCAATTCTGGCTATTGTCTTTGTTTTGGGTGCCTCAGCTGATATTTGGTTTCTTGAGTTTCACTGCGATTGTCAGGTTAATTCAGTCAGAATTCCACAGGCAGTCAGCTTTAGTGGTGGATGAATCTGGGAACAGCCGGTTTCCTTGCAACTAAATGAAACCCAATATCATTATGGATTCTTGCATTTCTTTGGCTTTTTTCTCTTTTTTCTTATTTATCATGGTTTGTAATGAATTTTCTGATGTGAGCTTTGGTTTTGAGTCTGCAATATGGAGTTCAGGGCACAAGAGGATGGTTCTTTTTCAATCAGGACACAGCTGTTGGCTTGCTCCACTTCTGGCTTGCTGTCATTGTTTTGAGTGCCTCAGCCGATTTGTGGTTTCTTGTGTGGCAATTTCCCAAATGTTTTCAGGGTCTGAGTTGGCTTTGCCTTCTTCCTTCCCAAATTTAGTATTCTGATGCAATGCAAAGAAGAGTTTGTACAGAATAGCCATTACGAAAGAAAAAACAAAACTAATAGGCGTTTGAAGCTTAGATATCTACAAGTAACACTACCAAGGTGAGTTTTTGTGTTTTGGAAAATCAAATGGAACACTTTGGCTGAGGTGACAGATATTAATTGCCTCCAAACTGAGTTTCACTGTGATTTTCAGGTTAATTCAGTCAGAATTCCACAGGCAGTCAGCTGGAGGGGTAGATGAATCTGGGAACAGCCGGTTTCCTAGCGACTAAATCAAGCCCTATATCATTATGGATTCTTGCATTTCTTTGGCTTTTTTCTCTTTTTTCTTATTTATCATGGCTTGTAATGAATTTTCTGATGTGAGCTTTGGTTTTGAGGCTGGCATATTGAGTTCAGGGCACAAGAGGAAGGTTCTTTTTCAATCAGGGCACAGCTGTTGGCTTGCTCCACTTCTGGCTTGCTGTCATTGTTTTGGGTGCCTCAGTGACTTTTGGCTTCTTGAGCGGCAATTTCCTAAATGTTTTCTGGGTCTGAGTTGGCTTTGCCTTCTTCCTTCCCAAATTTTGTATTCTGATGCAATACAAACAAGAGTTTGGACAGAGTAGCCATTATGAAATAAAACACACAAGAAATAGGATGTTGAAACTTAGACATCTACAGGTAAAACAACCAAGGTGAGTTTTTCTGTTTTTGAAAATCAAATGGAACACTTTGGCTGAGGTGACAGATATTAATTGCCTCCAAACTGAGTTTCACTGCGATTTTCAGGTTAATTCAGTCAGAATTCCACAGGCCGTCAGCTTCAGGGGCGAATGAATCCGGGAACAGCCGGTTTCCTTGCGACTAAATCAAGCCCAATATAATTAGGGATTCTTGCATTTCTTTGGCTTTTTTCTCATTTTTCTTATGTATCATGGTTTGTAATGAATTTCCTGATGTCAGCTTTGGTTTTGAGGCTGGCATATTGAGTTCAGGGCACAAGAGGAAGGTTCTTTTTAAATCAGGGCACAGCTGTTGGCATGCTCCAATTCTGGCTTGCTGTCATTGTTTTGGGTGCCTCAGCTGACTTTTGGTTTCTTGAGTGAAAATTTCCTAAATGTTTTCTGGGTCAGAGTTGCTTTTGCCTTCTCCCTTTTGAAATTTTGCTTTCTGACACAATACAAACAAGAGTTTGGGCACAGTAGCCATTATGAAATAAACAACACAACAAATTGCGTTTGAAGCTTAGAAATCTGCAGGTAGCATGACCAAGGTGAGTTTTTGTGTATTGGAAAGTAAAGTGGAACACTTTGGCTGAGGTGACAGATATTAATTGCCTCCAAACCGAGTTTCACTGCGATTTTCATGTTAATTCAGTCAGAAACCACAGACACTCAGCTGGGAGTTGTTGATGAATCTGCAACCAGCCAGCAATAAGAGAATAAATCAAGCCCAATATCACTAAGAACTCCTGCATTTCTTTGGCTTTTTTCTGATTTTTCTTATTTATCATGGTTTGTAATGAATTTTCTGATGTGAGCTTTGGTTTTGAGGCTGGCATATTGAGTTCAGGGCACAAGAGGAAGGTTCTTTTTCAATCAGGGCACAGCTGTTGGCGTGTTCTAATTCTGGCATCCTGACATTTTTTTGGGTGCCTCAGCTGATTTGTGATTTCTTGAGCGGCAATTTCCTAAATGTTTTCTGGGTCTGAGTTGGTTTTGCCTTCTTCCTTCCCAAATTTTGTATTCTGACACAATACAAACAAGAGTTTGGCCAGTGCAGCCATTATGAAATAAAAAACACTACACATAGGTTTTTGAAGCTTAGAAATCTACAGATAACATGACCAAGGTGAGTTTTTGTGTTATGGAAAATAAAATGGAACACTTTGGCTGAGGTGACAGATATTAATTGCCTCCAAACTGAGTTTCACTGCGATTTTCAGGTTAATTCAGTCAGAATTCCACAGGCAGTCAGCTGGAGGGGTGGATGAATCCGGGAACAGCCCGTTTCCTTGCGACTAAATCCAGCTCAATATCATTATAGATTCTTGCATTTCTTGGCTTTTTTCTCATTTTTCTTATGTATCGTGGTTTGTAATGAATTTCCTGATGTCAGCTTTGGTTTTGAGGCTGGAATATGGAGTTCAGGGTCCCGGAAGAATGGCCTTTTTCAATCAGGACTCAGCTGATTGCCTCCTCCAATTCTGGCTTGCTGTCATGGTTTTGGGTGCCTCAGCTGACTTTTGGTTTCTTGAGTGGCAATTTCCTAAATGTTTTCTGTGTCTGAGTTGGCTTTGCCTTCTTCCTTCCCAAATTTTGTATGTGATGCAATACAAGGAAGATTTTGGACAGAGTAGCCATTATGAAATAAAAAACACAACAAATAGGCGTTTGAAGCTTGGAAATCTATAGGTAACATGACCAAAGTGAGTTTTTTTGTTTTGGAAAATAAAATGGAACACTTTGGCTGAGGTGACAGATATTAATTGTCTCCAAACCGAATTTCACTGCCATTTTGAGGTGAATTCAGTCAGAATCCCTATTCACTCAGCTGGGAGTTGTGGATGAATCTGGAAACAGCTGTTTACTTAGGAATAAATCAAGCCCAATATCACTAAGAAAACTTGCATTTCTTTGGCTTTTTTCTGATTTTTCCTATTTATCATGGTTTGAAAAGAATTTTTTGATGTGAGCTTTGGTTTTGTGGCTGGCATATTGAGTTTAGGGCACAAGAGGAAGGTTCTTTTTCAATCAGGGCACAGCTGTTGGCGTGCTCCAATTCTGCTTGCTGTCATTGTTTTGGGTGCCTCAGCTGATATGTGGATTCTTTTTCTGTAGTTTCCTAAATGTTTTCTGGTTCTGATCGGATTTGCCTTCTTATTCCCAAATTTTGTATTCTGACGCAATACAAGCAAGATTTTGGACAGAGTAGCCATTATGAAAGAAAAATAAAACACAGTAAATTGCCCTTTCAGGATTAGAAATCTACAGGCAACACGACCAAGATGAGTTTCTGTGTCTTGGAAATTCACATGGAACACTTCTGCTGAGGGGACAGATACTAATTCCCTCCAAATTGAGTGTGAGTGCGATTTTGAGGTGAATTGAGTCAGAATTCCAAAGTCAGACTGTGGAAAGGGGGGATGAATCCAGAAACAGCCTGTTTCCTTCTGTCTAAATCCAGCCAAATACCACAAAGGACTCTTGAATTTCTTTGGCTTTCTCAGATTTCCCTTATTTATCATTGTTTGTAATGATTATTTTTTGTGAGCTTTGGTTTTGAGGCTGGAAGATGGAGTTCAGGGCACTGGATTAATGGTTTTGTTCAATCAGGGCACAGCTGTTGGCTTGCTCCAATTCTGGCTTGCTGTCATTGTTTTGGGTGCCTTAGCCGATTTGTGGTTTCTTGAGCGGTAATTTGCTAAATATTTTCTGGGTCTGAGTCGGTTTTACCTTCTTCCTTCCCAAATTTTGTATTCTGATGCAATACAAGCAAGATTTTGACAGAGTAGCCATTATGAAAGAAAAAATAACACAGCAAATTGCCCTTTCAGGGTTAGAAATCTACAGGCAACTCGACCAAGATGAGTTTCTGTGTTATGGAAAATGACATGATACCCTTCTGCTGAGGGGACAGATCCTAATTCCCTCCAAATTGAGTGTGAGTGCGATTTTGAGGTGAATTCAATCAGAATTCCAAAGTCTGTCTGTGGAAGGGGGTATGAATCTAGGAACAGCCAGTTTCCTTGTGTCTGAATCCAGCCAAATATCACAAAGGACTCCTGCATTTCTTTGGCTTTTTCACATTTCCCTTATTTATCATGGTTTGTAATGAATTTTCTGCTGTGAGCTTTGGTTTTGAGGCTGGAATATGCAGTTCAGGGCACAGGAGGAATCGTCTTTTTCAAACAGGGCACAGTTGTCGCCTTGCTCCCATTTTGCCTTGCTGTCATTGTTTTGGGTGCCTCAGCTGACTTTTGGTTTCTTGAGCGGCAATTTCCTAAATGTTTTATGGGTCTGAGTTGGTTTTGGCTTCTTCCTTCCCAAATTTTGTATTCTGCCACAATACAAACAAGAGTTTGGGCACGGTAGCCATTATGAAATAAAAAACACAACAAATAGGTGTTTGAAGCTTAGAAATCTACAGGTAACACGACCAAGGTGAGTTTTGTGTTTTGGAAAATAAAATGGAAACTTTGGCTGAGGTGACAGATATTAATTGCCTCCAAACTGAGTTTCACTGTGATTTTCAGGTGAATTCAGTCAGAATTCCACAGGCAGTCAGCTGGAGGGGTGGATGAATCCGGGAACAGCCGGTTTCCTTGCAACTAAATCAAGCCCAATATCACAAAGGACTCTTGCATTTCTTTGGCTTTTTTCTCATTTTTCTTATTTATCATGGTTTGTAATGAATTTTCTGATGTGAGCTTTGGTTTTGAGGCTTGAATATGGAGTTCAGGCACTGGATTAATGGTCTTTTTCAATCAGGGCACAGCTGTTGGCTTGCTCAAGTTCTGGATTGCTGTCATTTTTTTGGTGCCTCAGCTGACTTTACGTTTCTTGAGCGGCAATTTCCTAAATGTTTTCTGAGTCTCAGTTGGATTTGCATTCTTCCTTCCCAAATTTTGTATTCTGACGCAATATAAACAAGAGTTTGGACAGAGTAGCCATTATGAAATAAACAACACAACAAATATGCATTTGAAGCTTAGAAATCTACAGGTAACACGACCAAGGTGAGTTTTTGTGTTTTGGAAAATCAAATGGAACACTTTGGCTGAGGTGACAGATAGTAATTGCCTCCAAACCGAGTTTCACTGCGATTTTCATGTTAATTCAGTCAGAAACCACAGACACTCAGCTGGGAGGTATGGATGAATCTGGAAACAGCCATTAACAAGGGAATGATTCAAGCCCAATATCACTAAGAACTCCTGAATTTCTTTGGATTTTTTAGGATTTTTCTTATTTTTCATGGTTTGTAATGAATTTTCTGATGTGAGCTTTGGTTTTGAACCTGCAAGATGGAGTTCAGGGCACCGGAGGAATGGTCTTTTTCAATCAGGTAACAGCTGTTGGCTTACTCCAATTCTGTCTTCCTTTCAAGGTTTTGGGTGCCTCAGTGTCCTTCAGTTTCTTGAGTGGCAATTTCCTAAATGTTTTCTAAATCTCAGTTGGTTTTGCCTTCTTCCTTCCCAAATTTTGTATTCTGACGCAATACAAACAAGATTTTGGGGAGAGCAGCCATTATGAAATAAAAAACACAACAAATAGGCTTGTGAAGCTTAGAAATCTACAGGTAACATGACCAAGGTGAGGTTTTGTGTTTTGCAAAATACAATGGAACACTTTGGCTGAGGTGACAAATATTAATTGCCTCCAAACTGAGTTTCACTGCGATTTTCAGGATAATACAGTCAGAATTCCACAGGCAGTCAGCTGAGGGTTGATGAATCCGGGTACAGCCGGTTTCCTTGCGACTCAATGAAGCCCAATATCATTATGGATTCTTGCATTTCTTTGGCTTTTTTCTCATTTTCCTTATTTTTCATGGTTTGTAATGAATTTTCTGATGTGAGCTTTGGTTTTGAGGCTGCAATATGGAGTTCAGGGCACCGGAGGAATGGTCTTTTTCAAACAGTATACAGCTGTTGGCTTGCTCCAATTCTGGCTTGCTGTCATTGTTTTGGGTGACTCAGCTGACTTCAGGATTCCTGAGTGGCAATTTCCTAAATGTTTTCTGGGTCTGAATTGGTTTTGCCTTCTTCCTTCCCAAATTTTGCATTCTGACACAATGCAAACAAGAGTTTCGACAGAGTAGCCATTATGAAATAAAAAACACAACAAAAGTTGTTCGAAGCATATAAATCTACAGATAACACGACCAAGGTGAGTTTTTGTGTTTTGGAAAATCAAATGGATCACTTTGGCTGAGGTGACAGATATTAATTGCCTCCAAACTGAGTTTCACTGCGATTTTCGGGTTAATTCACTCAGAATTCCACAGGCAGTCAGCTGGAGGGGTGGATGCATCTGGGAACAGCCGGTTTCCTTGTGACTGAATCAAGCCCAATATCATTATGGATTCTTGCATTTCTTTGGCTTTTTTCTGATTTTCCTTATTTATCATGGTTTGTAATGAATTTTCTGATGTGAGCTGTGGTTTTGAGGCTGGCATATTGAGTTCAGGGCACAAGAGGATGTTCTTTTTCAATCAGGGCACAGCTGTTGGCTTGCTCCAATTCTGACTTGCTATCATTGGTTTTGGTGCCTCAGCCAATTTGTGGTTTCTTGTGTGGCAATTTCCTAAATGTTTTCTGGGTCTGAGTTGGTTTTGCCTTCTTCCTTCCCAAATTTTGTATTCTGCCACAATACAAACAAGAGTTTAGGCACAGTAGCCATTATGAAATAAAAAACACAACAGATAGGTGTTTGTAGTTTAGAAATCTACAGGTAACACGACCAAGGTGAGTTTTTCTGTTTTGGAAAATACAATGGAAACTTTGCCTGAGGTGACAGATATTAATTGCCTCCAAACTGAGTTTCACTGCGATTTTCAGGATAATTCAGTCAGAACTCCACAGGCAGTCAGCTGGAGGGGTGGATGAATCCGAGAACAGCCGGTTGCCTTGCGACTAAATCCAGCACAATATCACTAAGAACTCGTGCATTTCTTTGGCTTTTTTTCTCATTTTTCTTATTAATTATGGTTTGTAATGAATTTTCAGATGTGAGCTTTGGTTTTCAGGCTGGCATATTGAGTTCAGGGTGCAAGAGGACAGTTCTTTTTTAATCAGGGCACAGCTGTAGCCTTGCTCCAATTCTGGCTTGCTGTCATTGGTTTGGGTGCCTCAGCCGATTTCTGGTTTCTTCAGTGGCAATTTCCTAAATGTTTACTGGTTCAGAGTTGGTTTTGCCTTCTTATTCCCAAATTTTTTATTCTGACACAATGCAAACAATAGTTTGGAAGAGTAGCCATAATGAAATAAAAAAGAAAACAAATAGGCATTTGAAGCTACAGGTAACATGACCAAGTTGAGTTTTAGTGTTTTGGAAAATCAAATGGAACACTTTGGCTGAGGTGATAGATATTAATAGTCTCCAAAGTGAGTTTCACTGCGATTTTCAGGATAATTCAGTCAGAAGTCCACAGGCATTCCCATGGAGGGGTGGATGAATCCGGGAACAGCCGGTTTCCTTGCGACTAAATGAAGTCCAATATCATTATGGATTCTTGCATTTCTTTGGCTTTTTTCTGATTTTTCTTATTTATCATAGTTTGTAATGAATTTTCTGATGTGACCTTTGGTTTTGAGGCTGGCATGTTGATGTCAAGGCACCAAGGGAATGGTATTTTTCAATGAGGGCACAGCTGTTGGTTTACTTCAATTCTGCTTTGCTGTCATTTTTTTGTGTCCCTCAGGCGATTTGTGGATTCTTGGGTGGTAATTTCCTAAATGTTTTCTGGGTCTCAGTTGGTTTTGCCTTCTTATTCCCTAATTTTGTATTCTGATGCAATTCAAGCAGATTTTGGACAGAGTAGCCATTATGAAAGAAAAAAAAACACACCAAATTACCCTTTCAGGATTAGAAATCTACAGGCAACATGAGCAAGATGAGTTTCTGTGTTTTGGAAAATGACATGGAACCCTTCTGCTGAGGGGACAGATTCTAATTCCCTCCAAATTGAGTGTGAGTGCGATTTTGAGGTGAATTCAATCAGAATTCCAAAGTCAGTCTGTGGAAGGGGGGGATGAATCTGGAAATAGCCAGTTTTCTATTGTGTAATTCGAGATAATTATCACAAAGGACTCTTGCATTTCTTTGGCTTTTTCACATTTCCCTGATTTATCATGGTTTGTAATGAATTTTCTGGTTTGAGCTTTGGTTTTGAGGCTGGCATATTGAGTTCAGGGCACAAGAGGAAGGTTCTTTTTCAATCAGGGCACAGCTGTTGGCTTGCTCCACTTCTGGCTTGCTGTCATTGTTTTGGGTGCCTCAGCCGATTTGTGGTTTCTTGTGTAGCAATTTCCTAAATGTTTTCTGATTCTCAGTTGGTTTTGCCTTCTTCCTTCCCAAATTTTGCATTCGTACGCAATAGAAACAAGAGTTTGGGCACAGTAGCCATTATGAAGTAAAAAACACAACAAATATGTGTTTGAAGCTTAGAAATCTACAGGTAACATGACCAAGGTGAGTTTTTGTGTTTTGGAAAATCAAATGAAACACTTTGGCTGAGGTGACAGATATTAATTGCCTCCAAAGTGAGTTTCACTGCGATTTTCAGGTGAATTCAGTCAGAATTCCACAGGCAGTCAGCTGGAGTGGTGGATGAATCCGGGAACAGCCGGTTTCCTTGTGTCTAAATCCAGCCAAATATCACAAAGGACTCTTGCATTTCTTTGTTTTTTTTCAAATTTCCCTTATTTATCCTGGTTTGTAATGAATTTTCTGATGTGAGCTTTGCTTTTGAGGCGGCAATATGGAGTTCAGGGCACCGGAGGAATGGTCTTTTTCAAACAGGGCAGAGCTGTTGGCTTGCTCCACTTCTGGCTTGCTGTCATTGTTTTGGGTGTCTCAGCTGACTTTTGGTTTCTTGAACGGCATTTTCCTAAATGATTACTGGGTCTGAGTTGATTTTGCCTTCTTTCTTCCCAAATTTTGTATTCTCACGCAATACAAACAAGGGTTTGTTTACAGTAGCATTATGAAATAAGCAACAAAACAAATAGGCGTTTGAAGCTTATACATCTACAGGTAACACGACCAAGGTGAGTTTTTGTGTTTTGGAAAATACAATGGAACACTTTGGCTGAGGTGACAGGTATTAATTGCCTCCAAACTGAGTTTCACTGTGATTTTCAGGTTAATTCAGTCAGAAATCCACAGGCAGTCAGCTGGAGGGATGGATGAATCCGGGAACAGCCGGTTTCCTTACGACTAAATCAAGCCCAATATCATTATGGATTCTTGCAATTCTTTGGCTTTTTTCTCATTTTTCTTATTTATCATGGTTTGTAATGAATTTTCTGATGTGAGCTTTGGTTTTGAGACTGCAATATGGAGTTCAGGGCACTGGATTAATGGTCTTTTTCAATCAGGGCACAGCTGTTGGCTTGCTCAAGTTCTGGCTTGCTTTCATTGTTTTCGGTGCCTCAGCTGACTTTTGGTTTCTTGAGCGGCAATTTCCTAAATGTTTTCTGAGTCTCAGTTGGTTTTGCCTGCTTTCTTCCCAAATTTTGTATTCTGACACAATATAAGCAAGAGTTTGGACAGAGTAGCCATTATGAAATAAAAAACACAACAAATAGGCGTTTGAAGCTTAGAAATCTACAGGCAACATGACCAAGGTGAGATTTTGTGTTTTGGAAAATAAAATGGAACACTTTGGCTGTGGTGACAGATATTAACTGCCTCCATTCAGCTTAATTCAGTCAGAATTCCACAGTCAGTCAGCTGGATGGGTGGGTGAATCCGGTAATAGCCGGTTTCCTTGTGACTAAATGAAGTCCAATATCATTATGGATTCTTGCATTTCTTTGGCTTTTTTCTCATTTTTCTTATGTATCATGGTTTGTAATGAATTTTCTGATGTGAGCTTTGGTTTTGAGGCTGCAATATGGAGTTGAGGTCACAAAAGGAAGGAACTTTTTCAATCAGGGCACAGCTGTTGGGTTGCTCCAATGCTGGCTTGCTGTCATTGTTTTGGGTGCTTCAGCCGATTTGTGGTTTCTTGAGCGGCAATTTCCTAAATGTTTTCTGGGTCTGAGTTGGTTTTGCCTTCTTCCTTCCCAAATTTTGTATTCTGACGCAATACAAACAAGAGTTTGGACAGAGTAGCCATTATGAAATAAAAAACACAACAAATAGGCATTTGAAGCTACAGGTAACACGACCAAGGTGAGATTTTGTGTTTTGGAAAATCAAATGGAACACTTTGGCTGAGGTGACAGATAGTAATTGCCTCCAAACTGAGTTTCACTGCAATTTTCAGGTTAATTCAGTCGGAATTCCACAGGCAGTCAGCTGGCGGGGTGGATGCATCCGGGAACATCTGGTTTCCTTGTGACTAAATCAAGCCCAATATCATTATGGATTCTTGCATTGCTTTGGATTTTTCTCATTTTTCTTATTTATCATGGTTTGTAATGAATTTTCTGATGTGAGCTTTGGTTTTGAGGCTGGCATATTGAGTTCAGGGCACAAGAGGATGGTTCTATTTCAAACAGGGCACAGCTGTTGGCTTGCTCCAATTCTGGCTTGCTGTCATTGTTTTGGGTGCCTCAGCTGATTTTGGTTTCTTGAGCGGCAATTTCCTAAATGTTTTATGGGTCTGAGTTGGTTTTGCCTTCTTCCTTCCCAAATTTTGTATTCTGAGGCAATACAAACAAGAGTTTTGACAGAGTAGCCATTATGAAATAAAAAACACAACAAATAGGCGTTTGAAGCTTATACATCTACAGGTAACAAAACCAAGTGAGTTTTTGTGTTTTGGAAAATAAAGTGGAACACTTTGGCTGAGGTGACAGATAGTAATTGCCTCCAACCTGATTGTCACTGCGATTTTAGGGTAATTCAGTCAGAATTCCACAGGCAGTCAGCTGGAGGGGGGGATGAATCTTGGACGAGCCGATTTCCTTGTGACTAAATCAAGCCCAATATCATTATGGATTCTTGCATTTCTTTGGCTTTTTCTCATTTTTCTTATTTATCATGGTTTGTAATGAATTTTCTGATGTGAGCTTTGGTTTTAAGCTGGCATATTGAGTTCAGGGCACAAGAGGAGGGTTGTTTTTCAATCAGGGCACAGCTGTTGGGTTGCTCCAATTCTGGCTTGCTGTCATTGATTTGGGTGCCTCAGCTGATTTGTGGATTCTTGAGTGGCAATATCCTAAATGTTTTCTGGGTCTGAGTTACTTTTGCATTCTTATTCCCAAATTTTGTATTCTGATGCAATACAAGCAAGATTTTTACAGAGTAGCCATTATGAAAGAAAAAAAAAAAAAAACAAAGCAAATTGGCCTTTCAGGATTAGAACTGTACAGGCAACACAATCAAGATGAGTTTCTGTGTTTTGGAAAGTGACATGGACCCCTTCTGCTGAGGGGACAGATACTAATTTCCTCCAAATTGAGTGTGAGTGCAATTTTGAGGTGAATTCAATCAGAATTCCAAAGTCAGTCTGTTTAAGGGTGGGATGAATCCTGAAACAGCCAGTTTCCTTGTGTCTAAATCCAGCCAAATACCACAAAGGACTCTTGAATTTCTTTGGCTTTCTCAGATTTCCCTTATTTATCGTGGTTTGTAATGAATTTTCTGATGTGAGCTTTGGTTTTGAGGCTGGCATATTGAGTTCAGTGCACAAGAGGAAGGTTCTTTTTCAATCAGGGCACAGCTGTTGGCTTGCTCCAATTCTGTCTTGCTGTCATTGTTCTGCATGCCTCAGCTTACTTTTGGTTTCTTGAGCAGTAATTTCCTAAATATTTTCTGGGTCTGAGTTGGTTTTGCCTTCTTCCTTCCCAAATTTTGTATTCTGATGCAATACAAACAAGAGTTTGGACAGAGTAGCTATTATGAAATAAAACGTACAACAAATAGGCGTTTGAAGCTCAGAAATCTACAGGTAACACGACCAAGGTGAGTTTTTGTGGTTTGGAAAAGAAAATGGAACTCTTTGGCTGAGGTGACAGATATTAATTGCCTCCAAACTGAGTTTCCCTGCGATTTTCAGGTTAATTTCATCAGAATTCCACAGGCATTCAGCTGCAGGGGTGGATGAATCCAGGAACAGCCGGTTTCCTTGCAACTAAATCAAGCCCAATATCATTATGGATTCTTGCATTTCTTTGGCTTTTTCTCATTTCTCTTATGTATCATGGTTTGTAATGAATTTTCTGATGTGAGCTCTGGTTTTAAGGTTGGCATATTGGGTTCAGGGAACAAGAGGATGGTTCTTTTCAATCAGGGCACAGCTGTTGGCCTCCTCCAATTCTGGCTTGCTGTCAGTGTTTTGAGTGCTTCAGCAAATTTGTCGATTCTAGTGTGTCAATTTACTAGATGTTTTTTGGGTCTGTGTTGGTTTTGCCTTCTTCCTTCCCAAATTTTGTATTCTGATGCAATACAAACAAGAGTTTGGACAGAGTAGGTATTATGAAATAAAAAACACAACAAATAGCCGTTTGAAGCTTAGAAATCTACAGGTAACATGACCAAGGTGAGTTTTTGTGTTTATGAAAATAAAATGGAACACTTTGGCTGAGGTGACAGATATTAATTGCCTCCAAACTGAGTTTCACTGTGATTTTCAGGTGAATTCAGTCAGAATACCACAGGCAGTCAGCTGCAGGGGTGGATGAATCCTGGAACAGCCTGTTTCCTTCGAGTGAATCAAGCCCAATATCATAATGGATTCTTGCATTTCTTTGGCCTTTTTCTTATTTTTCTTATTTATCATGGTTTGTAATGAATTTTCTGAGGTGAGCTTTGGTTTTGAAGCTGCAATATGGAGTTCAGGATCCGGGGGAATGGTCTTTTTCCTTTTTTTTTTTTTTTCTTGACAGGCAGAGTGGACAGTGAGAGAGAGAGACAGGGAGAAATTTCTTCCTTTGCCGTTGGTTCACCCTCCAATGGCCGCCGCGGCCAGTGTGCTGCGGCGGGCGCACCGCGCTGATCCGATTGCAGGAACCAGGAGCCAGGTGCTTTTCCTGGTCTCCCATGGGGTGCAGTGCCCCAGCACTTGGGCCATCCTCCACTGCACTCCCTGGCCACAGCAGAGGGCTGGCCTGGAAGAGGGGCAACCGGGACAGAATCCGCACCCAGACCGGGACTAGAACCTGGTGTGCTGGGGCCGCTAGGTGGAGGATTAGCTTAATGAGCCGCGGAGCCGGCTGGGAATGGTCTTTTTCAAACAGGGCACAGCTCTTGGCCTGCTCCAATTCTGGCTTGCTGTCATTGTTTTGGGAGCCTCAGACGATTTGTGGTTTCTTGAGCGGCAATATCCTAAATGTTTTCTGCGTCTGAGTTGGTTTTGCCTTCTTTCTTCCCAAATTTTGTATTCTGCCACAATACAAACAAGACTTTGGGCAGAGTAGCCATTTTGTAATGAAAAACACAGCAAATAGGCGTTTGAAGCTTAGAAATCTACAGGTAACACGACCAAGGTGATTTTTTGTGTTTTGGAAAATCAAATGGAACACTTTGCCTGAGGAGACAGATATTAATTGCCTCCAAACTGAGTTTCACTGCGATTTTCAGGTGAATTCAGTCAGAATTCCACAGGCAATCAGCAGGAGCGGTGGATGAATCTGGGAATAGCCGGTTTCCTGGCGACTAAATCCAGCCCAATATCATTATGGATTCTTGCATTTCTTTCGCTTTTTTCTCATTTTTCTTATTTATCATGGTTTGTAATGAATTTTTTGATGTGAGCTTTGGTTTTGAGGCTGGCATATTGAGTTCAGGTCACCAGAGGAAGGTTCTTTTTCAATCAGGGCACAGCTGTTGGCATGCTCCAATTCTGGCTTGCTGTCATTGTTTTGGGTGCCTCAGCTGACTTTTGGTTTCTTGAGTGGCAATTTACTAAATGTTTTCTGGATCTTAGTTGGTTTTGCCTTCTTCCTTCCCAAATATTGTATTCTGACACGATACAACCAATAGTTTGGACAGAGTTGCCATTATGAATTAAAAAACACTACAAATAGGCCTTTGAAGCTTAGAAATCTACAGGTAACATAACCAAGGTGAGTTTTTATGTTTTGGAAAATCAAATGGAATACTTTGGCTGAGGTCACAGATATATATTGCCTCCAAAGTGAGTTTCACTGCGATTTTCAGGTGAATTCAGTCAGAATTCCACAGGCAGTCAGCAGGAGTGGTGGATGAATCTGGGAACAGCCGGTTTCCTTGCGACTAAATCAAGCCCAATATCATTATGGATTCTTGCATTTCTTTGGCTTTTTTCTCATTTTACTTATTTATCATGGTTTGTAATGAATTTTCTGATGTGAGCTTTGGTTTTGAGGCTGGCATATGGAGTTCAGGGTACCGGAGGAATACTCTTTTTCAAACAGGGCATAGCTGTTGGCCTGCTCCAAATCTGGCTTGCTGTCATTTCTTTGGGTGCCTCAGCTGACTTTTGGTTTCTTGAGCGGCAATTTCCTAAATGTTTGCTGGGTCTGAGTTGGTTTTGCCTTCTTCCTTCCCAAATTTTCTTTTCTGATGGCATGCAAACAAGAGTTTCGGCAGAGTAGCCATTATGAAATAAAAAACACTACAAATATGCGTTTAAAGCTTAGAAATCTACAGGTAATACGACCAAGGTGAGTTTTTGTGTTTTAGAAAATCAAATGGAACACTTTGGCTGAGGTTACAGATAGTAATTGCCTCCAAACTGAGTTTCACTGCGATTTTCAGGTGAATTCTGTCAGAATTCCACAGGCAGTCCCCTGGAGGGGTGGATGAATCCGGGAACAGCCGGTTTCCTTGTGACGAAATCAAGCTGAATATCATTATGGATTCTTGCATTTCTTTGGCTTTTTTCTCCTTTTTCTTATTTATCATGGTTCGTGATGAATTTTCTGATGTGAGCTTTGGTTTTGAGGCTGGCATATGGAGTTCAGGGCACAAGAGGAATGGTCTTTTTCAAACAGGGCACAGCTGTTGGCCTGCTCCAGTTCTTGCTTCCCGTCATTGTTTTGGGTGCCGCGGCTGACTTCAGGTGAATTCAGTCACAATTCCACAGGCAGTCAGCTGTAGGGGTGGATGAATCTGGGCACAGCCGGTATCCTTGCGAATAAATCCAGCCCAATATCATTATGGGTTTTCTGGGTCTGAGTTGGTTTTGCTGTCTGCCTTCCCAAATTATCTTTTCTGATGCCATACAAACAAGAGTTTGGGCAGAGTAGCCATTATGAAATAAAAACCACAAGAAATAGGATTTTGAAGCTTAGAAATCTACAGGTAGCACGACCATGGTGAGTTTTTGTGTTTTGGAACATAAAATGGAACGCTTTGGCTGAGGTGACAGATATTAATTGCCTCCAAACTGAGTTTCACTGCAATTTTCAGGTGAATTCAGTCAGAATTCCACAGGCAGTTAGCTGGAGGGGTGGATGAATCCGGGAACAGCCGGTTTCCTTGCAACTAAATCAAGCCCAATATCATTATGGATTCTTGCATTTCTTTGGCTTTTTTCTCATTTTTCTTATTTATCATGGTTTGTAATGAATTTTCTGATGTGAGATTTGGTTTTGAGGCTGCAATATGCAGTTCAGGGAACCGGAGGAATGGCCTTTTTCAAACAGGGCACAGCTGTTGGCCTGCTTCAATTCTGGCTTGCTGTCATTGTTTTGAGTGCCTCAGCTGACTTTTGGTTTCTTGAGCAGCAATTTCCTGCATGTTTTCAGGGTCTGAGTTGGTTTTGCCTTCTTCCTTCCCAAATATTGTATTCTGACACGATACAACCAATAGTTTGGACAGAGTTGCCATTATGAATTAAAAAACACTACAAATAGGCCTTTGAAGCTTAGAAATCTACAGGTAACATAACCAAGGTGAGTTTTTATGTTTTGGAAAATCAAATGGAATACTTTGGCTGAGGTCACAGATATATATTGCCTCCAAAGTGAGTTTCACTGCGATTTTCAGGTGAATTCAGTCAGAATTCCACAGGCAGTCAGCAGGAGTGGTGGATGAATCTGGGAACAGCCGGTTTCCTTGCGACTAAATCAAGCCCAATATCATTATGGATTCTTGCATTTCTTTGGCTTTTTTCTCATTTTACTTATTTATCATGGTTTGTAATGAATTTTCTGATGTGAGCTTTGGTTTTGAGGCTGGCATATGGAGTTCAGGGTACCGGAGGAATACTCTTTTTCAAACAGGGCATAGCTGTTGGCCTGCTCCAAATCTGGCTTGCTGTCATTTCTTTGGGTGCCTCAGCTGACTTTTGGTTTCTTGAGCGGCAATTTCCTAAATGTTTGCTGGGTCTGAGTTGGTTTTGCCTTCTTCCTTCCCAAATTTTCTTTTCTGATGGCATGCAAACAAGAGTTTCGGCAGAGTAGCCATTATGAAATAAAAAACACTACAAATATGCGTTTAAAGCTTAGAAATCTACAGGTAATACGACCAAGGTGAGTTTTTGTGTTTTAGAAAATCAAATGGAACACTTTGGCTGAGGTTACAGATAGTAATTGCCTCCAAACTGAGTTTCACTGCGATTTTCAGGTGAATTCTGTCAGAATTCCACAGGCAGTCCCCTGGAGGGGTGGATGAATCCGGGAACAGCCGGTTTCCTTGTGACGAAATCAAGCTGAATATCATTATGGATTCTTGCATTTCTTTGGCTTTTTTCTCCTTTTTCTTATTTATCATGGTTCGTGATGAATTTTCTGATGTGAGCTTTGGTTTTGAGGCTGGCATATGGAGTTCAGGGCACAAGAGGAATGGTCTTTTTCAAACAGGGCACAGCTGTTGGCCTGCTCCAGTTCTTGCTTCCCGTCATTGTTTTGGGTGCCGCGGCTGACTTCAGGTGAATTCAGTCACAATTCCACAGGCAGTCAGCTGTAGGGGTGGATGAATCTGGGCACAGCCGGTATCCTTGCGAATAAATCCAGCCCAATATCATTATGGGTTTTCTGGGTCTGAGTTGGTTTTGCTGTCTGCCTTCCCAAATTATCTTTTCTGATGCCATACAAACAAGAGTTTGGGCAGAGTAGCCATTATGAAATAAAAACCACAAGAAATAGGATTTTGAAGCTTAGAAATCTACAGGTAGCACGACCATGGTGAGTTTTTGTGTTTTGGAACATAAAATGGAACGCTTTGGCTGAGGTGACAGATATTAATTGCCTCCAAACTGAGTTTCACTGCAATTTTCAGGTGAATTCAGTCAGAATTCCACAGGCAGTTAGCTGGAGGGGTGGATGAATCCGGGAACAGCCGGTTTCCTTGCAACTAAATCAAGCCCAATATCATTATGGATTCTTGCATTTCTTTGGCTTTTTTCTCATTTTTCTTATTTATCATGGTTTGTAATGAATTTTCTGATGTGAGATTTGGTTTTGAGGCTGCAATATGCAGTTCAGGGAACCGGAGGAATGGCCTTTTTCAAACAGGGCACAGCTGTTGGCCTGCTTCAATTCTGGCTTGCTGTCATTGTTTTGAGTGCCTCAGCTGACTTTTGGTTTCTTGAGCAGCAATTTCCTGCATGTTTTCAGGGTCTGAGTTGGTTTTGCCTTCTTCCTTCCCAAATTTTGTATTCTGACGCCATACAAACAAGAGTTTGGGCAGAGCAGCCATTTTGTAATGAAAAACACAGCAAATAGGCATTTGAAGCTTAGAAATCTACAGGTAACATGACCAAGTTGAGGTTTTGTGTTTTGGAAAATCAAATGGAACACGTTGGCTGAGGTGACAGATATAAATTGCCTCCAAACTGAGTTTCACTGCGATTTTCAGGTGAATTCAGTCACAATTCCACAGGCAGTCAGCTGGAGGGGTGGATGAACTGGGAACAGCCGGTATCCTTGCGAATAAATCCAGCCCAATATCATTATGGATTCTTGCATTTCTTTGTCTTTTTTCTCATTTGTCTTATTTATCATGGTTTGTAATGAATTTTCTGATGTCAGCTTTGGTTTTGAAGCTGCAATATGGAGTTCAGGGCACCGGAGGAATGGCCTTTTTCCATCAGGGCACAGCTGTTGGCTTGCTCCAATTCTGGCTTGCTGTCATTATTTTGGGAGCCTCAGCTGACTTTTGGTTTCTTGAGTGGAAATTTCCTAAATGTTTTCTGGGTCTGAGTTGGTTTTGCCTTCTTCCTTCCCAAATTTTGTATTCTGACGGCATACAAACAAGAGTTTGGACAGAGTAGCCATTATGGAATGAAAAACACAACCAATAGGCGTTTGAAGCTTAGAAATCTACAGGTAACACGACCAAGGTGAGTTTTTGTGTTTTGGAAAGTCAAATGGAACACTTTGGCTAGGTGACAGATATTAATTGCCTCCAAACTGAGTTTCACTGCGATTTTCAGGTTAATTCAGTCAGAATTCCACAGGCAGTCACCTGGAGGGGTAGATGAATTCGGGAACAGCCGGTTTCCTTGCGACTAAATCAAGCCCAATATCATTATGGATTCTTGCATTTCCTTGGTTCTTATTTTTCTTATTTATCATGGTTTGTAATGAATTTTCTGATGTGCGCTTTGGTTTTTAGGCTGGCATATGGAGTTCAGGGCACAAGAGGAATGGTCATTTTCAATCAGGGCATAGCTGTTGGCTTGCTCCAATTCTGTCTTGCTGTCATTGTTTTGGGTGCCTCAGCCGATTTGTGGTTTCTTGAGCGGCATTTTCCTAAATGTTTTCTGGGTCTGAGTTGGTTTTTCCTTCTTCCTTCCCAAATTTTGTATTCTGATGCAATACAAACAAGAGTTTCGGCAGAGTAGCCATTATGAAATAAAAAACACAACAAACAAGCATTTCAAGGTTATACATGTATAGAAAACACGACCAAGGTGAGTTTTTGTGTTTTGGAAAATCTAATGGAACACTTTGGCTGAGGTGACACATATTAATTGCCTCCAAACTGAGTTTCACTGCGATGTTCAGGTTAATTCAGTCGAATTCCACAGGTAGCCAGATGGAGGGGTGGATGAATCTGGGAACAGCCGGTTTCCTTGCGACTGAATCAAGCCCAATATCATTATGGATTCTTGCATTTCTTTGGCTTTTTTCTCATTTTTCTTATTTATGATGGTTTGTAATGAATTTTCTGATGTGACCTTTGGTTTTGAGTCTGCAAGATGGAGTTCAGGGCACCGGAGGAATGGCCATATTCAATCAGGGCACAGACCTTTGCTTGCTCCAATTCTGGCATACTGTCATTGGTTTGGGGGCCTCAGCTGAGTTTGCTTTCTTGAGCGGCAAGTTCCTAAATGTTTTCTGGGTCTGAGTTGGTTTTGCCTTCTTCCTTCAAATGTTGCTTCTGACGCAATACAAACAAGAGTTTAGACAGAGTAGCCATTATGAAATAAAAAACACAACAAATAGGCGTTTGAAGCTTAGACATCTACTGGTAACATGACCAAGGTGAGTTTTTGTGTTTTGGAATATAAAATGGAACACTTTGGCTGTGGTGACAGATATTAATTGCCTCCAAACTGAGTTTCACTGTGATTTTCAGGTTAATTCAGTCAGAATTCCACAGGCAGTCAGCTGAAGGGGTGGATGAATCTGGGAACAACCAGTTTCCTTGCGACTAAATCAAACCTAATATCATTATGGAATCTTGCATTTCTTTGGATTTATTCTCATTTTTCTTATTTATCATGGTGTGTAATGAATTTTCTGATGTGAGCTTTGGTTTTGAGTCTGGAAGATGGAGTTCAGGGCAGAAGAGGATGGTTCTTTTTCAATCAGGGCACAGCTCTTTTCTTGCTCCAATTCTGGTTTAATGTAATTGGTTTGGGTACCTCTGCTGAATTTTGGTTTATTGAGCGGCAATTTCCTAAATGTTTTCTGGGTCTGAGTTGGTTTTGCCTTCTTCCTTGTCAAATTTTGTATTCTGACGCAATACAAAAAAGAGTTTGGTTAAAGTAGCCATTATGAAATAAAAACCACAACAAATATGCTTTTGAAGCTTAGAAATCTACAGGTAACTTGACCATGGTGAGTTTTTGTGTTTTGGAAAATCAAATGGAACACTTTGGCTGAGGTGACAGATATTAATTGCTTCCAAACTGAGTTTCACTGTGATTTTCAGGTTAATTCAGTCAGAATTCCACAGGTAGTCAGCTGGAGGGGGGGATGAATCTGGGAAGAGCTGATTTCCTTGAGACTAAATCAAGCCCAATATCATTATGGATTCTTGCATTTCTTTGGCTTTTTTCTCATTTTTCTTATGTATCATGGTTTGTAGTGAATTTTCTGATGTGAGCATTGGTTTTGAGGCTGCAATATGGAGTTCAGGGCACAAGAGGAAGGTTCTTTTTCAAACAGGGCACAGCCATTTGCTTGCTCCAGTTCTGGCTTGCTGTCATTGTTTTGGGTGCCTCAGCTGATTTTTGGTGTGTTGAGTGGCAATTTCCTAAATGTTTTCTGGGTCAGAGTTGGTTTTGCCTTCTTCCTTCCCAAATTTTGTATTCTGAAGCCATACAAACAAGAGGTTGGACAGAGTAGCCATTATGAAATAAAAAAAAACACAAGAAATAGGAGTTTGAAGCTTAGAAATCTACAGGTAACACGACCAAGGTGAGATTTTGTGTTTTGGAAAATCAAATGGAACACTTTGGCTGAGGTGACACATATTAATTGCCTCCAAACTGAGTTTCACTGCGATTTTCAGGTTAATTCTGTCAGAATTCCACAGGCAGTCAGCTGGAGGGGTGGATGAATCCGGGAAAGATGGTTTCCTTGCGACTAAATCAAGCCCAATATCATTGTGGATTCTTGCATTTCTTTGGCTTTTTTCTCATCTTTCTTATTTATCATGGTTTGTAATGAATTTTCGGATGTGAGCTTTGGTTTTGAGGCTGGCATTTTGAGTTCAGGGCACCGGAGGAATGGTCCTTTTCAAACAGGTCACAGCTGTTGGCCTGCTCCAATTCTGGCTTGCTGTCATTTTATTTTGGGTGCCTCAGCTTATTTGTGGTTTCTTGAGCGGCAATTTTCTGAATGTTTTCTGGGTCTGAGTTGCTTTTGCCTTCTTCCTTGTCAAATTTTGTATTCTGACGCAATACAAACAAGAGTTTCAGCAGAGTAGCCATTATGAAATAAAAAACATAACAAATAGGCATTTGAAGCTTAGAAATCTACAGGTAACACGACCAAGGTGAGTTTTTGTGTTTTGGAAAATCAAATGGAACACTTTGGCTGAGGTGACAGATATTAATTGCCTCCAAAAAGAGTTTCAATGCGATTTTCAGGTTAATTCAGTCAGAATTCCACAGGCTGTCAGCTGGAGGGGTGGATGAATCTGGGAACAACCGGTTTCTTTGCGACTCAGTCAAGCCCAATAGCATTATGGATTCTTGCATTTCTTTGGCTTTTTTCTCGTTTTCATATTTATCATCGTTTCTAATGAATTTTCTGATGTGAGTTTTGGTTTTGAGGCTGCAATATGGAGTTCAGAGTAACGGAGGAATGGTCTTTTTCAAACAGGGCACAGCTGTTGGCCTGCTCCAATTCTGGTTTGCTGTCATTGTTTTGAGTGCCTCAGCCGATTTGTGGATTCTTGAGCGGCAATTTCCTACATGTTTTCTGGGTCTGAGTTGGTTTTGCCCCCTTCCTTCCCAAATTTTGTATTCTGACGCCATAGAAAGAAGAGTTTGGGTAGAGTAGCCATTATGAAATAAAAAACACAACACATAGGCGTTTGAAGCTTAGAAATCTACAGGTAACACGACCAAGGTGAGTTTTTGTGTTTTGGAAAATCAAATGGAACACTTTGGCTGAGGTGACAGATATTAATTGCCTCCAAACTGAGTTTCACTGTGATTTTCAGGTTAATTCAGTCAGAATTGCACAGGCAGTCAGCTGGAGGGGTGGATGAATCCGGGAACAGCCGGTTTCCTTGCGACTGAATCAAGCCCAATATCATTATGAATTCTTGCATTTCTTTGGCTTTTTTCTCATCTTTCTTATTTATCATGGTTTAAATGAATTTTCTGATGTGAGCTTTGGTTTTGAGGCTGCAGTATGGAGTTCACGGCACTGGAAGTATGGTCATTTTAAACAGGGTACAGCTGTTAGTCTGCTCTAATTCTGGCTTGCTGTCATTGCTTTGGATTCTTGCATTTCTTTGGATTTTTCGAATTTTTCTTATTTATCATGGTTTGTAATGAATTTTGTGATGTCAGCTTTGGTTATGAGGCTGCAATATGGAGTTCAGGGCACCGGGGGAATGGTCTTTTTCAATCAGGGCACAGCTGTTAGTCTGCTCTAATTCTGGCTTGCTGTCATTGTTTTGAGTGCCTCAGCCGATTAGTGGTTTCTTGAGCGGCAATTTCCTACATGTTTTCTGGGTCTGAGTTGATTTTGCCTTCTTCCTTCCCAAATTTTGTATTCTGACGCCATACAAACAAGAGTTTTTGCAGAGTAGCCATTTTGTAATGAAAAACATAGCATATAGGCGTTTGAAGCTTAGAAATCTACAGGTAACACGACCAAGGTGCGGTTATGTGTTTTGGATAATAAAATGGTCTGAGGTGAGAGATATTAATTGCCTCCAAACTGAGTTTCACTGCGATTTTCAGGTGAATTCAGTCAGAATTCCACAGGCAGTCAGCTGCAGTGGTCGATGAATCCAGGAACAGCCGGTTTCCTTGAGACTAAATCAAGCCCAATATCATTATGCATTCTTGGAATTCTTTGGCTTTTTTCTCATTTTCCTTATTTTTCATGGTTTGTAATGAATTTTCTGATGTGAGCTTTGATTTTGAGTCTGCAATATGGAGTTCAGGGCACCGGAGGAATGGTCTTTTTCAAACACGGCACAGCTGTTGGCCTGCTCCAATTCTGCCTTGCTGTCATTGTTTTGAGTGCCTCAGCCGATTTGTGGTTTTTTGAGCGGCAATTTCTTAAATGTTTTCTGGGTCTGAGTTGGTTTTGCCTTCTTCCTTCCCAAATTTTGTATTCTGACGCAATACAAACAAGAGTTTGTTTAAAGTAGCCATTATGAAATAAAAAACACTACAAATAGGCGTTTTAAGCTTAGAAATCTACAGGTAACACGACCAAGGGGAGTTTTTGTGTTTTGGAAAATACAATGGAACACTTTGGCTAGGTGACAGATATTAATTGCCTCCAAACTGAGTTTCACTGCGATATTCAGGTTAATTCAGTCAGAATTCCACAGGCAGTCCGCTGAAGGGGTGGATGAATCCGGGAACAGCCGGTTTCCTTGCGACTGAATCAAGCCCAATATCATTATGAATTCTTGCATTTCTTTGGCTTTTTTCTCATCTTTCTTATTTATCATGGTTTAAATGAATTTTCTGATGTGAGCTTTGGTTTTGAGGTTGCAGTATGGAGTTCACGGCACTGGAAGTATGGTCATTTTAAACAGGGTACAGCTGTTAGTCTGCTCTAATTCTGGCTTGCTGTCATTGCTTTGGATTCTTGCATTTCTTTGGATTTTTCTCATTTTTCTTATTTATCATGGTTTGTAATGAATTTTCTGATGTGAGCTTTGGTTTTGAGGCTGGCATATTGAGTTCAGGGCACCGGAGGAATGGTCTTTTTCAAAAAGGGCACAGCTGTTGGCCTGCTCCAATTCTGGCTTGCTGTCATTGTTTTAAGTACCTCAGCCGATTTGTGGCTTCTTGAGCGGAAATTTTAAATGTTTTCTGGACAGAGTAGCCATTATGAAATAAAAAATACAACTAATAGGCGTTTGAATCTTAGAAATCTACAGGTAACACGAGCAAGGTGAGTTTTTGTGTTTTGGATAATAAAATGGTCTGAGGTGACAGATATTAATTGCCCCCAAACTGAGTTTCACTGCGATTTTCAGGTTAATTCAGTCAGAATTCCACAGGCAGTCAGCTGGAGGGGTGGATGAATCCAGGAACAGCCGGTTTCCTTGCGACTAAATCCAGCCCAATATCATTCTTGATTCTTGCATTTCTTTGGCTTTTTTCTCATTTTTCTTATTTATCATGGTTTGTAATGCATTTTCTGATGTCAGCTTTGGTTTTGAGGCTGCAATATGGAGTTCAGGGCACCGGGGCAATGGTCTTTTTCAAACACGGCACAGCTGTTGGCCTGCCCCAATTCTGGCTTGCTGTCATCGTTTTGAGTGCCTCAGCCGATTAGTGGTTTCTTGAGCGGCAATTTCCAAAATGTTTTAAGGGTCTGAGTTGGTTTTGCCTTCTTCCTTCCCAAATGTTGTATTCTGACACAATACAAACAAGAGTTTGGGCAGAGTAGCTATTATGAAATAAAAAACACAACCAATAGGCTTTTGAAGCTTAGAAATCTACAGGTAACACGACCAAGGGGAGTTTTTGTGTTTTGGAAAATACAATGGAACACTTTGGCTAGGTGACAGATAGTAATTGCCTCCAAACTGAGTTTCACTGTGATATTCAGGTTAATTCAGTCAGAATTCCACAGGCAGTCCGCTGAAGGGGTGGATGAATCCGGGAACAGCCGGTTTCCTTGCGACTAACTCAAGCCCAATATCATTATGGATTCTTGCATTATTTGGCTTTTTTCTCTGTTTTCTTATTTATCATGGTTTGTAATGAATTTTCTGATGTGAGCTTTGGTTTTGAGGCTGGCATATTGAGTTCAGGGCACCAGAGGAATGGTCTTTTTCAAACAGGGCACAGCTGTTGGCCTGCTCCAATTCTGGCTTGCTGTCATTGTTTTAAGTACCTCAGACGATTTGTAGCTTCTTGAGCGGAAATTTTAAATGTTTTCTGGACAGAGTAGCCATTATGAAATAAAAAATACAACACATAGGCGTTTGAATCTTAGAAATCTACAGGTAACACGAGCAAGGTGAGTTTTTGTGTTTTGGATAATAAAATGGTCTGAGGTGACAGATATTAATTGCCCCCAAACTGAGTTTCACTGCGATTTTCAGGTTAATTCAGTCAGAATTCCACAGGCAGTCAGCTGGAGGGGTGGATGAATCCAGGAACAGCCGGTTTCCTTGCGACTAAATCAAGCCCAATATCATTATGGATTCTTGCATTTGGTTGGCTTTTTTCTCATTTTTCTTATTTATCATGGTTTGTAATGCATTTTCTGATGTCAGCTTTGGTTTTCAGGCTGCAATATGGAGTTCATGGCACCGGGGCAATGGTCTTTTTCAAACACGGCACAGCTGTTGGCCTGCTCCAATTCTGGCTTGCTGTCATTGTTTTGAGTGCCTCAGCCGATTAGTGGTTTCTTGAGCGGCAATTTCCAAAATGTTTTCTGGGTGTGAGTTGGTTTTGCCTTCTTCCTTCCCAAATGTTGTATTCTGACACAATACAAACAAGAGTTTGGGCAGTGTAGCTATTATGAAATAAAAAACACAACCAATAGGCTTTTGAAGCTTAGAAATCTACAGGTAACACGACCAAGGGGAGTTTTTGTGTTTTGGAAAATCAAATGGAACACTTTTGCTGAGGTGACAGTTATTTACTGCCTCCAAATGGAGTTTCACTGCGATATTCAGGTGAATTCAGTCAGAATTCCACAGGCAGTCAGCTGGAGGGGTGGATGAATCCGGGAACAGCCGGTTTCCTTTGCGACTGAACCAAGCCCAATATCATTATGGATTCTTGCATTTCTTTGGCTTTTTTCTCATTTTTCTTATTTATCCTGGTTTGTAATGAATTTTCTGATGTCAGCTTTGGTTTTGAGGCTGCAATATGGAGTTCAGGGCACCGGAGGAATAGTCTTTTTCAAACAGGGCACAGCTGTTGGCCTGTTCCAATTCTGGCTTGCTGTCATTGTTTTGAGTGCCTCAGCCGATTTGTGGTTTCTTGAGCGGCGATTTCCTAAATGTTTTCTGGGTCTGAGTTGGTTTTGCCTTCTTCCTTCCCAAATTTTGTATTCTGACGCAATACAAACAAGAGTTTGGGCAGAGTAGCCATTATGAAATAAAAAACACTACAAATAGGCGTTCGAAGCTCAGAAATCTACAGGTAACAGGACAAGATGAGGTTTTGTGTTTTGGCAAATCAAATGGAACACTTTGGCTGAGGTGACAGATATTAATGGCCTCCAAACCGAGTTTCACTGCGATTTTCAGGTTAATTCAGTCAGAATTGCACAGGCAGTCAGCTGGAGGTGTGGATGAATCTGGGTACAGCCAATTTCCTTGAGACTAAATCAAGCCCAATATCATTATGGATTCTAGCATTTCTTTGGCTTTTTTCTCATTTTTCTTATTTATCATGGTTTGTAATGAATTTTCTGATGTCAGCTTTGGTTTTGAGGCTGCAATATGGAGTTCAGGGCACAAGAGGAAGGTTATTTTTCAAAAAGGGCACAGCTGTTGACTTGCTCCAATTCTGCCTTGCTGTCATTGTTTTGGGTGCCTTAGCTGACTTTTGTTTTCTTGAGCGGCAATTTCGTAAATGTTTTCTGTGTCTGAGAGGTTTTTGCCTTCTTCCTTCCCAAATTTTGTATTCTGACGCCATACAAACAAGAGTTTGGGCAGAGCAGCCATTTTGTAATGAAAAACACAGCAAATAGGCATTTGAAGCTTAGAAATCTACTGGTAACATGACCAAGGTGAGGTTTTGTGTTTTGGAAAATCAAATGGAACACGTTGGCTGAGGTGACAGATATAAATTGCCTCCAAACTGAGTTTCACTGCGATTTTCAGGTGAATTCAGTCACAATTCCACAGGCAGTCAGCTGGAGGGGTGGATGAACTGGGAACAGCCGGTATCCTTGCGAATAAATCCAGCCCAATATCATTATGGATTCTTGCATTTCTTTGTCTTTTTTCTCATTTGTCTTATTTATCATGGTTTGTAATGAATTTTCTGATGTCAGCTTTGGTTTTGAAGCTGCAATATGGAGTTCAGGGCACCGGAGGAATGGCCTTTTTCCATCAGGGCACAGCTGTTGGCTTGCTCCAATTCTGGCTTGCTGTCATGGTTTTGGGAGCCTCAGCTGACTTTTGGTTTCTTGAGCGGCAATTTCCTAAATGTTTTCTGGGTCTGAGTTGGCTTTGCCTTCTACCTTCCGAAATTTTGTATGTTGATGCAATACAAGCAAGATTTTGGACAGAGTAGCCATTATGAAATAAAAAACACAACAAATAGGCGTTTGACGCTTTGAAATCTATAGGAAACATGACCAAAGTGAGTTTTTTTGTTTTGGAAAGTAAAATGGAACACTTTGGCTGAGGTGACAGATATTAATTGTCTCCAAACCGAATTTCACTGCCATTTTGAGGTTAATTCAGTTAGAATCCCTATTCACTCAGCTGGGAGTTGTGGATGAATCTGGAAACAGCTGTTTACTTAGGAATAAATCAAGCCCAATATCACTAAGAAAACTTGCATTTCTTTGGCTTTTTTCTGATTTTTCCTATTTATCATGGTTTGAAATGAATTTTCTGATGTGAGCTTTGGTTTTGTGGCTGGCATATTGAGTTTAGGGCACAAGAGGAAGGTTCTTTTTCAATCAGGGCACAGCTGTTGGCGTGCTCCAGTTCTGCTTGCTGTCATTGTTTTGGATTCCTTAGCTGATTTGTGGATTGTTTTTCTGCAGTTTCCTAAATGTTTTCTGGTTCTGATCGGATTTGCCTTCTTATTCCCAAATTTTGTATTCTGACGCAATACAAGCAAGATTTTGGACAGAGTAGCCATTATGAAAGAAAAAAAAAAACACAGTAAATTGCCCTTTCAGGATTGGAAGTCTACAGGCAACACGACTAAGATGAGTTTTTGTGTTTTGGAAAATGACATGGAACACTTCTGCTGAGGGGACAGATACTAATTCCCTCCAAATTGAGTGTGAGTGCGATTTTGAGGTGAATTGAGTCAGAATTCCAAAGTCAGTCTGTGGAAGGGGGGGATGAATCCGGAAACAGCCAGTTTCCTTCTGTCTAAATCCAGCCAAATACCACAAAGGACTCTTGAATTACTTTGGCTTTCTCAGATTTCCCTTATTTATCATTGTTTGTAATGATTTTTTTTTTTGTGAGCTTTGGTTTTGAGGCTGGAATATGGAGTTCAGGGCACTGGATTAATGGTCTAGTTCAATCAGGGCACAGCTGTTGGCTTGCTCCAATTCTGTCTTGCTTTCAAGGTTTTGGGTGCCTCAGCCGATTTGTGGTTTCTTGAGCGGCAATTTCCTAAATGTTTTCTGGGTCTGAGTTGGTTTTGCCTTCTTCCTTCCCAAATTTTGTATTCTGGCGTAATACAAACAAGAGTTTGGACAGAGTAGCCATTATGAAATAAAAAACACAACAAATATGCGTTTGAAGCTTATATATGTACTGGTCACAAGACCAAGGTATGATTTTTTGTTTTCGAAATTAAAATTGAACACTCTGGCTGAGGTGACAGATATTAATTTCCTCCAAAACCGAGTTTCACTGCGATTTTCAGATTAATTCAGTTAATTCAGTTAGGATTCCACAGGCTTGCATTTCTTTGGCTTTTTCTCATTTCCCTTATTTATCATGGTTTGTAATGAATTTTCTGATGTGAGCTTTGGTTTTGAGGCTGGAATATGGACTTCAGGGTACTGGAGGGATGGTCTTTTTCAAACAGGGCACAGCTGTTGGCTTGCTACAATTCTGGCTTGCTGTCATTGTTTTGGGTGCCTCAGCTCAATTTTGGTTTGTTGAGCGGCAATTTCCTAAATGTTTTCTTGGTCTGATTTGGTTTTGCCTTCCTCCTTCCCAAATTTTGTATTCTGACGCCATACAAACATGAGTTTGGGCAGAGTACCGATTATGAAATACAAAACACAACAAATGGGCATTTGAAGCTTAAAAATCTACAGGTTACATGACCAAGGTGAGTTTTTGTGTTTTGGAAAAAAAAATGTTACACTTTGGCTGAGGTCACAGATATTAATTGACTCCAAACTGAGTTTCACTGCGATTTTCAGGGTAATTCAGTCAGAATTCCACAGGCAGACAGCTGGAGGTATGGATGAATCTGGGGACAGCCGGTTTCCTTGTGACTAAATCAAGCCCAATATCATTAAGGATTCTTGCATTTCTTTGGCTTTTTTCTCATTTTTCTTCTTTATCATGGTTTGTAATGAATTTTCTGATGTGAGCTTTGGTTTTGAGGCTGGTATATTGAGCTCAGGGCACAAGAGGAAGGTTCTTTTTCAATCAGGGCACAGCTGTTGGCTTGCTCCACTTCTGGCTTGCTGTCATTGTTTTGGGTGCCTCAGCCGATTTGTGGTTTCTTGAGCGGCAATTTCCTAAATGTTTTCTGGGTCTGAGTCGGTTTGGCCTTCTTATTCCCAAATTTTGTATTCTGAATCAATACAAGCAAGATTTTGGCAGAGTAGCCATTACGAAAGAAAAAAAAATACACAGGAAATTGCCCTTTCAGGATTAGAAATCTACAGGCAACTCGACCAAGATGAGTTTCTGTGTTTTGGAAAATGACATGGAACACTTCTGCTGAGGGGACAGATTCTAATTCCCTCCAAATTGAGTGTGAGTGCAATTTTGAGGTGAATTCAATCAGAATTCCAAGGTCTGTCTGTGGAAGGGGGGGATGAATCTGGAAACAGCCAGTTTCCTTCTGTCTAAATCCAGCCAAATACCACAAAGGACTCTTGAATTTCTTTGGCTTTCTCAGATTTCCCTTATTTATCGTGGTTTGTAATGAATTTTCTGATGGGAGCTTTGGTTTTTAGGCTGCAATATGGAGTTCAGGGCACCGCAGGAATGGTCTTTTTAAAACAGGGCACAGCTGTTGGCTTCCTCCAATTCTGTCTTGCTTTCAAGGTTTTGGGTGCCTCAGCTGATTTGTGGTTTCTTGAGCGGCAATTTCCTAAATGTTTTCTGGGTCTGAGTTGGTTTTGCCTTGTTCCTTTCCAAATTTTGTATTCTGACGTAATACAAACAAGAGTTTGGACAGAGTAGCCATTATGAAATAAAAAACACAACAAATATGCGTTTGAAGCTTATATATGTACAGGTAACACGAGCAAGGTAAGTTTTTGTGTTTTCGAAAGTAAAATTGAACACTCTGGCTGAGGTGACAGATATTAATTTCCTCCAAAACCGAGTTTCACTGCGATTTTTTTGTTAATTCATTCAGAAACCAAAGACACTCAGTTGGGAGGTGTGGATGAATCTGGAAACAGCCGTTTACATGGCCATAATTCAAGCCCAATATCTCTAAGAACTCCTGCATTTCTTTGGCTTTTTTCTCATTTTTCTTCTTTATCACGGTTTGTAATGAATTTTCTGATGTGAGCTTTGCTTTTGAGGCTGGTATATTGAGTTCAGGGCACAAGAGGAAGGTTCTTTTTCAATCAGGGCACAGCTGTTGGCTTTCTCCAATTCTGGCTTGCTGTCATTGTTGTGGGTTCTTCAGCTGACTTTTGGTTTCTTGAGTGGCAATTTCCTAAATGTTTTCTGAGTCTGAGTTGGTTTTGCCTTCTTCCTTCCCAAATTTTGTATTCTGACGCAATACAAACAAGAGTTTGGACAGAGTAGCAATTATGAAAAAAAAAAAAAAACAAAACAAATAGGCATTTGAAGTTTTGAAATCTACAGGTAAGAAGACTAAGGTGAGTTTTTGAGTTTTGGAAGATAAAATGGAACACTTTGGCTGAGGTGACAGATATTAATTGCCTCCAAACCGAGTTTCACTGCGATTTTCAGGTTAATTCAGTCAGAAACCACAGACATTCAGCTGGGAGGTGTGGATGAATCTGGAAACAGCCGTTTACATGGCAAAAAATCAAGCCCAATATTACTAAGAACTCCTGCATTTCTTTGGCTTTTTTCTCATTTTTCTTATTTATCATGGTTTGTAATGAATTTTCTGATGTGAGCTTTGGTTTTGAGGCTGGCATATTGAGTTCAGGGCACAAGAGGAAGGTTCTTTTTCAATCAGGGCACAGCTGTTGGCTTGCTCCAATTCTGGCTTGCTGTCATTGTTTTGGGTGCCTCAGCCGATTTGTGGTTTCTTGAGTGGCAATTTCCTAAATGTTTTCTGGGTCTGAGTCGGTTTTGCCTTCTTATTCCCAAATTTTGTATTCTGATGCAATACAAGCAAGATTTTGGCAGAGTAGCCATTATAAAAGAAAAAAAAAAAACACAGCAAATTGCCCTTTCAGGATTAGAAATCTACAGGCAACGCAACCAAGATGAGTTTCTGTGTTTTGGAAAATGACATGGAACACTTCTGCTGAGGGGACAGATTCTAATTCCCTCCAAATTGAGTGTGAGTGCGATTTTGAGGTGAAATCAATCAGAATTCCAAGGTCTGTCTGTGGAAGGGGGGGAAGAATCTGGAAACAGCCAGTTTCCTTCTGTCTAAATCCAGCCAAATACCACAAAGGACTCTTGAATTTCTTTGGCTTTTGTCTCATTTTTCTGATTTATCATGGTTTGTAATGAATTTTCTGATGGGAGCTTTGGTTTTGAGGTTGCAATATGGAGTTCTGGGCACTGGATTAATGGTCTTGTTCATTCAGGGCACAGCTGTTGGCTTGCTCCAATTCTGTCTTGCTTTCAAGGTTTTGGGTGCCTCAGCTGATTTGTGGTTTCTTGAGCGGCAATTTCCTAAATGTTTTCTGGGTCTGAGTTGGTTTTGCCTTCTTCCTTCCCAAATTTAGTATTCTGATGCAATGCAAAGAAGAGTTTGTACAGAGTAGCCATTATGAAATAAACAACACAACAAATAGGCGTTTCAAGATTTTAAATCTGCAGGTAACACGACCAAAGTGAGTTTTTTTGTTTTGGAAAATAAAATGGAAAACTTTGGCTGAGGTGACAGATATTAATTGCCTGCAAACGGAGTTTCACTGTGATTTTCGGGTTCATTCTGTGAGAATTCCACAGGCAGTCAGCTTTAGGCGTGGATGAATCTGGGAACTGCTGGCTTCCTTGCGACTAAATCAAGCCCAATATCATTATGCATTCTTGCATTTCTTTGGCTTTTTTTCTGATTTTTCTTATTTATCATTGTTTGTAATGAATTTTCTGATGTGAGCTTTGGTTTTGAGGCTGCAATATGGAGTTCAGGGCACAAGAGGAAGGTTCTTTTTCAATCAGGGCACAGCTGTTGTCTTGCTGCAATTCTGCTTGCTGTCATTGTTTTGGGTGCCTCAGCTGATTTGTGGATTCTTGTGTTGCAGTTTCCTAAATGTTTTCTGGGTCTGAGTCGGATTTTCCTTCTTATTCCCAAATTTTGTATTCTGATGCAACATAAGCAAGATTTTGGACAGGGTAGCCATTATGAAAGAAAAAAAAAAACAGCAAATTGCCCTTTCAGGATTAGAAATCTATAGGCAACACGACCAAGATGAGTTTCTGTGTTTTGGAAAATGACATGGAACCCTTCTGCTTAGGGGACAGATTCTAATTCCCTCCAAATTGAGTGTGAGTGCGATTTTGAGGTGAAATCAATCAGAATTCCAAGGTCTGTCTGTGGAAGGGGGGGGATGAATCCGGAAACAGCCAGTTTCCTTCTGTCTAAATCCAGCCAAATACCACAAAGGACTCTTGAATTTCTTTGGCTTTCTCAGATTTCCCTTATTTATCATGGTTTCTAATGAATTTTCTGATGTGAGCTTTGGTTTTGAGGATGGAATATGGAGTTCAGGGCACTGGATTAATGGTCTTGTTCAATCAGGGCACAGCTGTTGGCTTGCTCCAATTCTGTCTTGCTTTCAAGGTTTTGGGTGCCTCAGCCGATTTGTGGTTTCTTGAGCGGCAATTTCCTAAATGTTTTCTGGGTCTGAGTTGGTTTTCCCTTCTTCCTTCCCACATTTTGTATTCTGACGCAATACAAACAAGAGTTTTGACAGAGTAGCCATTATGAAATAAAAAAAAAAAAAATTAGCGTTTGAAGCTTATAAATCTAAGGGTAACATGACCAAGGTGAGTTTTTGTGATTTGGAAAATAAAATGGAACACTTTGGCTGAGGTGACTGATATTATTGCCTCCAAACTGAGTCTTACTGTGATTTTCAGGTTAATTCAGTCGGAATTCCACAGGCAGTCAGCTGGAACTGTGGATGAATCTGGGAACAGCCGGTTTCCTTGCAACTAAATCAAGCCCACTATCATATGGATTCTTGCATTTCTTTGGCTTTTTCTCCGTTTTCTTATTTATCATGGTTTGTAATGAATTTTCTGATGTGAGCTTTGGTTTTGAGACTGCAATATTGAGTTCAGGGCACAAGAGGGAGGTTCTTTTTCAATCAGGGCACAGCTGTTGGCTTGCTCCAATTCTGGCTTGCTGTCATTGTTTTGGGTGCCTCAGCCGATTTGTGGTTTCTTGAGCGGCAATTTCCTTAATGTTTTCTGGGTCTGAGTCGGTTTTGCCTTCTTATTCCCATATTTTGTATTCTGATGCAATACAAGCAAGATTTGGACAGAGTAGCCATTATGAAAGAAAAAAAAAACACAGAAATTGCCCTTTCAGGATTAGAAATCTGCTGGCAACATGATCAAGATTAGTTTCTGTGTTTTGGAAAATGACATGGAACACTTCTGCTGAGGGGACAGATTCTAATTCCCTCCAAATTGAGTGTGAGTGCGATTTTGAGGTGAAATCAATCAGAATTCCAAGGTCTGTCTGTGGAAGGGGGGGAAGAATCTGGAAACAGCCAGTTTCCTTCTGTCTAAATCCAGCCAAATACCACAAAGGACTCTTGAATTTCTTTGGCTTTTGTCTCATTTTTCTGATTTATCATGGTTTGTAATGAATTTTCTGATGGGAGCTTTGGTTTTGAGGTTGCAATATGGAGTTCTGGGCACTGGATTAATGGTCTTGTTCATTCAGGGCACAGCTGTTGGCTTGCTCCAATTCTGTCTTGCTTTCAAGGTTTTGGGTGCCTCAGCTGATTTGTGGTTTCTTGAGCGGCAATTTCCTAAATGTTTTCTGGGTCTGAGTTGGTTTTGCCTTCTTCCTTCCCAAATTTAGTATTCTGATGCAATGCAAAGAAGAGTTTGTACAGAGTAGCCATTATGAAATAAACAACACAACAAATAGGCGTTTCAAGATTTTAAATCTGCAGGTAACACGACCAAAGTGAGTTTTTTTGTTTTGGAAAATAAAATGGAAAACTTTGGCTGAGGTGACAGATATTAATTGCCTGCAAACGGAGTTTCACTGTGATTTTCGGGTTCATTCTGTGAGAATTCCACAGGCAGTCAGCTTTAGGCGTGGATGAATCTGGGAACTGCTGGCTTCCTTGCGACTAAATCAAGCCCAATATCATTATGCATTCTTGCATTTCTTTGGCTTTTTTTCTGATTTTTCTTATTTATCATTGTTTGTAATGAATTTTCTGATGTGAGCTTTGGTTTTGAGGCTGCAATATGGAGTTCAGGGCACAAGAGGAAGGTTCTTTTTCAATCAGGGCACAGCTGTTGTCTTGCTGCAATTCTGCTTGCTGTCATTGTTTTGGGTGCCTCAGCTGATTTGTGGATTCTTGTGTTGCAGTTTCCTAAATGTTTTCTGGGTCTGAGTCGGATTTTCCTTCTTATTCCCAAATTTTGTATTCTGATGCAACATAAGCAAGATTTTGGACAGGGTAGCCATTATGAAAGAAAAAAAAAAACAGCAAATTGCCCTTTCAGGATTAGAAATCTATAGGCAACACGACCAAGATGAGTTTCTGTGTTTTGGAAAATGACATGGAACCCTTCTGCTTAGGGGACAGATTCTAATTCCCTCCAAATTGAGTGTGAGTGCGATTTTGAGGTGAAATCAATCAGAATTCCAAGGTCTGTCTGTGGAAGGGGGGGGATGAATCCGGAAACAGCCAGTTTCCTTCTGTCTAAATCCAGCCAAATACCACAAAGGACTCTTGAATTTCTTTGGCTTTCTCAGATTTCCCTTATTTATCATGGTTTCTAATGAATTTTCTGATGTGAGCTTTGGTTTTGAGGATGGAATATGGAGTTCAGGGCACTGGATTAATGGTCTTGTTCAATCAGGGCACAGCTGTTGGCTTGCTCCAATTCTGTCTTGCTTTCAAGGTTTTGGGTGCCTCAGCCGATTTGTGGTTTCTTGAGCGGCAATTTCCTAAATGTTTTCTGGGTCTGAGTTGGTTTTCCCTTCTTCCTTCCCACATTTTGTATTCTGACGCAATACAAACAAGAGTTTTGACAGAGTAGCCATTATGAAATAAAAAAAAAAAAAATTAGCGTTTGAAGCTTATAAATCTAAGGGTAACATGACCAAGGTGAGTTTTTGTGATTTGGAAAATAAAATGGAACACTTTGGCTGAGGTGACTGATATTATTGCCTCCAAACTGAGTCTTACTGTGATTTTCAGGTTAATTCAGTCGGAATTCCACAGGCAGTCAGCTGGAACTGTGGATGAATCTGGGAACAGCCGGTTTCCTTGCAACTAAATCAAGCCCACTATCATATGGATTCTTGCATTTCTTTGGCTTTTTCTCCGTTTTCTTATTTATCATGGTTTGTAATGAATTTTCTGATGTGAGCTTTGGTTTTGAGACTGCAATATTGAGTTCAGGGCACAAGAGGGAGGTTCTTTTTCAATCAGGGCACAGCTGTTGGCTTGCTCCAATTCTGGCTTGCTGTCATTGTTTTGGGTGCCTCAGCCGATTTGTGGTTTCTTGAGCGGCAATTTCCTTAATGTTTTCTGGGTCTGAGTCGGTTTTGCCTTCTTATTCCCATATTTTGTATTCTGATGCAATACAAGCAAGATTTGGACAGAGTAGCCATTATGAAAGAAAAAAAAAACACAGAAATTGCCCTTTCAGGATTAGAAATCTGCTGGCAACATGATCAAGATTAGTTTCTGTGTTTTGGAAAATGACATGGAACACTTCTGCTGAGGGGACAGATTCTAATTCCCTCCAAATTGAGTGTGAGTGCGATTTTGAGGTGAAATCAATCAGAATTCCAAGGTCTGTCTGTGGAAGGGGGGGAAGAATCTGGAAACAGCCAGTTTCCTTCTGTCTAAATCCAGCCAAATACCACAAAGGACTCTTGAATTTCTTTGGCTTTTGTCTCATTTTTCTGATTTATCATGGTTTGTAATGAATTTTCTGATGGGAGCTTTGGTTTTGAGGTTGCAATATGGAGTTCTGGGCACTGGATTAATGGTCTTGTTCATTCAGGGCACAGCTGTTGGCTTGCTCCAATTCTGTCTTGCTTTCAAGGTTTTGGGTGCCTCAGCTGATTTGTGGTTTCTTGAGCGGCAATTTCCTAAATGTTTTCTGGGTCTGAGTTGGTTTTGCCTTCTTCCTTCCCAAATTTAGTATTCTGATGCAATGCAAAGAAGAGTTTGTACAGAGTAGCCATTATGAAATAAACAACACAACAAATAGGCGTTTCAAGATTTTAAATCTGCAGGTAACACGACCAAAGTGAGTTTTTTTGTTTTGGAAAATAAAATGGAAAACTTTGGCTGAGGTGACAGATATTAATTGCCTGCAAACGGAGTTTCACTGTGATTTTCGGGTTCATTCTGTGAGAATTCCACAGGCAGTCAGCTTTAGGCGTGGATGAATCTGGGAACTGCTGGCTTCCTTGCGACTAAATCAAGCCCAATATCATTATGCATTCTTGCATTTCTTTGGCTTTTTTTCTGATTTTTCTTATTTATCATTGTTTGTAATGAATTTTCTGATGTGAGCTTTGGTTTTGAGGCTGCAATATGGAGTTCAGGGCACAAGAGGAAGGTTCTTTTTCAATCAGGGCACAGCTGTTGTCTTGCTGCAATTCTGCTTGCTGTCATTGTTTTGGGTGCCTCAGCTGATTTGTGGATTCTTGTGTTGCAGTTTCCTAAATGTTTTCTGGGTCTGAGTCGGATTTGCCTTCTTATTCCCAAATTTTGTATTCTGATGCAACATAAGCAAGATTTTGGACAGGGTAGCCATTATGAAAGAAAAAAAAAAAACAGCAAATTGCCCGTTCAGGATTAGAAATCTATAGGCAACACGACCAAGATGAGTTTCTGTGTTTTGGAAAATGACATGGAACCCTTCTGCTTAGGGGACAGATTCTAATTCCCTCCAAATTGAGTGTGAGTGCGATTTTGAGGTGAAATCAATCAGAATTCCAAGGTCTGTCTGTGGAAGGGGGTGGATGAATCCGGAAACAGCCAGTTTCCTTCTGTCTAAATCCAGCCAAATACCACAAAGGACTCTTGAATTTCTTTAGCTTTCTCAGATTTCCCTTATTTATCATGGTTTCTAATGAATTTTCTGATGTGAGCTTTGGTTTTGAGGATGGAATATGGAGTTCAGGGCACTGGATTAATGGTCTTGTTCAATCAGGGCACAGCTGTTGGCTTGCTCCAATTCTGTCTTGCTTTCAAGGTTTTGGGTGCCTCAGCCGATTTGTGGTTTCTTGAGCGGCAATTTCCTAAATGTTTTCTGGGTCTGAGTTGGTTTTCCCTTCTTCCTTCCCACATTTTGTATTCTGACGCAATACAAACAAGAGTTTTGACAGAGTAGCCATTATGAAATAAAAAAAAAAAAAAAACAACAAATTAGCGTTTGAAGCTTATAAATCTAAGGGTAACATGACCAAGGTGAGTTTTTGTGATTTGGAAAATAAAATGGAACACTTTGGCTGAGGTGACTGATATTATTGCCTCCAAACTGAGTCTTACTGCGATTTTCAGGTTAATTCAGTCGGAATTCCACAGGCAGTCAGCTGGAACTGTGGATGAATCTGGGAACAGCCGGTTTCCTTGCAACTAAATCAAGCCCACTATCATATGGATTCTTGCATTTCTTTGGCTTTTTCTCCGTTTTCTTATTTATCATGGTTTGTAATGAATTTTCTGATGTGAGCTTTGGTTTTGAGACTGCAATATTGAGTTCAGGGCACAAGAGGGAGGTTCGTTTTCAATCAGGGCACAGCTGTTGGCTTGCTCCAATTCTGGCTTGCTGTCATTGTTTTGGGTGCCTCAGCCGATTTGTGGTTTCTTGAGCTGCAATTTCCTTAATGTTTTCTGGGTCTGAGTCGGTTTTGCCTTCTTATTCCCATATTTTGTATTCTGATGCAATACAAGCAAGATTTGGACAGAGTAGCCATTATGAAAGAAAAAAAAACACAGAAATTGCCCTTTCAGGATTAGAAATCTGCTGGCAACATGATCAAGATTAGTTTCTGTGTTTTGGAAAATGACATGGAACCCTTCTGCTGAGGGGACAGATTCTAATTCCCCCCAAATTGAGTGTGAGTGCAATTTTGAGGTGAAATCAATCAGAATTCCAAAGTCAGTCAGTGGAAGGGGGGGATGAATCTTTAAACAGCCAGTTTCCTTGTGTCTAAATCCAGCCAAATATCACTAAGAACTCGTGCATTTCTTTGGCTTTTGTCTCATTTTTCTGATTTATCATGGTTTGTAATGAATTTTCTGATGTGAGCTTTGGTTTTGAGGCTGGCATATTGAGTTCAGGGCACCGGATCAATGGTCTTTTTCAAACAGGACACAGCTGTTGGCTTGTTGCAATTCTGGCTTGCTGTCATTGTTTTGCGTGCCTCAGCTGTTTTTGGTTTCTTTAGTGGCAATTTCCTACATGTTTTCTGGGTCTGAGTTGGTTTTGCCTTGTTCCTTTCCAAATTTTCTATTCTGACGTAATACAAACAAGAGTTTGGACAGAGTAGCCATTATGAAATAAAAAACACAACAAATAGGCGTTTGAAGCTTATATATGTACAGGTAACACGAGCAAGGTAAGTTTTTGTGTTTTCGAAAGTAAAATTGAACACTCTGGCTGAGGTGACAGATATTAATTGCCTCCAAAACCGAGTTTCACTGCGATTTTTTTGTTAATTCATTCAGAAACCAAAGACACTCAGTTGGGAGGTGTGGATGAATCTGGAAACAGCCGTTTACATGGCCATAATTCAAGCCCAATATCCCTAAGAACTCCTGCATTTCTTTGGCTTTTTTCTCATTTTTCTTATTTATCATGGTTTGTAATGAATTTTCTGATGTGAGCTTTGGTTTTGAGGCTGGCATATGGAGTTCAGGGCACAAGAGGAAGGTTCTTTTTCAATCAGGGCACAGCTGTTGGCTTTCTCCAATTCTGGCTTGCTGTCATTGTTGTGGGTTCCTCAGCTGACTTTTGGTTTCTTGAGTGGCAATTTCCTAAATGTTTTCTGGGTCTGACACGGTTTTTCCTTCTTAATCCCAAATTTTCTATTCTGACGCAATACAAACAAGAGTTTGGACAGAGTAGCAATGATGAAATAAAAAACAAAACAAATAGGCATTTGAAGCTTAGAAATCTACAGGTAAGAAGACTAAGGTGAGTTTTTGAGTTTTGGAAAATAAAATGGAACACTTTGGCTGAGGTGACAGATATTAATTGCCTCCAAACCGAGTTTCACTGCGATTTTCAGGTTAATTCAGTCAGAAACCACAGACACTCAGCTGGGAGGTGTGGATGAATCTGGAAACAGCCGTTTACATGGCAATAAATCAAGCCCAATATTACTAAGAACTCCTGCATTTCTTTGGCTTTTTTCTCATTTTTCTTATTTATCATGGTTTGTAATGAATTTTCTGATGTGAGCTTTGGTTTTGAGGCTGGTATATTGAGCTCAGGGCACAAGAGGAAGGTTCTTTTTCAATCAGGGCACAGCTGTTGGCTTTCTCCAATTCTGGCTTGCTGCCATTGTTGTAGGTTCCTCAGCTGACTTTTGGATTCTTGAGTGGCAATTTCCTAAATGTTTTCTGGGTCTGAGTTGGTTTTGCCTTCTTCCTTGCCAAATTTTGTATTCTGACGCAATACAAACAAGAGCTTGGGCAGAGTAGCCATTATGAAATAAAAAACAAAACAAATAGGCATTTGAAGTTTTGAAATCTACAGGTAAGAAGACTAAGGTGAGTTTTTGAGTTTTGGAAGATAAAATGGAACACTTTGGCTGAGGTGACAGATATTAATTGCCTCCAAACCGAGTTTCACTGCGATATTCAGGTTAATTCAGTCAGAAACCACAGATACTCAGCTGGGAGGTGTGGATGAATCTGGAAACAGCCGTTTACATGGCAATAAATCAAGCCCAATATTACTAAGAACTCCTGCATTTCTTTGGCTTTTTTCTCATTTTTCTTATTTATCATGGTTTGTAATGAATTTTCTGATGTGAGCTTTGGTTTTGAGTCTGGCATATTGAGCTCAGGGCACAAGAGGAAGGTTCTTTTTCAATCAGGGCACAGATGTTGGCTTGCTGCAATTCTGGCTTGCTGTCATTGTTTTGGGTGCCTCAGCCGATTTGTGGTTTCTTGAGCGGCAATTTCCTAAATGTTTTCTGGGTCTGAGTCGGTTTTGCCTTCTTCCTTCCCAAATTTTGTATTCTGATGCAATACAAGCAAGATTTTGGCAGAGTAGCCATTATGAAAGAAAAAAAAAAAACACAGCAAATTGCCCTTTCAGGATTAGAAATCTACAGGCAACTTGACCAAGATGAGTTTCTGTGTTTTATAAAATGACATGGAACACTTCTGCTGAGGGGACAGATTCTAATTCCCTCCAAATTGAGTGTGAATGTGATTTTGAGGTGAAATCAATCAGAATTCCAAAGTCTGTCTGTGGAAGGGGGGGATGAATCTTTAAACAACCAGTTTCTTTGTGTCTAAATCCAGCCAAATACCACAAAGGACTCTTGAATATCTTTGGCTTTCTCAGATTTCCCTTATTTATCATGGTTTGTAATGAATTTTCTGATGTGAGCTTTGGTTTTGAGGCTGGCATATTGAGTTCAGGGCACAAGAGGAAGGTTCTTTTTCAATCAGGGCACAGCTGTTGGCTTGCTCCACTTCTGGCTTGCTGTCATTGTTTTGGGTGCCTCAGCTGATTTGTGGATTCTTGTGTTGCAGTTTCCTAAATGTTTTCTAGGTCTGAGTCGGATTTGCCTTCTTATTCCCAAATTTTGTATTCTGATGCAACATAAGCAAAATTTTGGAGAGTAGCCATTATGAAAGAAAAAAAAAACACAGTAAATTGCCCTTTCAGGATTAGAAATCTACAGGCAACACGACCAAGATGAGTTTCTGTGTTTTGGAAAATGACATGGAACCCTTCTGCTGAGGGGACAGATTCTAATTCCCTCCAAATGGAGTGTGAGTGCGATTTTGAGGTGAATTCAATCAGAATTCCAGGGTCTGTCTGTGGAAGGGGGGGATGAATCCGGAAACAGCCAGTTTCTTTGTGTCTAAATCCAGCCAAATACCAAAAAGGACTCTTGAATTTCTTTGGCTTTCTCAGATTTCCCTTATTTATCATGGTTTCTAATGAATTTTCTGATGTGAGCTTTGGTTTTGAGGATGGAATATGGAGTTCAGGGCACTGGATTAATGGTCTTGTTCAATCAGGGCACAGCTGTTGGCTTGCTCCAATTCTGTCTTGCTTTCAAGGTTTTGGGTGCCTCAGCCGATTTGTGGTTTCTTGAGCGGCAATTTCCTAAATGTTTTCTGGGTCTGAGTTGGTTTTCCCTTCTTCCTTCCCAAATTTTGTATTCTGATGCAATACAAACAAGAGTTTGGACAGAGTAGCCATCATGAAATAAAAAAAAAAAAACCAACAAATTAGCGTTTGAAGCTTATGAATCTAAGGGTAACACGACCAAGGTGAGTTTTTGTGATTTGGAAAATAAAATGGAACACTTTGGCTGAGGTGACTGATATTATTGCCTCCAAACTGAGTCTTACTGCGATTTTCAGGTTAATTCAGTCAGAATTCCACAGGCAGTCAGCTGGAGGGGTGGATGAATCCGGGAACAGCCGGTTTCCTTGCAACTAATTCAAGCCACTATGATTATGGATTCTTGCATTTGTTTGGCTTTTTTCTCTTTTTTCTTATTTATGATGATTTGTAATGAATTTTCTGATGTGAGCTTTGGTTTTGAGGCTGGCATATTGAGTTCATGGCACAAGAGGAAGGTTCTTTTTCAATCAGGGCACAGCTGTTGGCTTGCTCCACTTCTGGCTTGCTGTCATTGTTTTGGGAACCTCAGCCGATTTGTGGTTTCTTGAGGGGCAATTTCCTTAATGTTTTCTGGGTCTGAGTCGGTTTTGCCTTCTTATTCCCATATTTTGTATTCTGATGCAATACAAGCAAGATTTGGACAGAGTAGCCATAATGAAAGAAAAAAAAAAACACAGAAATTGCCCTTTCAGGATTAGAAATCTACTGGCAATGTGATCAAGATTAGTTTCTGTGTTTTGGAAAATGACATGGAACCCTTCTGCTGAGGGGACAGATTCTAATTCCCTCCAAATTGAGTGTGAGTGCAATTTTGAGGTGAAATCAATCAGAATTCCAAAGTCAGTCAGTGGAAGGGGGGGATGAATCTTTAAACAGCCAGTTTCCTTGTGTCTAAATCCAGCCAAATATCACTAAGAACTCGTGCATTTCTTTGGCTTTTGTCTCATTTTTCTGATTTATCGTGGTTTGTAATGAATTTTCTGATGTGAGCTTTGGTTTTGAGGCTGGCATATTGAGTTCAGGGCACCGGATCAATGGTCTTTTTCAAACAGGACACAGCTGTTGGCTTGTTGCAATTCTGGCTTGCTGTCATTGTTTTGCGTGCCTCAGCTGTTTTTGGTTTCTTTAGCGGCAATTTCCTACATGTTTTCTGGGTCTGAGTTGGTTTTGCCTTCTTCCTTTCCAAATTTTCTATTCTGACGTAATACAAACAAGAGTTTGGACAGAGTAGCCATTATGAAATAAAAAACACAACAAATAGGCGTTTGAAGCTTATATATGTACAGGTAACACGAGCAAGGTAAGTTTTTGTGTTTATGAAAATAAAATTGAACACTCTGGCTGAGGTGACAGATATTAATTGCCTCCAAAACCGAGTTTCACTGCGATTTTTTTGTTAATTCATTCAGAAACCAAAGACACTCAGTTGGGAGGTGTGGATGTATCTGGAAACAGCCGTTTACATGGCCATAATTCAAGCCCAATATCCCTAAGAACTCCTGCATTTCTTTGGCTTTTTTCTCATTTTTCTTATTTATCATGGTTTGTAATGAATTTTCTGATGTGAGCTTTGCTTTTGAGGCTGGCATATTGAGGTCAGGGCACAAGAGGAAGGTTCTCTTTCAATCAGGGCACAGCTGTTGGCTTTCTCCAATTCTGGCTTGCTGTCATTGCTGTGGGTTCCTCAGCTGACTTTTGGTTTCTTGAGTGGCAATTTCCTAAATGTTTTCTGGGTCTGACACGGTTTTGCCTTCTTATTCCCAAATTTTGTATTCTGACGCAATACAAACAAGAGTTTGGACAGAGTAGCAATGATGAAATAAAAAACACAACAAATAGGCATTTGAAGCTTAGAAATCTACAGGTAGGAAGACTAAGGTGAGTTTTTGAGTTTTGGAAAATAAAATGGAACACTTTGGCTGAGGTGACAGATATTAATTGCCTCCAAACCGAGTTTCACTGCGATTTTCAGGTTAATTCAGTCAGAAACCACAGACACTCAGCTGGGAGGTGTGGATGAATCTGGAAACAGCCGTTTACATGGCAATAAATCAAGCCCAATATTACTAAGAACTCCTGCATTTCTTTGGCTTTTTTCTCATTTTTCTGATTTATAATGGTTTGTAATGAATTTTCTGATGTGAGCTTTCGTTTTGAATCTGCTATATTGAGCTCAGGGCACAAGAGGAAGGTTCTTTTTCAATCAGGGCACAGCTGTTGGCTTTCTCCAATTCTGGCTTGCTGTCATTGTTGTAGGTTCCTCTGCTGACTTTTGGATTCTTGAGTGGCAATTTCCTAAATGTTTTCTGGGTCTGAGTCGGTTTTGCCTTCTTCCTTGCCAAATTTTGTATTCTGACGCAATACAAACAAGAGCTTGGGCAGAGTAGCCATTATGAAATAAAAAACAAAACAAATAGGCATTTGAAGTTTTGAAATCTACAGGTAAGAAGACTAAGGTGAGTTTTTGAGTTTTGGAAGATAAAATGGAACACTTTGGCTGAGGTGACAGATATTAATTGCCTGCAAACCGAGTTTCACTGCGATTTTCAGGTTAATTCAGTCAGAAACCACAGACATTCAGCTGGGAGATGTGGATGAATCTGGAAACAGCCGTTTACATTGCAATAAATCAAGCCCAATATTACTAAGAACTCCTGCATTTCTTTGGCTTTTTTCTCTTTTTTCTTATTTATCATGGTTTGTAATGAATTTGCTGATGTGTTCTTTGGTTTTGAGTCTGGCATATTGAGTTCAGGGCACAAGAGGAAGGTTCTTTTTTAATCAGGGCACAGCTGTTGGCTTGTTCCAATTCTGTCTTGTTTTAAGTTTTTGGGTGCCTCAGCGGTGTTTGGTTTCTTGAGAGGCAATTTCCTAAATGTTTTCTGGGTCTGAGTTGGTTTTGCCTTCTTCCTTCCCAAATTTTGTATTCTGACGCAATACAAACAAGAGTTTGGACAGAATAATGAATTTTCTGATGTGAGCTTTGGTTTTGAGGCTGCAATATGGAGTTCAGTGCACAAGAGAATGGTTCTTTTTCAATCAGGGCACAGCTGTTGGCTTGCTCCAATTCTGGCTTGCTGTCATTGGTTTAGGTGCCCCAGCCGATTTGAGGTTTCTTGAGTGGCAATTTCCTAAATGTTTTCTGGGTCTGAGTTGCTTTTGCCTTCTTCCTCCCCAAATTTTGTATTCTGACGCAATACAAACAAGATTTTGGACAGAGTAGCCATTATGAAATAAAAAACACAACACATAGGCATTTGAATCTTATAAATCTACAGGTAACACGAACAAGGTGAGTTTTTGTGTTTTGGAAAATAAAATGGAACACTTTGGCTGAGGTGACAGTTATATATTGCCTCCAAACTGAGTTTCACTGCGAATTTCAGGTTAATTTAGTCAGAAGTCTACAGGCAGTCAGCTTTAGGGTTGGATGAATCCGGGAACAGCCGGTTTCCTTGAGACTAAATCAAGCCCAATATCATTATGGATTCTTGCATTTCTTCGGCTTTTTTCTCATTTTTCTTATTCATCATGGTTTGTAATGAATTTTCTTGTGTGATCTTTGGTTTTGAGGCTGGCATATTGAGTTCAGGGCACCAGAGGAATGGTCTTTTTCAAACAGGGCTCAGCTGTTGGCTTGCTCCACTTCTGGCTTGCTGTCATTTTTTTGTGTCCCTCAGCCAATTTGTGGATTCTTGAGTGGTAATTTCCTAAATGTTTTCTGGGTCTGAGTTGGTTTTGCCTTCTTATTCCCAAATTTTGTATTCTGATGCAATACAAGCAAGATTTTGGACAGAGTAGCCATTATGAAAGAAAAAAAAAAAAAACACCAAATTACCCTTTCAGGATTAGAAATCTACAGGCAACATGAGCAAGATGAGTTTCTGTGTTTTGGAAAATGACATGGAACACTTCTGCTGAGGGGACAGATTCTAATTCCCTCCAAATTGAGTGTGAATGCGATTTTGAAGTGAATTCAATCAGAATTCCAAACTCAGTCTGTGGAAGGGGGGGATGAATCTTTAAACAGCCAGTTTCCTTCTGTCTAAATCCAGCCAAATATCACAAAGGACTCTTGCATTTCTTTGGCTTTTTCACATTTCCCTTATTTATCATGGTTTGTAATGAAATTTCTGATGTGAGCTTTAGTTTTGAGGCTGGCATATTGAGTTCAGGACACAAGAGGAAGATTCTTTTTCAATCAGGGCACAGCTGTTGGCTTGCTCCAATTCTGGCTTGCTGTCCTTGTTTTGGGTGCCTCAGCTGACTTTTGGTTACTTGAGCGGCAATTTCCTAAATGTTTTCTGGGTCTGAGTTCGTTTTGCCTTCTTCCCAAATTTTGTATTCTGACGCCATACAAACAAGAGTTTGGGCAGAGTAGCCATTATGAAATAAAAAACACAACAAATAGGCGTTTGAAGCTTAGAAATCTACAGGTAACACGACCAAGGTGAGTTTTTGTGTTTTGGAAAATAAAATGGAACACTTTGGCTCAGGTGACATATATTAATTGCCTCCAAACTGAGTTTCCCTGTGATTTTCAGGTTAATTCAGTGAGAATTGCACAGGCAGTCACCTCGAGGGGTGGACGAATCCAGGAATAGCCGGATTCCTTACGACTAAATCAATCCCAATATCATTATGGATTCTTGCATTTCTTTGGCTTTTTTCTCATTTTTGTTATGTATGATGGTTTGTAATGAATTTTCTGATGTGCGCTTTGTTTTTGAGGTTGGCATATTGAGTTCAGGGCACAAGAGGATGGTTCTTTTTCAATCAGGGCACAGCTGTTGGCTTGCTCCAATTCTGGCTTGCTGTCATTGTTTTGGGTGCTTCAGCCGATTTGTGGTTACTTGAGTGGTAATTTACTGAATGTTTTCTGGGTCTGAGTTAGTTTTGCCTTGTTATTCCCAAATTTTGTATTCTGATGCAATACAAGCAAGATTTTGGACAGAGTAGCCATTATGAAAAAAAAGAAAATACGGCAAATTGCCCTTTCAGGATTCAAAAGCTACAGGGAACAAGACCAAGATGAGTTTCTGTGTTTTGGATAATGACTTGGAACACTTCTGCTGAGGGGACAGATTCTAATTACCTTCCAATTGAGTGTGAGTGCGATTTTGAGGTGAATTCCATCAGAATTCCAAAGTCAGACTGTGGAAGGGGTTGATGAATCTGGAAACAGCCAGTTTCCGTGTGTCTAAATCCAGCCAAATATCACAAAGGACTCTTGCATTTATTTGACTTTTTCACACATCCCTTATTATCAAGGTTTGTAATGAATATTCTGATGTGAGCTTTGGTTTTGAGACGGCAATATGGAGTTCAGGGCACCGGAAGAATGGTCTTTTTAAAACAGGGCACAGCTGTTAGCTTGCTCCAATTCTGGGTTGCTGTCATTGGTTTTGGGGTTTCAGCTGACTTTTGGTTTCTTGAGCGGCAATTTTCTAAATTTTTTCTGGGTCTGAGTTAGTTTTGCCTTATTCCTTCCCAAATTTTGTATTCTGACACAATGCAACAAATAGACATTTACAGATTATAAATCTGCTGGTAACACGCCAATATGATTTTTTTTGTTTTGGAAAATAAAATGGAACACTTTGGCTGAGGTGACAGATATTAATTGCCTCCAAACTGAGTTTCACTGCGATTTTCTGATAAATTCAGTCGGAATTCCACAGGCAGTCAGCTGGAGCTGTGGATGAATCTGGGAACAGCCGATTTCCTTGCGACTAAATCAAGCCCAATATCATTATGGATTCTTGTATTTCTTTGGCTTTTTTCTCATCTTTCTTATTTATCATGGTTTGTAATGAATTTTCTGATGTGAGCTTTGGTTTTGAGGCTGGCATATGGAGTTCAGGGCACAAGTGGAAGGTTCTTATTCAATCAGGTCACAGCTGTTGGCCTGCTCCAATTCTGGCTTGCTGTCATTGTTTGGGTGCCTCAGGAGATTTGTGGTTTCTTGAGTGCCAATTTCCTAAATGTTTTCTGGGTCTGAGTCGGTTTTGCCTTCTTATTCCCAAATTTTGTATTCTGATGCAATACAAGCAAGATTTTGGACAGAGTAGCCATTATGAAAGAAAAAAAAAAAACATCAAATTGCCCTTTCAGAATGAGAAATGTAGGCAATATGAACAAGATGTGTTTCTGTGTTTTGGAAAATGACATGGAACCCTTTTGCTGAGGGGACAGATTCTAATTCCCTCCAAATTTGGTTTTCATGTGTGGCATTTTCCTGAAAGTTTTCTGGGTCTGTGTTGGTTTTGCCTTTTTCCTTCCCAAATTTTGTATTCTGCCGCAGTAGAAACAAGAGTTTGGACAGAGTAGCCATTTTGTAATGAAAAACACAACAAATAGGCATTTGTAGCTTAGAAATCTACAGGTAACATGACCAAGGTGAGCTTTTGTGTTTTGGAAAATAAAATGGAACACTTTGGCTGAGGTGACAGATATTAATTGCCTCCAAACAGAGTTTCACTGCGATTTTCAGGTTAATTCAGTCAGAATTCCACAGGCAGTCAGATGGAGGGGTGGATGAATCCGGGAACAGCCAGTTTCCTTGCAACTGAATCAAGCCCAATATCATTCTGGATTCTTGCATTTCTTTGCCTTTTTTCCCATTTTTGTTATTTATCATGATTTGTAATGAATTTTCTGATGTGAGCTTTGGTTTTGAGGCTGCAATATGGAGTTCAGGCCACCGGGGGAATGGTCTTTTCCAAACAGGGCACAGCTGTTGGCCTGCTCCATTTCTGGCTTGCTGTCATTGTTTTGGGTGCCTCAGCTGAATTTGGATTTTTGAATGGCAATTTCCTAAACGTTTTCTGGGTCTGAGTTGGTTTTGCCTTCTTCCTTCCCAAATTTTGTATTCTGACGCAATACAAACAAGAGTTTGGACAGAGTAGCCATTATGAAATAAAAAACACATCAAATAGGTGTTTTAAGCTACAGATAACACGACCAAGGTGAGATTTTGTGTTTTGAAAAAATAAAATGGAACACTTAGGCTGTGGTGACAGATATTAACTGCCTTCGTTCAGGTTAATTCAGTCAGAATTCCACAGGCTATCAGCTGGAGGGGTGGATGAATCTGGGAACAGCCGGTTTCCTTGGGACAGTATCAAGGCCATTATCATTCTGGATTCTTGCATTTCTTTGACTTTTTTTCTCATTTTTCTTATTTATCATGGTTTGTAATGAATTTTCTGATGTGAGCTTTGGTTTTGAGGCTGGCATATTGAGTTCAGGGCACAAGAGGAAGGTTCTTTTTCAATCAGGGCACAGCTGTTGGCTTGCTCCAATTCTGGCTTGCTGTCATTGTTTTGGGTGCCTCAGCCGATTTGTGGTTTCTTGAGTGGCAATTTCCTAAATGTTTTCGGGGTCTGAGTTGGTTTTCCTTCTTCCTTCCCAAATTTTGTATTCTGACACAATACAAACAAGAGTTTGGACAGAGTAGCCATTAGGAAATAAAAAACACAACAAATAGGCTTTTGAAGATACAGGTAACACGACCAAGGTGAGATTTTGTGTTTTGGAAAATAAAATGGAACACTTTGGCTGTGGTGACAGATATTAACTGCCTCCGTTCAGGTTAATTCAGTCAGAATTCCACAGGCAGTTAGCTGGATGGGTGGATGAATCCGGGAACAGCCGGTTTCCTTGCAACTAAATCCAGCCCAATATCATTCTTGATTCTTGCATTTCTTTGTCTATTTTCTCATTTTTCTTATTTATCATGGTTTGTAATGAATTTTCTGATGTGAGCTTTGGTTTTGAGGCTGCAGTATGGAGTTCAGGGCACCGGAGGAATGGTCTTTTTCAATCAGGGCACAGCTGTTGGCCTGCTCCAATTCTGGCTTGCTGTCATTGTTTTGGGTGCCTCCGCCGATTTGAGGTTTCTTGAGTGGCAATTTCCTAAACGGTTTCTGAGTCTCAGTTGGTTTTGTCCTCTTCCTTCCCAAATTTTGTATTCTGACGCAACAGAAACAAGAGTTTGGACAGAATAGCCATTATGAAATAAAAAAAACACATCAAATAGGCTTTTGAAAGCTACAGGTAACACGACCAAGGTGAGATTTTGTTTTGGAAAATGAAATGGAACACTTTGGCTGAGGTGACAGATATTAACTGCCTCCGTTCAGGTTAATTCAGTCAATATTCCTCAGGCATCAGCTGGAGAGGTGGATGAATCTGGGAATATACGGTTTCCTTGCGACTAAATCAAGTGCAATATCATTATGAATTCATGAATTTCTTTGGCCGTTTTCTCATTTTTCTTAATTTTAGTGGTTTGTAATGAATTTTCTGATGTGAGCTTTGGTTTTGAGGCTGGCATATGGAGTTCAGGGCACAAGAGGAAGGTTCTTATTCAATCAGGTCACAGCTGTTGGCTTGCTCCAATTCTGGCTTGCTGTCATTGTTTTGGGTGCCTCCGCCGATTTGAAGTTTCTTGAGCATCAATATCCTAAATGTTTTCTTGGTCTGAGTTTGTTTTCCTTCTTCCTTCCCAAATTTTGTATTCTGACACAATACAAACAAGAGTTTGGACAGAGTAGCCATTAGGAAATAAAAAACACAACAAATAGGCTTTTGAAGCTACAGGTAACACGACCAAGGTGAGATTTTGTGTTTTGGAAAATCAAATGGAACAAGTTGGCTGTGGTGACAGATATTAACTGCCTCCGTTCAGGTTAATTCAGTCAGAATTCCACAGGCAGTCAGCTGGAGGGGTGGATGAATCCGGGAATAGCCGGTTTCCTTGCAACTAAATGAAGCCCAATATCATTATGGATTCTTGCATTTCTTTGGCTTTTTTCTCTTTTTTCTTATTTATCATGGTTTGTAATGAATTTTCTGATGTGAGCTTTGGTTTTGAGGCTGCAGTATGGAGTTCAGGGCACCGGAGGAATGGTCTTTTTCAATCAGGGCACAGCTGCTGGCTTGCTCCAATTCTGGCTTGCTGTCATTGTTTTGGTGCCTCCGCCGATTTGAGGTTTCTTGAGTGTCAATTTCCTAAACGTTTTCTGAGTCTCAGTTGTTTTTGTCCTCTTCCTTCCCAAATTTTGTATTCTGACATAATACAAGCAAGATTTTGGACAGAATAGACATTATGAAATAAAAAACACATCAAATAGGCTTTTGAAAGCTACAGGTAACACGACCAAGGTGAGATTTTGTGTTTTGGAAAAAGATATGGAACGCTTTTGCTGAGGTGACAGATATTAATTGCCTCCAAACCGAGTTTCACAGCGAATTTCATTTTAATTCAGTCAGAAACCACAGACACTCAGCTGGGAGGTATAGAAGAATCTGGAAACAGCCATTAACAAGGGAATAAATCACGCCCAATATCACTAAGAACTCCTGCATTTCTTTGGATTTTTTCTGATTTTTCTTATTTATCATGGTTTGTAATGAATTTTCTGATCTGAGGTTTGGTTTTGAGGCTGCAATATCGAGTTCAGGACACCGGAGGAATGGTCTTTTTCAATCAGGGCACAGCTGTTGGCTTGCTCCAATTCTGTCTTGCTTTCAAGGTTTTGGCTTCCTCAGCGGCCCTTTGTTTCTTGAGCGGCAATTTCCTAAATGTTTTCTGGGTCTGAGTTGGTTTTGCCTTCTTCCTTCCCAAATTTTGTAATCTGACGCAATAGAAACAAAAGTTTGGGCAGAGTAGCCATTATGAAATAAAAAACACAACAAATAGGCGTTTGAAGCTTAGAAATCTACAGGTAACACAACCAAGGTGAGTTTTTGTGTTTTGGAAAATGAAATGGAACACTTTGGCTGAGGTGACAGATATTAATTGCCTCCAAATTGAGTTTCACTGCGATTTTCAGGTTAATTCAGTCAGAATTCCACAAGCTGTCAGCTGGAGGGGTGGATGAATCTGGGAGCAGCTGGTTTCCTTGCGACTAAATCCAGCCCAATATCAGAAAGGTCTCCTGTATTTCTTTGGCATTTTTCTCATTTTTTGATTTATCCTGCTTTGTAATGAATTTTCTGATGTGAGATTTGGTTTTGAGGCTGCAATATGGAGTTTAGGGCACAAGAGGAAGGTTTTTTTTTTTAAACAGGGCACAGCCCTTGGCTTGCTCCAATTCTGGCTTGCTGTCATTGTTTTGCATGCCTCAGCTCAATTTTGGTTTGTTGAGTGGCAATTTCCTAAATGTTTTCTGGGTCTGAGTTGGTTTTGCCTTCTTCCTTCCAAAATTTTGTATTCTGTCGCATTACAAACAAGAGTTTGGACAGAGCAGCCATTATGAAATAAAAAACACAACAAATAGGTGTTAGAAGCTTAGAAATCTACAGGTAACACGACCAAGGTGAGTTTTTGTGTTTTGGAAAATCAAATGGAACACTTCGGCTGAGGTGACAGATATTAATTGCCACCAAACTGAGTTTCACTGCGATTTTCAGGTTAATTCAGTCAGAATTGCACAGGCAGTCAGCTGGAGGGGTGGATGAATCCGGGAACAACCGGTTTCCTTGCGACTGAATCAAGCCCAATATCATTATGAATTCTTGCATTTCTTTGGCTTTTTTCTATGTTTTCTTATTTATCATGGTTTGTAATGAATTTTCTGATGTGAGCTTTGGTTTTGAGGCTGCAGTATGGAGTTCACGGCACTGGAAGTATGGTCATATTAAACAGGGTACAGCTGTGGCTTGCTCCAATTCTGGCTTGCCTTCATTGTTTTGGCTGCCTCAGCTGATTTTGGTTTCTTGAGCGGCAATTTTTTAAATGTTTTCTGGGTCTGAGTTGGTTTTACCGTCTTCGTATCCAAATTTTCTTTTCTGCTGCCATACAAACAAGAGTTTGGGCAGAATAGCCATTATGAAATAAAAAACACAACAAATAGGCGTTTGAAGCTTAGAAATCTACAGGTAACATGACCAAGGTGAGTTTTTGTGTTTTGGAAAATAAAATGGAACACTTTGGCTGAGGTGACAGATAGTAATTGCCTCCAAACGGAGTTTCACTGTTATTTTCAGGTTAATTCAGTTAGAAATCCACAGGCAGTCAGCTGGAGGGCTGGATGAATCCGGGAACAGCCGGTTTCCTTGCGACTGAATCAAGCCCAATATTATGGATTCTTGCATTTCCTTGTCTTTTTTCTCATTTTTCTTATTTTTTATGGTTTGTAATGAATTTTCTGATGTGAGCTTTGGTTTTGAGGCTGCAATATGGAGTTCAGGGCAGAAGAGGTAGGTTCTTTTTCAATCAGGGTACAGCTGTTGGCTTGCTCCAATTCTGGCTTGCTATCATTGTTTTGGGTGCCTCAGCTGACTTTTGGTTTCTTGAGTGGCAATTTCCTAAATGTTTTCTGGGTCTGAGTTGGTTTTGCCTTCTTCCTTCCCAAATTATGTATTCTGATGCCATAGAAACAAGAGTTTCAGCAGAGTAGCCACTATGAAATAAAAAACACAACAAATAGGCATTTAAACCTTCAAAATCTACCAGTAACATGACCAAAGTGAGTTTTTGTGTTTTGGAAAATCAAATGGAACACTTTGGCTGAGGTGACAGATAGTAATTGCCTCCAAACTGAGTTTCACTGCGATTTTCAGGTTAATTCAGTCAGAATTCCACAGGCTGTCAGCTGGAGGTGTGGATGAATCCGGGAACAGCCGGTTTCCCTGTGACTATTCAGGCCAAATGTCATTATGGATTCTTGCATTTCTTTGGATTTTTTCTATGTTTTCTTATTTATCATGGATTGTAATGAATTTTCTGATGTGAGCTTTGGTTTTGAGGCTGCAATATGGAGTTCAGGGCACCAGAGGAATGGTCTTTTTCAAACAGGGCACAGCTGTTGGCCTGCTTCAATTCTGGCTTGCTGTCATTGTTTTGGGTGCCTCAGCCGATTTGTGGATTCTGAGCAGCAATTTCCTAAATGTTTTCGGGGTCTGAGTTGGTTTTGCCCTCTTCCTTCTCAAATTTTGTATTCTGACGCCATACAAACAACAGTTTGGGCAGAGTAGCCATTATGAAATAAAAAACACAACAAATAGGCGTTTGAAGCTTAGAAATCTACAGGTAACATGACCAAGGTGAGTTTTTGTGTTTTGGAAAATCAAATGGAACACTTTGGCTGAGGTGACAGATAGTAATTGCCTCCAAACTGAGTTTCACTGCGATTTTCAGGTTAATTCAGTCAGAATTCCACAGGCAGTCAGCTGGAGCAGAGGATGAATCCGGGAACAGCCGGTTTCCTTGTGACTAATAAGGCCAAATGTCATTATGGATTCTTGCATTTCTTTGGCTTTTTTCTCTGATTTCCTATTTATCATGGTTTGTAATGAATTTTCTGATGTGAGCTTTGGTTTTGTGGCTGCAATATGGAGTTTAGGGCACCGGGGGAATGGTCTTTTTCAAACAGGGCACAGCTGTTGACCTGCTCCAATTCTGGCTTGCTGTCATTGTTTTGGGTGCCTCAGCCGATATGTGGTTTGTGAGTGGCAATTTCCTAAATGTTTTCTGGGTCTGAGTTGGTTTTGCCTTCTTCCTTCCCAAATTTTGTATGCTGACGCCATACAAATAAGAGTTTCGGCAGAGTAGGCATTATGAAATAGAAAAACTCAACAAAAGGGGTTTGAAGCTTAGAAATCTACAGGTAACACGACCAACGTGAGATTTGTGTTTTGCAAAATCAAATGGAACACTTTGGCTGAGGTGACAGATATTAATTGCCTCCAAACTGAGTTTCCCTGCGATTTTCAGGATAATTCTGTCAGAATTCCACAGGCAGTCAGCTGGAGGGGTGGATGATTCCTGGAACAGCAGGTTTCCTAGCGACTAAATCAAGCCCTATATCATTATGGATTCTTGCTTTTCTTTTGCTTTTTTCTCCTTTTTCTTATTTATCATGGTTTGTAATGAATGTTCTGATGTGAGCTTTGGTTCTGAGGCTGGCATATTGAGTTCTGGGCAGAAGAGGAAGGTTCTTTTTCAAACAGGGCACAGCTGTTGTGCTGCTCCAATTCTGGCTTGCTTTCATTGTTTTGGGATCCTCAGCTGATTTGTGGTTTCTTGAGTGGCAATTTGCGAAATGTTTTCTGGGTCTGAGTTGGTTTTGCCTTCTTCCTTCCCAAATTTTGTATTCTGACGCCATACAAACAAGAGTTTGGGTAGAATAGCCATTATGAAATAAAAAACACAAGAAATAGGCGTTTGAAGCTTAGAAATCTACAGGTAACACGACCAAGGTGAGTTTTTGTGTTTTGCAAAATAAAATGGAACACTTTAGCTTAGGTGACAGATATTAATTGTCTCCTATATGAGTTTCACTGCGATTTTCTGGTTAATTCAGTCAGAATTCCATAGGCATTCAGCTGGATAGGTGGATGAATCCGGGAACAGCCGGTTTCCTTGCAACTATATCAAGTCCGATATCATTACAGATTCTTGCATTTCTTTGGCTTTTTTCTCATTTTTGTTATTTATAATGGTTTGTAATGAATTTTCTGATGTGAGCTTTGGTTCTGAGGCTGGCATATTGAGTTCAGGGTAAAAAAGGAAGGTTCTTTTTCAAACAGGGTACCGCTGTTGGCTTGCTCCAATTATGGCTTGCTGTCATTGTTTTGGATGCCTCAGTCGATTTCTGGTTTCTTGAGTGGCAATTTCCTAAATGTTTTCTGGGTCTGAGTTGGTTTTGCCTTCTTCCTTCCCAAATTTTGTATTCTGACGCCATACAAACAAGGGTTTGGGCAGAGTAGCTATTATGAAATAAAAAACACAACGAATAGGCATTTGAAGCTTAGAAATCTACAGGTAACATGACCAAGGTGAGTTTTTGTGTTTTGGAAAATCAAATGGAACACTTTGGCTGAGGTGACAGATATTAATTGCCTCCAAACTGAGTTTCACTGCGAGTTTCAGGTTAATTCAGTCAGAATTCCACAGGCAGTGAGCTGGAGCAGAGGATGAATCCAGCTACAGCCGGTTTCCTTGTGACTAATAAGGCCAAATGTCATTATGGATTCTTGCATTTCTTTGGATTTTTTCTCTGATTTCCTATTTATCATGGTTTGTAATGAAATTTCTGATGTGAGCTTTGGTTTTATGGCTGCAATATGGAGTTCAGAGCACCGGGGGAATGGTCTTTTTCAAACAGGGCACAGCAGTTGGCCTGCTCCAATTCTGGCTTGCTGTCATTGTTTTGGGTGCCTCAGTCGATATGTAGTTTGAGAGCGGCAATTTCCTAAATGTTTTCTGGGTCTGAGTTGGTTTTGCCTTCTTCCTTGTCAAATTTTGTATTCTGACGCCATACAAACAAGAGTTTCGGCAGAGTAGTCATTATGAAATAGAAAAACACAACAAATAGGCGTTTGAAGCTTAGAAATCTACAGGTAACACGACCAAGGTGAGATTTGTGTTTTGCAAAATCAAATGGAACACTTTGGCTGAGGTTACAGATATTAATTGCCTCCAAACTGAGTTTCACTGCGATTTTCAGGTTAATTCAGTCAGAATTCCACAGGCAGTCAACTGGAGGGGTGAATGAATCCGCGAACAGCCGGCTTCCATGTGACTAAATCACGCCCAATAACATTACGGATTCTTGCATTTCTTTGGCTTTTTTCTCCTTTTTCTTATTTATCATGCTTTGTAATGAATTTTCTGATATGAGCTTTGGTTTTGAGGCTGCAAAATGGATTTCAGGGAGCAAGAGGAATGTTCTCTTTCAAACAGGGCACAGCTATTGGCCTGCCTCAATTCTGGCTTGCTTTCATTGTTTGGGATCCTCAGCTGATTTGTGGTTTCTTGAGTGGCAATTTGCAAAATGTTTTCTGGGTCTGAGTTGTTTTTCCCTTCTTCCTTCCCAAATTTTGTATTCTGACGCCATACAAACAAGAGTTTGGGTAGAATAGCCATTATGAAATAAAAAACACAACAAATAGGCATTTGAAGTTTAGAAATCTACAGGTAACACGACCAAGGTGAGTTTTTGTGTTTTGCAAAATAAAATGGAACACTTTAGCTGAGGTGACAAATATTAATTGTCTCCAAAATGAGTTTCACTGCTATTTTGAGGTTAATTCAGTAAAAATTCCATAGGCAGTCAGCTGGAGGGGTGGATGAATCCGGGAACAGCCGGTTTCCTTGCGACTATATCAAGCCCGATATCATTACGGATTCTTGCATTTCTTTGTCTTTTTTCTCCTTTTTCTTATTTATCATGGTTTGTAATGAATTTTCTGATGTGAGCTTTGGTTCTGAGGCTGGCATATTGAGTTCAGGGTAAAAGAGGAAGGTTCTTTTTAAAACAGGGTACAGCTGTTGGCTTGCTCCACTTCTGGCTTGCTGTCATTGTTGTGGGTGCCTCAGCTGACTTGGTTTCTTGAGTGGCAATTTCCTAAATGTTTTCTGGGCCTGAGTTGGTTTTGCCTTCTTCCTTCCCAAATTTTGTATTCTGATGCAATACAAGCAAGATTTTGGACAGAGTAGCCATTATGAAAGAAAAAAAAAAAAAACACAGCAAATTGACCTTTCAGGATTAGAAATCCATAGGCAACACAACCAAGATGAGATTCTGTGTTTTGGAAAATGACATGGAACGCTTCTGCTGAGGTGACAGATTCTAATTCCCTCCAAATGGAGTGTGAGAGTGATTTTGAGGTGAATTCAATCAGAATTCCAAAGTCAGTCTGTGGAAGGGGGGGATGAATCTGGAAACAGCCAGTTTCTTTGTGTCTAAATCCAGCCAAATATCACAAAGGACTCTTGCATTTCTTTGGCTTTTTCACATTTCCCTTATTTATCATGGTTTGTAATGAATTTTCTGATGTGAGCTTTGGTTTTGAGGCTGGCATATTGAGTTCAGGGCACAAGAGGAAGGTTCTTTTTCAATCAGGGCACAGCTGTTGGCTTGCTCCACTTCTGGCTTGCTGTCATTGTTTTGGGTGCCTCAGCTGATTTGTGGTTTCTTGTGTGGCAATTTCCTAAATGTTTTCGGGGTCTGAGTTGGTTTTGTCTTCTTCCTTCCCAAATTTTGTATTCTGATGCAATACAAGCAAGATTTTGGACAGAGTAGCCATTATGAAAGAAAAAAAAAAACACAGCAAATTGACCTTTCAGGATTAGAAATCCATAGGCAACACAACCAAGATGAGGTTCTGTGTTTTGGAAAATGACATGGAACGCTTCTGCTGAGGGGACAGATTCTAATTCCCTCCAAATGGAGTGTGAGAGCGATTTTGAGGTGAATTCAATCAGAATTCCAAAGTCTGTCTGTGGAAGGGGGGGATGAATCCGGAAACAGCCAGTTTCTTTGTGTCTAAATCCTGCCAAATATCACAAAGGACTCTTGCATTTCTTTGGCTTTTTCACATTTCCCTAATTTATCATGGTTTGTAATGAATTTTCTGATGTGAGCTTTGGTTTTGAGGCTGCAATATAGAGTTCAGGGCACCTGAGGAATGGTCTTTTTCAAACAGGGCACAGCTGTTGGTGTGCTCCAATTCTGGCTATTGTCTTTGTTTTGGGTGCCTCAGCTGAAATTTGGTTTCTTGAGTTTCACTGCGATTGTCAGGTTAATTCAGTCAGAATTCCACAGGCAGTCAGCTTTAGTGGTGGATGAATCTAGGAACAGCCGGTTTCCTTGCAACTAAATCAAACCCAATATCATTATGGATTCTTGCATTTTTTTGGCTTTTTTCTCTTTTTTCTTATTTATCATGGTTTGTAATGAATTTTCTGATGTGAGCTTTGGTTTTGAGGCTGGCATATTGAGTTCAGGGCACAAGAGGAAGGTTCTTTTTCAATCAGGGCACAGCTGTTGGCTTGCTCCACTTCTGGCTTGCTGTCATTGTTTTGAGTGCCTCAGCCGATTTGTGGTTTCTTGTGTGGCAATTTCCCAAATGTTTTCAGGGTCTGAGTTGGTTTTGCCTTCTTCCTTCCCAAATTTTGTATTCTGATGCAATGCAAAGAAGAGTTTGTACAGAATAGCCATTATGAAAGAAAAAACACAACAAATAGGCGTTTGAAGCTTAGAAATCTACAGGTAACATGACCAAGGTGAGTTTTTGTGTTTACGAAAATAAAATGGAACACTTTGGCTGAGGTGACAGATATTAATTGCCTCCAAACTGAGTTTCACTGTGATTTTCAGGTTAATTCAGTCAGAATTCCACAGGCTGTCAGCTGGAGGGGTGGATGAATCCGGGAACAGCCGGTTTCCTAGCGACTAAATCAAGCCCTATATCATTATGGATTCTTGCATGTTTTTGGCTTTTTTCTCTTTTTTCTTATTTATCATGGTTTGTAATGAATTTTCTGATGTGAGCTTTGGTTTTGAGGCTGCAATATGGAGTTCAGGGCACAAGAGGAAGGTTCTTTTTCAATCAGGGCACAGCTGTTGGCTTGCTCCACTTCTGGCTTGCTGTCATTGTTTTGGGTGCCTCAGCAGATTTGTGGTTTCTTGTGTGGCAATTTCCTAAATGTTTTCGGGGTCTGAGTTGGTTTTGCCTTCTTCCTTCCCAATTTTTGTATTCTGATGCAATACAAGCAAGATTTTGGACAGAGTAGCCATTATGAAAGAAAAAAAAAAAAACACAGCAAATTGACCTTTCAGGATTAGAAATCCATAGGCAACACAACCAAGGTGAGATTCTGTGTTTTGGAAAATGACATGGAACGCTTCTGCTGAGGGGACAGATTCTAATGCCTTCCAAATGGAGTGTGAGAGCGATTTTGAGATGAATTCAATCAGAATTCCAAAGTCGGTCTGTGGAAGGGGGGGATGAATCTGGAAACAGCCAGTTTCTTTGTGTCTAAATCCTGCCAAATATCACAAAGGACTCTTGCATTTCTTTGGCTTTTTCACATTTCCCTTATTTATCATGGTTTGTAATGAATTTTCTGATGTGAGCTTTGGTTTTGAGGCTGGCATATTGAGTTCAGGGCACAAGAGGAAGGTTCTTTTTCAATCAGGGCACAGCTGTTGGCTTGCTCCACTTCTGGCTTGCTGTCATTGTTTTGGGTGCCTCAGCCGATTTGTGGTTTCTTGAGTGCCAATTTCCTAAATGTTTTCTGGGTCTGAGTCAGTTTTGCCTTCTTATTCCCAAATTTTGTATTCTGATGCAATACAAGCAAGATTTTGGAGAGTAGCCATTATGAAAGAAAAAAAAAAAAAGCGCATTGCCCTTTCAGGATTAGAAATCTACAGGCAACACAACCAAGATGAGTTTCTGTGTTTTGGAAAATGAAATAGAACGCTTCTGCTGAGGGGACAGATTCTAATTCCCTCCCAAATGATTGTGAGTGCAATTTTGAGGTGAATTCAATCAGAATTCCAAAGTCAGTCTGTGGAAGGGGGGGATGAATCTGGAAACATCCAGTTTCCTTGTGTCTAAATCCAGCCAAATATCACAAAGTACTCTTGCATTTCTTTGGCTTTTTTCTCTTTTTTCTGATTTATCATGGTTTGTAATGAATTTTCTGATGTGAGCTTTGGTTTTGAGGCTGGCATATTGAGTTCAGGGCAGAAGAGGATGGTTCTTTTTCAATCAGGGCACAGCTGTTGGCTGGCTGCAGTTCTGGCTTGCTGTCCTTATTTTGAGTACCTCAGCCGATTTGTGGTTTCTTGTGTGGCAATTTCCCAAATGTTTTCTGGGTCTGAGTTGGCTTTGCCTTCTTCCTTCCCAAATTTTGTATTCTGATGCAATGCAAAGAAGAGTTTGTACAGAATAGCCATTATGAAAGAAAAAACACAACAAATAGGCGTTTGAAGCTTAGAAATCTACAGGTAACATGACCAAGGTGAGTTTTTGTGTTTACGAAAATAAAATGGAACACTTTGGCTGAGGTGACAGATATTAATTGCCTCCAAACTGAGTTTCACTGTGATTTTCAGGTTAATTCAGTCAGAATTCCACAGGCTGTCAGCTGGAGGGGTGGATGAATCCGGGAACAGCCGGTTTCCTAGCGACTAAATCAAGCCCTATATCATTATGGATTCTTGCATGTTTTTGGCTTTTTTCTCTTTTTTCTTATTTATCATGGTTTGTAATGAATTTTCTGATGTGAGCTTTGGTTTTGAGGCTGGCATATTGAGTTCAGGGCACAAGAGGAAGGTTCTTTTTCAATCAGGGCACAGCTGTTGGCTTGCTCCACTTCTGGCTTGCTGTCATTGTTTTGGGTGCCTCAGCAGATTTGTGGTTTCTTGTGTGGCAATTTCCTAAATGTTTTCTGGGTCTGATTTGGTGTTGCCTTCTTCCTTCCCAAATTTTGTATTCTGATGCAATACAAGCAAGATTTTGGACAGAGTAGCCATTATGAAATAAAACACACAACAAATAGGATGTTGAAACTTAGACATCTACAGGTAAAACAACCAAGGTGAGTTTTTCTGTTTTGGAAAATCAAATGGAACACTTTGGCTGAGGTGACAGATATTAATTGCCTCCAAACTGAGTTTCACTGCGATTTTCAGGTTAATTCAGTCAGAATTCCACAGGCCGTCAGCTTGAGGGGCGAATGAATCCGGGAACAGCCGGTTTCCTTGCGACTAAATCAAGCCCAATATTATTAGGGATTCTTGCATTTCTTTGGCTTTTTTCTCATTTTTCTTATGTATCATGGTTTGTAATGAATTTTCTGATGTGAGCTTTGGTTTTGAGGCTGGCATATTGAGTTCAGGGCACAAGAGGAAGGTTCTTTTTCAATCAGGGCACAGCTGTTGGCGTGCTCCACTTCTGGCTTGCTGTCATTGTTTTGGGTGCCTCAGCTGACTTTTGGTTTCTTGAGTGAAAATTTCCTAAATGTTTTCTGGTTCTGAGTTGGTTTTGCCTTTTCCCTTTTGAAATTTTGCATTCTGACACAATACAAACAAGAGTTTGGGCACAGTAGCCATTATGAAATAAACAACACAACAAATTGCATTTGAAGCTTAGAAATCTGCAGGTAGCATGACCAAGGTGAGTTTTTGTGTATTGGAAAATAAAATGGAACACTTTGGCTGAAGTGACAGATATTAATTGCCTCCAAACCGAGTTTCACTGCGATTTTCATGTTAATTCAGTCAGAAACCATAGACACTCAGCTGGGAGTTGTTGATGAATCTGCAACCAGCCAGCAATAAGAGAATAAATCAAGCCCAATATCACTAAGAACTCCTGCATTTCTTTGGCTTTTTTCTGATTTTTCTTATTTATCATGGTTTGTAATGAATTTTCTGATGTGAGCTTTGGTTTTGAGGCTGGCATATTGAGTTCAGGGCACAAGAGGATGGTTCTTTTTCAATCAGGGCACAGCTGTTGGCGTGTTCCAATTCTGGCATCCTGACATTTTTTTGGGTGCCTCAGCTGATTTGTGATTTCTTGAGCGGCAATTTCCTAAATGTTTTCTGGGTCTGAGTTGGTTTTGCCTTCTTCCTTCCCAAATTTTGTATTCTGACACAATACAAACAAGAGTTTGGCCAGAGCAGCCATTATGAAATAAAAAACACTACACATAGGTGTTTGAAGCTTAGAAATCTACAGATAACACGACCAAGGTGAGTTTTTGTGTTATGGAAAATAAAATGGAACACTTTGGCTGAGGTGACAGATAGTAATTGCCTCCAAACTGAGTTTCACTGCGATTTTCAGGTTAATTCAGTCAGAATTCCACAGGCAGTCAGCTGGAGGGGTGGATGAATCCGGGAACAGCCCGTTTCCTTGCGACTAAATCCAGCTCAATATCATTATGGATTCTTGCATTTCTTGGCTTTTTTCTCATTTTTCTTATGTATCGTGGTTTGTAATGAATTTCCTGATGTCAGCTTTGGATTTGAGGCTGGAATATGGAGTTCAGGGTCCCGGAAGAATGGCCTTTTTCAATCAGGACTCAGCTGATTGCCTCCTCCAATTCTGCCTTGCTGTCATGGTTTTGGGTGCCTCAGCTGACTTTTGGTTTCTTGAGTGGCAATTTCCTAAATGTTTTCTGTTTCTGAGTTGGCTTTGCCTTCTACCTTCCCAAATTTTGTATGTGATGCAATACAAGGAAGATTTTGGACAGAGTAGCCAATAAGAAATAAAAAACACAACAAATAGGCGTTTGAAGCTTGGAAATCTATAGGTAACATGACCAAAGTGAGTTTTTTTGTTTTGGAAAATAAAATGGAACACTTTGGCTGAGGTGACAGATATTAATTTTCTCCAAACCGAATTTCACTACCATTTTGAGGTGAATTCAGTCAGAATCCCTATTTTCTCAGCTGGGAGTTGTGGATGAATCTGGAAACAGCTGTTTACTTAGGAATAAATCAAGCCCAATATCACTAAGAAAACTTGCATTTCTTTGGCTTTTTTCTGATTTTTCCTATTTATCATGGTTTGAAAAGAATTTTTTGATGTGATTTTTGGTTTTGTGGCTGGCATATTGAGTTTACGGCACAAGAGGAAGGTTCTTTTTCAATCAGGGCACAGCTGTTGGCTTGCTCCAATTCTGGCTTGCTGTCATGGTTTTGGGTGCCTCCGCTGATTTGTGGATTCTTTTTCTGTAGTTTCCTAAATGTTTTCTGGTTCTGATCGGATTTGCCTTCTTATTCCCAAATTTTGTATTCTGACGCAATACAAGCAAGATTTTGGACAGAGTAGCCATTATGAAAGAAAAAAAAAACACAGTAAATTGCCCTTTCAGGATTAGAAATCTACAGGCAACACGACCAAGATGAGTTTCTGTGTTTTGGAAATTCACATGGAACACTTCTGCTGAGGGGACAGATACTAATTCCCTCCAAATTGAGTGTGAGTGCGATTTTGAGGTGAATTCAATCAGAATTCCAAAGTCAGTCTGTGGAAGGGGGGGATGAATCCAGAAACAGCCTGTTTCCTTCTGTCTAAATCCAGCCAAATACCACAAAGGACTCTTGAATTTCTTTGGCTTTCTCAGATTTCCCTTATTTATCATTGTTTGTAATGATTATTTTTTGTGAGCTTTGGTTTTGAGGCTGGAAGATGGAGTTCAGGGCACTGGATTAATGGTTTTGTTCAATCAGGGCACAGCTGTTGGCTTGCTCCAATTCTGGCTTGCTGTCATTGTTTTGGGTGCCTCAGCCGATTTGTGGTTTCTTGAGCGGTAATTTGCTAAATATTTTCTGGGTCTGAGTCGGTTTTACCTTCTTCCTTCCCAAATTTTGTATTCTGATGCAATACAAGCAAGATTTTGACAGAGTAGCCATTATGAAAGAAAAAATAACACAGCAAATTGCCCTTTCAGGATTAGAAATCTACAGGCAACTCGACCAAGATGAGTTTCTGTGTTTTGGAAAATGACATGATACCCTTCTGCTGAGGGGACAGACCCTGATTCCCTCCAAATTGAGTGTGAGTGCGATTTTGAGGTGAATTCAATCAGAATTCCAAAGTCTGTCTGTGAAAGGGGGTATGAATGTAGGAACAGCCAGTTTCCTTGTGTCTGAATCCAGCCAAATATCACAAAGGACTCCTGCATTTCTTTGGCTTTTTCACATTTCCCTTATTTATCATGGTTTGTAATGAATTTTCTGATGTGAGCTTTGGTTTTGAGGCTGGAATATGGAGTTCAGGGCACAGGAGGAATGGTCTTTTTCAAACAGGGCACAGTTGTCGCCTTGCTCCCATTTTGCCTTGCTGTCATTGTTTTGGGTGCCTCAGCTGACTTTTGGTTTCTTGAGCGGCAATTTCCTAAATGTTTTATGGGTCTGAGTTGGTTTTGGCTTCTTCCTTCCCAAATTTTGTATTCTGCCACAATACAAACAAGAGTTTGGGCACGGTAGCCATTATGAAATAAAAAACACAACAAATAGGTGTTTGAAGCTTAGAAATCTACAGGTAACACGACCAAGGTGAGTTTTTGTGTTTTGGAAAATAAAATGGAAACTTTGGCTGAGGTGACAGATATTAATTGCCTCCAAACTGAGTTTCACTGCAATTTTCAGGTGAATTCAGTCAGAATTCCACAGGCAGTTAGCTGGAGGGGTGGATGAATCCGGGAACAGCCGGTTTCCTTGCAACTAAATCAAGCCCAATATCATTATGGATTCTTGCATTTCTTTGGCTTTTTTCTCATTTTTCTTATTTATCATGGTTTGTAATGAATTTTCTGATGTGAGCTTTGGTTTTGAGGCTTGAATATGGAGTTCAGGCACTGGATTAATGGTCTTTTTCAATCAGGGCACAGCTGTTGGCTTGCTCAAGTTCTGGATTGCTGTCATTTTTTTGGTGCCTCAGCTGTCTTTTGGTTTCTTGTGCGGCAATTTCCTAAATGTTTTCTGAGTCTCAGTTGGATTTACCTTCTTCCTTCCCAAATTTTGTATTCTGACGCAATATAAACAAGAGTTTGGACAGAGTAGCCATTATGAAATAAACAACACAACAAATATGCATTTGAAGCTTAGAAATCTACAGGTAACACGACCAAGGTGAGTTTTTGTGTTTTGGAAAATCAAATGGAACACTTTGGCTGAGGTGACAGATAGTAATTGCCTCCAAACCGAGTTTCACTGCGATTTTCATGTTAATTCAGTCAGAAACCACAGACACTCAGCCGGGAGGTATGCATGAATCTGGAAACAGCCATTAACAAGGGAATGATTCAAGCCCAATATCACTAAGAACTCCTGAATTTCTTTGGATTTTTTAGGATTTTTCTTATTTTTCATGGTTTGTAATAAATTTTCTGATGTGAGCTTTGGTTTTGAACCTGCAAGATGGAGTTCAGGGCACCAGAGGAATGGTCTTTTTGAATCAGGTAACAGCTGTTTGCTTACTCCAATTCTGTCTTCCTTTCAAGGTTTTGGGTGCCTCAGTGTCCTTCAGTTTCTTGAGCGGCAATTTCCTAAATGTTTTCTGAATCTCAGTTGGTTTTGCCTTCTTCCTTCCCAAATTTTGTATTCTGACGCAATACAAACAAGAGTTTGGACAGAGTAGCCATTTTGAAATAAACAACACAGCAAATAGGCATTTGAAGCTTAGAAATCTACAGGTAACATGACCAAGGTGAGGTTTTGTGTTTTGGAAAATCAAATGAAACACTTTGGCTGAGGTGACAGATATTAATTGCCTCCAAACTGAGTTTCACTGCGATTTTCAGGTGAATTCAGTCAGAATTCCACAGGCAGTCAGCTGGAGTGGTGGATGAATGCGGGAACAGCCGGTTTCCTTGTGTCTAAATCCAGCCAAATATCACAAAGGACTCTTGCATTTCTTTGGCTTTTTTCTCTTTTTTCTTATTTATCATGGTTTGTAATGAATTTTCTGATGTGAGCTTTGCTTTTGAGGTGGCAATATGGAGTTCAGGGCACCGGAGGAATGGTCTTTTTCAAACAGGGCAGAGCTGTTGGCTTGCTCCACTTCTGGCTTGCTGTCATTGTTTTGGGTGTCTCAGCTGACTTTTGGTTTCTTGAACGGCATTTTCCTAAATGATTACTGGGTCTGAGTTGATTTTGCCTTCTTTCTTCCCAAATTTTTATTCTGATGCAATACAAACAAGAGTTTGTTTACAGTAGCCATTATGAAATAAGCAACAAAACAAATAGGCGTTTGAAGCTTAGAAATCTACAGGTAACACGACCAAGGTGAGTTTTTGTGTTTTGGAAAATACTATGGAACACTTTGGCTGAGGTGACAGATATTAATTGCCTCCAAACAGAGTTTCACTATGATTTTCAGGTTAATTCAGTCAGAAATCCACAGGCAGTCAGCTGGAGTGTTGGATGAATCCGGGAACAGCCGGTTTCCTTGCAACTAAATCAATCCCAATATCATCATGGATTCTTGCAATTCTTTGGCTTTTTTCTCATTTTTCTTATTTATCATGGTTTGTAATGAATTTTCTGATGTGAGCTTTGGTTTTGAGACTGCAATATGGAGTTCAGGGCACTGGATTAATGGTCTTTTTCAATCAGGGCACAGCTGTTGGCTTGCTCAAGTTCTGGCTTGCTTTCATTGTTTTCGGTGCCTCAGCTGACTTTTGGTTTCTTGAGCGGAAATTCGGTAAATGTTTTCTGAGTCTCAGTTGGTTTTGCCTGCTTTCTTCCCAAATTTTGTATTCTGACACAATATAAACAAGAGTTTGGACAGAGTAGCCATTATGAAATAAAAAACACAACAAATAGGCGTTTGAAGCTTAGAAATCTACAGGCAACATGACCAAGGTGAGATTTTGTGTTTTGGAAAATAAAATGGAACACTTTGGCTGTGCTACAGATATTAACTGCCTCCATTCAGCTTAATTCAGTCAGAATTCCACAGTCAGTCAGCTGGATGGGTGGATGAATCCGGTAATAGCCGGTTTCCTTGTGACTAAATGAAGTCCAATATCATTATGGATTCTTGCATTTCTTTGGCTTTTTTCTCATTTTTCTTATTTATCATGGTTTGTAATGAATTTTCTGATGTGAGCTTTGGTTTTTAGGCTGGCATATTGAGTTGAGGTCACAAAAGGAAGGAACTTTTTCAATCAGGGCACAGCTGTTGGCTTGCTCCAATTCTGGCTTGCTGTCATTGGTTTGGGTGCCTCAGCTTACTTAATTCAGTCGGAATTCCACAGGCAGTCAGCTGAAGGGGTGGATGCATCCGGGAACATCTGGTTTCCTTGTGACTAAATCCAGGCCAATATCATTATGGATTCTTGCATTGCTTTGGATTTTTCTCATTTTTCTTTTGTATCATGGTTTGTAATGAATTTTCTGATGTGAGCTTTGGTTTTGAGGCTGGCATATTGAGTTCAGGGCACAAGAGGACGGTTCTATTTCAAACAGGGCACAGCTGTTGGCTTGCTCCAATTCTGGCTTGCTGTCATTGTTTTGGGTGCCTCAGCTGATTTTGGTTTCTTGAGCGGCAATTTCCTAAATGTTTTCTGGGTCTGAGTTGGTTTTGCCTTCTTCCTTCCCAAATTTTGTATTCTGAGGCAATACAAACAAGAGTTTGGACAGAGTAGCGATTATGAAATAAAAAACACAACAAATAGGCGTTTGAAGCTTATACATCTACAGGTAACAAGACCAAGTGAGTTTTTGTGTTTTGGAAAATAAAGTGGAACACTTTGGCTGAGGTGACAGATAGTAATTGCCTCCAAACTGATTGTCACTGCGATTTTCAGGTTAATTCAGTCAGAATTCCACAGGCAGTCAGTTGGAGGGGGGAATGAATCTTGGACGAGCCGATTTCCTTGCTACTAAATCAAGCCCAATATCATTATGGATTCTTGCATTTCTTTGGCTTTTTCTCATTTTTCTTATTTATCATGGTTTGTAATGAATTTTCTGATGTGAGCTTTGGTTTTAAGCTGGCATATTGAGTTCAGGGCACAAGAGGAGGGTTGTTTTTCAATCAGGGCACAGCTGTTGGGTTGCTCCAATTCTGGCTTGCTGTCATTGTTTTGGGTGCCTCAGCTGATTTGTGGATTCTTGAGTGGCAATATCCTAAATGATTTCTGGGTCTGAGTTACTTTTGCCTTCTTATTCCCAAATTTTGTATTCTGATGCAATACAAGCAAGATTTTTACAGAGTAGCCATTATGAATGAAAAAAAAAAAACAAAGCAAATTGGCCTTTCAGGATTAGAACTGTACAGGCAACACAATCAAGATGAGTTTCTTTGTTTTGGATAGTGACATGGACCCCTTCTGCTGAGGGGACAGATACTAATTTCCTCCAAATTGAGTGTGAGTGCCATTTTGAGGTGAATTCAATCAGAATTCCAAAGTCAGTCTGTTTAAGGGTGGGATGAATCCTGAAACAGCCAATTTCCTTGTGACTAAATCAAGCCCAATATCATTATGGATTCTAGCATTTCTTTGGCTTTTTTCTCATTTTCCTTATTTATCATGGTTTGTAATGAATTTTCTGATGTGAGCTTTGGTTTTGAGGCTGCAATATGGAGTTCAGGGCACAAGAGGAAGGTTATTTTTCAAAAAGGGCACAGCTGTTGGCTTGCTCCAATTCTGTCTTGCTGTCATTGTTCTGCATGCCTCAGCTTACTTTTGGTTCCTTTAGCAGTAATTTCCTAAATATTTTCCGGGTCTGAGTTGGTTTTGCCTTCTTACTTCCCAAATTTTGTATTCTGATGCAATACAAACAAGAGTTTGGACAGAGTAGCTATTATGAAATAAAAAGTGCAACAAATAGGCATTTGAAGCTTAGAAATCTACAGGTAACACGACCAAGGTGAGTTTTTGTGTTTTGGAAAATAAAATGGAACACTTTGGCTGAGGTGACAGATATTAATTGCCTCCAAACTGAGTTTCCCTGCGATTTTCAGGTTAATTCCATCAGAATTCCACAGGCATTCAGCTGCAGGGGTGGATGAATCCAGGAACAGCCGGTTTCCTTGCGACTAAATCAAGCCTAATATCATTATGGATTCTTGCATTTCTTTGGCTTTTTCTCATTTCTCTTATGTATCATGGTTTGTAATAAATTTTCTGATGTGAGCTCTGGTTTTAAGGCTGGCATATTGGGTTCAGGGAACAAGAGGATGGTTCTTTTCAATCAGGGCACAGCTGTTGGCCTCCTCCAATTCTGGCTTGCTGTCAATGTTTTGAGTGCTTCAGCAAATTTGTGGATTCTAGTGTGTCAATTTACTAGATGTTTTTTGGGTCTGTGTTGGTTTTGCCTTCTTCCTTCCCAAATTTTGTATTCTGATGCAATACAAACAAGAGTTTGGACAGAGTAGGTATTATGAAATAAAAAACACAACAAATAGCCGTTTGAAGCTTAGAAATCTACAGGTATCACGACCAAGGTGAGTTTTTGTGTTTTGGAAAATCAAATGGAACACTTTGGCTGAGGTGACAGATATTAATTGCCTCCAAACTGAGTTTCACTGTGATTTTCAGGTGAATTCAGTCAGAATACCACAGGCAGTCAGCTGCAGGGGTGGATGAATCCTGGAACAGCCTGTTTCCTTCGAGTGAATCAAGCCCAATATCATAATGGATTCTTGCATTTCTTTGGCCTTTTTCTTATTTTTCTTATTTATCATGGTTTGTAATGAATTTTCTGAGGTGAGCTTTGGTTTTGAAGCTGCAATATGGAGTTCAGGATCCGGGGGAATGGTCTTTTTCCTTTTTTTTTTTTCTTGACAGGCAGAGTGGACAGTGAGAGAGAGAGAGACAGGGAGAAATTTCTTCCTTTGCCGTTGGTTCACCCTCCAATGGCCGCCGCGGCCAGTGTGCTGCGGCGGGCGCACCGCGCTGATCCAATTGCAGGAACCAGGAGCCAGGTGCTTTTCCTGGTCTCCCATGGGGTGCAGTGCCCCAGCACTTGGGCCATCCTCCACTGCACTCCCTGGCCACAGCAGAGGGCTGGCCTGGAAGAGGGGCAACCGGGACAGAATCCGCACCCAGACCGGGACTAGAACCTGGTGTGCTGGGGCCGCTAGGTGGAGGATTAGCTTAATGAGCCGCGGAGCCGGCTGGGAATGGTCTTTTTCAAACAGGGCACAGCTCTTGGCCTGCTCCAATTCTGGCTTGCTGTCATTGTTTTGGGAGCCTCAGACGATTTGTGGTTTCTTGAGCGGCAATATCCTAAATGTTTTCTGCGTCTGAGTTGGTTTTGCCTTCTTCCTTCCCAAATTTTGTATTCTGCCACAATACAAACAAGAGTTTGGGCAGAGTAGCCATTTTGTAATGAAAAACACAGCAAATAGGCGTTTGAAGCTTAGAAATCTACAGGTAACACGACCAAGGTGAGTTTTTGTGTTTTGGAAAATCAAATGGAACACTTTGCCTGAGGAGACAGATATTAATTGCCTCCAAACTGAGTTTCACTGCGATTTTCAGGTGAATTCAGTCAGAATTCCACAGGCAATCAGCAGGAGCGGTGGATGAATCCGGGAATAGCCGGTTTCCTGGCGACTAAATCCAGCCCAATATCATTATGGATTCTTGCATTTCTTTCGCTTTTTTCTCATTTTTCTTATTTATCATGGTTTGTAATGAATTTTTTGATGTGAGCTTTGGTTTTGAGGCTGGCATATTGAGTTCAGGTCACCAGAGGAAGGTTCTTTTTCAATCAGGGCCCAGCTGTTGGCATGCTCCAATTCTGGCTTGCTGTCATTGTTTTGGGTGCCTCAGCTGTCTTTTGGTTTCTTGAGTGGCAATTTACTAAATGTTTTCTGGATCTTAGTTGGTTTGGCCTTCTTCCTTCCCAAATATTGTATTCTGACACGATACAACCAATAGTTTGGACAGAGTTGCCATTATGAATTAAAAAACATTACAAATAGGCCTTTGAAGCTTAGAAATCTACAGGTAACATAACCAAGGTGAGTTTTTATGTTTTGCAAAATCAAATGGAATACTTTGGCTGAGGTCACAGATATATATTGCCTCCAAAGTGAGTTTCACTGCGATTTTTTGGTTAATTCAGTCAGAATTCCACAGGCAGTCAGCAGGAGTGGTGGATGAATCTGGGAACAGCCGGTTTCCTTGCGACTAAATCAAGCCTAATATCATTATGGATTCTTGCATTTCTTTGGCTTTTTTCTCATTTTACTTATTTATCATGGTTTGTAATGAATTTTCTGATGTGAGCTTTGGTTTTGAGGCTGGCATATGGAGTTCAGGGTACCGGAGGAATACTCTTTTTCAAACAGGGCATAGCTGTTGGCCTGCTCCAAATCTGGCTTGCTGTCATTTCTTTGGGTGCCTCAGCTGAATTTTGGTTTCTTGAGCGGCAATTTCCTAAATGTTTGCTGGGTCTGAGTTGGTTTTGCCTTCTTCCTTCCCAAATTTTCTTTTCTGATGGCATGCAAACAAGAGTTTCGGCAGAGTAGCCATTATGAAATAAAAAACACTACAAATATGCATTTAAAGCTTAGAAATCTACAGGTAATACGACCAAGGTGAGTTTTTGTGTTTTAGAAAATCAAATGGAACACTTTGGCTGAGGTTACAGATAGTAATTGCCTCCAAACTGAGTTTCACTGCGATTTTCAGGTGAATTCCATCAGAATTCCACAGGCAGTCCGCTGGAGGGGTGGATGAATCCGGGAACAGCCGGTTTCCTTGTGACAAAATCAAGCTGAATATCATTATGGATTCTTGCATTTCTTTGGCTTTTTTCTCCTTTTTCTTATTTATCATGGTTTGTGATGAATTTTCTGATGTGAGCTTTGGTTTTGAGGCTGGCATATGGAGTTCAGGGCACAAGAGGAATGGTCTTTTTCAAACAGGGCACAGCTGTTGGCCTGCTCCAATTCTTGCTTCCCGTCATTGTTTTGGGTGCCGCGGCTGACTTCAGGTGAATTCAGTCACAATTCCACAGGCATTCAGCTGTAGGGGTGGATGAATCTGGGCACAGCCGGTATCCTTGCGAATAAATCCAGCCCAATATCATTATGGGTTTTCTGGGTCTGAGTTGGTTTTGCTGTCTGCCTTCCCAAATTATCTTTTCTGATGCCATACAAACAAGAGTTTGGGCAGAGTAGCTATTATGAAATAAAAAACACAACAAATAGGATTTTGAAGCTTAGAAATCTACAGGTAGCACGACCATGGTGAGTTTTTGTGTTTTGGAACATAAAATGGAACGCTTTGGCTGAGGTGACAGATATTAATTGCTACCAAACTGAGTTTCACTGTGATTTTCAGGTTAATTCAATCAGAATTCCACAGGCAGTCAGCTGGAGGGGTGGATGAATCTGGGAACAGCCGGTTTCCATGCGAATAAAACAAGCCTAATATCATTATGGATTCTTGCATTTCTTTGGCTTTTTTCTCATTTTTTATTTATCAAGGTTTGTAATGAATTTTCTGATGTGAGATTTGGTTTTGAGGCTGCAATATGCAGTTCAGGGCACCGGAGGAATGGCCTTTTTCAAACAGGGCACAGCTGTTGGCCTGCTCGAATTCTGGCTTGCTGTCATTGTTTTAAGTGCCTCAGCTGACTTTTGGTTTCTTGAGCAGCAATTTCCTGCATGTTTTCAGGGTCTGAGTTGGTTTTGCCTTCTTCCTTCCCAAATTTTGTATTCTGACGCCACACAAACAAGAGTTTCGGCAGAGCAGCCATTTTGTAATGAAAAACACAGCAAATAGGCATTTGAAGCTTAGAAATCTACAGGTAACATGACCAAGGTGAGGTTTTGTGTTTTGGAAAATCAAATGGAACACGTTGGCTGAGTTGACAGATATAAATTGCCTCCAAACTGAGTTTCACTGCGATTTTCAGGTGAATTCAGTCACAATTCCACAGGCAGTCAGCTGGAGGGGTGGATGAATTGGGAACAGCCGGTATCCTTGCGAGTAAATCCAGCCCAATATCATTATGGATTCTTGCATTTCTTTGTCTTTTTTCTCATTTGTCTTATTTATCATGGTTTGTAATGAATTTTCTGATGTCAGCTTTGGTTTTGAAGCTGCAATATGGAGTTCAGGGCACCGGAGGAATGGCCTTTTTCCATCAGGACACAGCTGTTGGCTTGCTCCAATTCTGGCTTGCTATCATTATTTTGGGAGCCTCAGCTGATTTTGGTTTCTTGAGTGGAAATTTGCTAAATGTTTTCTGGGTCTGAGTTGGTTTTGCCTTCTTCCTTCCCAAATTTTGTATTCTGACGGCATACAAACAAGAGTTTGGACAGAGTAGCCATTATGGAATGAAAAACACAACCAATAGGCATTTGAAGCTTAGAAATCTACAGGTAACACGACCAAGGTGAGTTTTTGTGTTTTGGAAAGTCAAATGGAACACTTTGGCTAGGTGACAGATATTAATTGCCTCCAAACTGAGTTTCACTGCGATATTCAGGTTAATTCAGTCAGAATTCCACAGGCAGTCACCTGGAGGGGTAGATGAATCCGGGAACAGCCGGTTTCCTTGCGACTAAATCAAGCCCAATATCATTATGGATTCTTGCATTTCTTTGGCTCTTATTTTTCTTATTTATCATGGTTTGTAATGAATTTTCTGATGTGCGCTTTGGTTTTTAGGCTGGCATATGGAGTTCAGGGCACAAGAGGAATGGCATTTTCAATCAGGGCATAAGTGTTGGCTTGCTCCAATTCTGGCTTGCTGTCATTGTTTTGGGTGCCTCAGCCGATTTGTGGTTTTTTGAGCGGCATTTTCCTAAATGTTTTCTGGGTCTGAGTTGGTTTTTCCTTCTTCCTTCCCAAATTTTGTATTCTGATGCAATATAAACAAGAGTTTGGTCAAAGTAGCCATTATGAAATAAAAAACACAACAAACAAGCATTTCAAGGTTATACATGTACAGAAAACACGACCAAGGTGTGTTTTTGTGTTTTGGAAAATCAAATGGAACACTTTGACTGAGGTGACAGATATTAATTGCCTCCAAACTGAGTTTCACTGCGATGTTCAGGTTAATTCAGTCGAATTCCACAGGTAGCCAGATGGAGGGGTGGATGAATCTGGGAACAGCCAGTTTCCTTGCGACTGAATCAAGCCCAATATCATTATGGATTCTTGCATTTCTTTGGCTTTTTTCTCATTTTTCTTATTTATGATGGTTTGTAATGAATTTTCTGATGTGAGCTTTGGTTTTGAGTCTGGAAGATGGAATTCAGGGCAGAAGAGGATGGTTCTTTTTCAATCAGTGCACAGCTCTTTGCTTGCTCCAATTCTGGTTTAATGTAATTGGTTTGGGTACCTCAGCTGACTTTTGGTTTCTTGAGCGGCAATTTCCTAAATGTTTTCTGGGTCTGAGTTGGTTTTGCCTTCTTCCTTGTCAAATTTTGTATTCTGACGCAATACAAAAAAGAGTTTGGTTAAAGTAGCCATTATGAAATAAAAACCATGACAAATAGGCTTTTGAAGCTTAGAAATCTACAGGTAACACGACCATGGTGAGTTTTTGTGTTTTGGAAAATCAAATGGAACACTTTGGCTGAGGTGACAGATATTAATTGCTTCCAAACTGAGTTTCACTGTGATTTTCAGGTTAATTCAGTCAGAATTCCACAGGTAGTCAGCTGGAGGGGGGGATGAATCTGGGAAGAGCTGATTTCCTTGAGACTAAATCAAGCCCAATATCATTATGGATTCTTGCATTTCTTTGGCTTTTTTCTCATTTTTCTTATGTATCATGGTTTGTAGTGAATTTTCTGATGTGAGCTTTGGTTTTGAGTCTGCAATATGGAGTTCAGGGCACAAGAGGAAGGTTCTTTTTCAAACAGGGCACAGCCATTTGCTTGCTCCAGTTCTGGCTTGCTGTCATTGTTTTGGGTGCCTCAGCTGATTTTTGGTGTGTTGAGTGGCAATTTCCTAAATGTTTTCTGGGTCAGAGTTGGTTTTGCCTTCTTCCTTCCCAAATTTTGTATTCTGACGCCATACAAACAAGAGGTTGGACAGAGTAGCCATTATGAAATAAAAAAAAAACACAAGAAATAGGAGTTTGAAGCTTAGAAATCTACAGGTAACACGACCAAGGTGAGATTTTGTGTTTTGGAAAATCAAATGGAACACTTTGGCTGAGGTGACAGATATTAATTGCTTCCAAACTGAGTTTCACTGTGATTTTCAGGTTAATTCATTCGAATTCCACAGGTAGTCAGCTGGAGGGGGGGATGAATCTGGGAAGAGCTGATTTCCTTGAGACTAAATCAAGCCCAATATCATTATGGATTCTTGCATTTCTTTGGCTTTTTTCTCATTTTTCTTATGTATCATGGTTTGTAGTGAATTTTCTGATGTGAGCTTTGGTTTTGAGTCTGCAATATGGAGTTCAGGGCACAAGAGGAAGGTTCTTTTTCAAACAGGGCACAGCCATTTGCTTGCTCCAGTTCTGGCTTGCTGTCATTGTTTTGGGTGCCTCAGCTGATTTTTGGTGTGTTGAGTGGCAATTTCCTAAATGTTTTCTGGGTCAGAGTTGGTTTTGCCTTCTTCCTTCCCAAATTTTGTATTCTGACGCCATACAAACAAGAGGTTGGACAGAGTAGCCATTATGAAATAAAAAAAACCACAAGAAATAGGAGTTTGAAGCTTAGAAATCTACAGGTAACACGACCAAGGTGAGATTTTGTGTTTTGGAAAATCAAATGGAACACTTTGGCTGAGGTGACAGATATTAATTGCCTCCAAACTGAGTTTCACTGCGATTTTCAGGTTAATTCTGTCAGAATTCCACAGGCAGTCAGCTGGAGTGGTGGATGAATCCGGGAAAGATGGTTTCCTTGCGACTATATCAAGCCCAATATCATTGTGGATTCTTGCATTTCTTTGGCTTTTTTCTCATCTTTCTTATTTATCATGGTTTGTAATGAATTTTCGGATGTGAGCTTTGGTTTTGAGGCTGGCATTTTGAGTTCAGGGCACCGGAGGAATGGTCCTTTTCAAACAGGGCACAGCTGTTGGCCTGCTCCAATTCTGGCTTGCTGTCATTTTATTTTGGGTGCCTCAGCTTATTAGTGGTTACTTGATCGGCAATTTTCTGAATGTTTTCTGGGTCTGAGTTGCTTTTGCCTTCTTCCTTGTCAAATTTTGTATTCTGACGCAATACAAACAAGAGTTTCAGCAGAGTAGCCATTATGAAATAAAAAACACAACAAATAGGGGTTTGAAGCTTAGAAATCTACAGGTAACACGACCAAGGTGAGTTTTTGTGTTTTGGAAAATCAAATGGAACACTTTGGCTGAGGAGACAGATATTAATTGCCTCCAAAAAGAGTTTCAATGCGATTTTCAGGTTAATTCAGTCAGAATTCCACAGGCTGTCAGCTGGAGGGGTGGATGAATCCGGGAACAACCGGTTTCTTTGCGACTCAATCAAGCCCAATAGCATTATGGATTCTTGCATTTCTTTGGCTTTTTTCATCGTTTTCATATTTATCATCGTTTCTAATGAATTTTCTGATGTGAGTTTTGGTTTTGAGGCTGCAATATGGAGTTCAGAGTAACGGAGGAATGGTCTTTTTCAAACAGGGCACAGCTGTTGGCCTGCTCCAATTCTGGTTTGCTGTCATTCTTTTGAGTGCCTCAGCTGATTTGTGGTTTCTTGTGTGGCAATTTCCTACATGTTTTCTAGGTCTGAGTTGGTTTTGCCCCCTTCCTTCCCAAATTTTGTATTCTGACGCCATGCAAACAAGAGTTTGGGTAGAGTAGCCATTATGAAATAAAAAACACAACACATAGGCGTTTGAAGCTTAGAAATCTACAGGTAACACGACCAAGGTGAGTTTTTGTGTTTTGGAAAATCAAATGGAACACTTTGGCTGAGGTGACAGATATTAATTGCCTCCAAACTGAGTTTCACTGCGATTTTCAGGTGAATTCAGTCAGAATTCCACAGGCAGTCAGCTGGAGGGGTGGATGAATCCGGGAACAGCCCGTTTCCTTGCGACTAAATCAAGCCCAATATCATTATGGATTCTTGCATTTCTTTGAATTTTTTGCATTTTTCTTATTTATCATGGTTTGTAATGAATTTTGTGATGTCAGCTTTGGTTATGAGGCTGCAATATGGAGTTCAGGGCACCGGGGGAATGGTCTTTTTCAATCAGGGCACAGCTGTTAGTCTGCTCTAATTCTGGCTTGCTGTCATTGCTTTGAGTGCCTCAGCCGATTTGTGGTTTCTTGAGCGGCAATTTCCTACATGTTTTCTGGGTCTGAATTGATTTTGCCTTCTTCCTTCCCAAATTTTGTATTCTGACGCAATACAAACAAGAGTTTTTACAAAGTAGCCATTTTGTAATGAAAAACATAGCATATAGGCGTTTGAAGCTTAGAAATCTACAGGTAACACGACCAAGGTGAGGTTATGTGTTTTGGATAATAAAATGGTCTGAGGTGACAGATATTAATTGCCTCCAAACTGAGTTTCACTGCGATTTTCAGGTGAATTCAGTCAGAATTCCACAGGCAGTCAGCTGCAGTGGTCGATGAATCCTGGAACAGCCGGGTTCCTTGAGACTAAATCAAGCCCAATATCATTATGCATTCTTGGAATTCTTTGGCTTTTTTCTCATTTTCCTTATTTTTCATGGTTTGTAATGAATTTTCTGAAGTGAGCTTTGGTTTTGAGGCTGCAATATGGGGTTCAGGGCACCGGAGGAATGGTCTTTTTCAAACACGGCACAGCTGTTGGCCTGCTCCAATTCTGCCTTGCTGTCATTGTTTTGAGTGCCTCAGCCGATTTGTGGTTTTTTGAGCGGCAATTTCTTAAATGTTTTCTGGGTCTGAGTTGGTTTTGCCTTCTTCCTTCCCAAATTTTGTATTCTGACGCAATACAAACAAGAGTTTGTTTAAAGTAGCCATTATGAAATAAAAAACACTACAAATAGGCATTTTAAGCTTAGAAATCTGCAGGTAACACGACCAAGGGGAGTTTTTGTGTTTTGGAAAATACAATGGAACACTTTGGCTAGGTGACAGATATTAATTGCCTCCAAACTGAGTTTCACTGCGATATTCAGGTTAATTCAGTCAGAATTCCACAGGCAGTCCACTGAAGGGGCGGATGAATCCGGGAACAGCCGGTTTCCTTGCGACTAACTCAAGCCCAATATCATTATGGATTCTTGCATTTTTTGGCTTTTTTCTCTGGTTTTTTTTTTTTTTTTTTTTTTTTTTTTTTTTTTGACAGGCAGAGTGGATACAGAGAGAGAGACAGAGAGAGAAAGGTCTTCCTTTGCCGTTGGTTCACCCTCCAATGGCCGCCGCTGCATCCGGCGCACCGCGCTGATCCTGGCAGGAGCCAGGAGCCAGGTGCTTTTCCTGGTCTCCCATGGGGTGCAGGGCCCAAGCACCTGGGCCATCCTCCACTGCACTCCCTGGCCATAGCAGAGAGCTGGCCTGGAAGAGGGGCAACCGGGACAGAATCCGGCGCCCCAACCGGGACTAGAACCCGGTGTGCCGGCGCCGCAAGGTGGAGGATTAGCCTATTGAGCCACGGCGCCGGCTCGCTCTGTTTTCTTATTTATCATGGTTTGTAATGAATTTTCTGATGTGAGCTTTGGTTCTGAGGCTGGCATATTGAGTTCAGGGCACCGGAGGAATGGTCTTTTTCAAACAGGGCACAGCTGTTGGCCTGCTCCAATTCTGCCTTGCTGTCATTGTTTTAAGTACCTCAGCCGATTTGTGGCTTCTTGAGCGGAAATTTTAAATGCTTTCTGGACAGAGTAGCCATTATGAAATAAAAAATACAACTAATAGGCGTTTGAATCTTAGAAATCTACAGGTAACACGAGCAAGGTGAGTTTTTGTGTTTTGGATAATAAAATGGTCTGAGGTGACAGATATTAATTGCCCCCAAACTGAGTTTCACTGCGATTTTCAGGTTAATTCAGTCAGAATTCCACAGGCAGTCAGCTGGAGGGGTGGATGAATCCAGGAACAGCCGGTTTCCTTGAAACTAAATCAAGCCCAATATCATTATGCATTCTTGCATTTGTTTGGCTTTTTTCTCATTTTTCTTATTTATCATGGATTGTAATGCATTTTCTGATGTCAGCTTTGGTTTTGAGGCTGCAATATGGAGTTCAGGGCACCGGGGCAATGGTCTTTTTCAAACACGGCACAGCTGTTGGCCTGCTCCAATTCTGGCTTGCTGTCATTGTTTTGAGTGCCTCAGCCGATTAGTGGTTTCTTGAGCGGCAATTTCCAAAATGTTTTCTGGGTGTGAGTTGGTTTTGCCTTCTTCCTTCCCAAATGTTGTATTCTGACACAATACAAACAAGAGTTTGGGCAGAGTAGCCATTATGAAATAAAAAACAATACAAATAGGCGTTCGAAGCTCAGAAATCTACAGGTAACAGGACAAGATGAGGTTTTGTGTTTTGGCAAATAAAATGGAACACTTTGGCTGAGGTGACAGATATTAATGGCCTCCAAAGTGAGTTTCACTGCGATTTTCAGGTGAATTCAGTCAGAATTCCACAGGCAGTCAGCTGGAGGGGTGGATGAATCTGGGAACAGCAAATTTCCTTGCGACTAAATCAAGCCCAATATCATTATGGATTCTAGCATTTCTTTGGCTTTTTTCTCATTTTTCATATTTATCATGGTTTGTAATGAATTTTCTGATGTGAGCTTTGGTTTTGAGGCTGCAATATGGAGTTCAGGGCACAAGAGGAAGGTTATTTTAAAAAAGGGCACAGCTGTTGACTTGCTCCAATTCTGCCTTGCTGTCATTGTTTTGGGTGCCTTAGCTGACTTTTGGTTTCTTGAGCGGCAATTTCCTAAATGTTTTCTGTGTCTGAGAGGTTTTTGCCTTCTTCCTTCCCAAATTTTGTATTGTGACGCAATACAAACATGAGTTCAGACAGAGTACCGATTATGAAATAAAAAACACAACAAATAGGCGTTTGAAGCTTAGAAATCTACAGGAAACATGACGAAGGTGAGTTTTTGTGATTTGGAAAATCAAATGGAACACTTTGGCTGAGGTGACAGATATTAATTGCCTCCAAACTGAGGTTCACTGCGATTTTCCGGTTAATTCAGTCATATTTCCACAGGCAGTCAGCTGGAGGGGTGGATGAATCTGGGAACAGCCAATTTCCTTGCGACTAAATCAAGCCCAATATCATTATGGAGTCTTGCATTTCTTTGGCTTTTTTCTTCGTTTTCTTATTTATCATGGTTTGTAATGAATTTTCTGATGTGAGATTTGGTTTTGAGGCTGCAATATGGAGTTCAGGGTAACAGAGGAATGGTCTTTTTCAAACAGGGCACAGCTGTTGGCCTGCTCCAATTCTGGCTTGCTGTCATTGTTTTGGGTGCCTCAGCTGATTATTGGTCTTTTGAGCGGCAATTTACTACATGTTTTCTGGGCCTGAATTGGTTTTGCCTTCTTCCTTCCCAAATTTTGTATTCTGACGCAATACAAACAAGAGTTTCGGCAGAGTAGCCATTATGAAATAAAAAACACAACAAATAGTCATTTGAAGCTTAGAAATCGACAGGTAACACGAGCAAGGTGAGTTTTTGTGTTTTCGAAAATAAAATGGAACACTTTGGCTGAGGTGACAGATATTAATTGCCTCCAAACTGAGTTTCACTGCAATTTTCAGGTGAATTCAGTCAGAATTCCACAGGCAGTCAGCTGGAGGGGTGGATGAATCTGGGAATAGCCGGTTTCCTTGCGATTGAATCAAGCCCAATATCATTATAGATTCTTGCATTTCTTTGGCTTTTTTCTTATTTTTCTTATTTATCATGGTTTGTAATGAATTTTCTGATGTGAGCTTTATTTTGAGGCTGCAATATAGACTTCAGTGCAGAAGAGAATGGTTCTTTTTCAATCAGGGCACACCTCTTTGCTTGCTCCAATCTGGTTTAATGTCATTGCTTTGGGTACCTCTGCTGACTTTTGGTTTCTTGAGCGGCAATTTCCTAAATGATTTCTGGGTGTGAGTTGGTTTTGCCTTCTTCCTTCCCAAATGTTGTATTCTGATGCAATACAAACAAGAGTTTGGTTAAAGTAGCCATTATGAAATAAAAAACACAACAAATAGTCGTTTGAAGCTTAGAACTCTACAGGTAACACAACAAAGGTGAGTTTTTGTGTTTTGGAAAAGAAAATGGAACACTTTGGCTGAGGTGACAGATATTAATTGCCTCCAATCTGAGTTTCACTGCGATTTTCAGCTGAATTCAGTCAGAATTCCACAGGCAGTCAGCTGCAGTGGTCGATGAATCCTGGAACAGCCGGTTTCCTTGAGACTAAATCAAGCCCAATATCATTATGCATTCTTGGAATTCTTTGGCTTTTTTCTCATTTTCCTTATTTTTCATGGTTTCTAATGAATTTCCTGATGTGAGCTTTGGTTTTGAGGCTGCAATATGGAGTTCAGGGCACCGGAGGAATGGTCTTTTTCAAACAGGGCACAGCTTTTGGCCTGCTCCAATTCTGGCTTGCTGTTATTGTTTTGAGTGCCTCAGCTGACTTTTGGTTTCTTGAGCTGCAATTTCCTACATGTTTTCTGAGTCTGAGTTGGTTTTGCCTTTTTCCTTCCCAAATTTTGTATTCTGACGCCATACAAACAAGAGTTTGGGGCGAGTAGCCAGTGTGAAATACAAAAGACAACAAATAGTCTTTTGAAGCTTAGAAATCTACAGGTAACACGACCAAGGTGAGTTTTTGTGTTTTGGAAAATCAAATGGAACACTTTGGCTGAGGTGACAGATATTAATTGCCTCCAAACTGAGTTTCACTGCGATTTTCAGGTAAATTCAGTCAGAATTCCACAGGCAGTCAGCTGGAGGGGTGGATGAATCCGGGAACAGCCGGTTTCCTTGCAACTCAATCAAGCCCAATATCATTATGGATTCTTGCATTTCTTTGGCTTTTTTCTCATCTTTCTTATTTATCATGGTTTAAATGAATTTTCTGATGTGAGCTTTGGTTTTTAGGCTGCAATATGGAGTTCAGGGCACCGGAGGAATGGTCTTTTTCAAACAGGGCACAACTGTTGGCCTGCTCCAATTCTGCCTTGCTGTCATTGTTTTGAGTGCCTCAGCCGATTTGTGGTTTTTTGAGCGGCAATTTCTTAAATGTTTTCTGGGTCTGAGTTGGTTTTGCCTTCTTCCTTCCCAAATTTTGTATTCTGACGCAATACAAACAAGAGTTTGTTTAAAGTAGCCATTATGAAATAAAAAACACTACAAATAGGCGTTTTAAGCTTAGAAATCTACAGGTAACACGACCAAGGGGAGTTTTTGTGTTTTGGAAAATACAATGGAACACTTTGGCTAGGTGACAGATATTAATTGCCTCCAAACTGAGTTTCACTGCGATATTCAGGTTAATTCAGTCAGAATTCCACAGGCAGTCCGCTGAAGGGGTGGATGAATCCGGGAACAGCCGGTTTCCTTGCGACTAACTCAAGCCCAATATCATTATGGATTCTTGCATTTTTTGGCTTTTTTCTCCGTTTTCTTATTTATCATGGTTTGTAATGAATTTTCTGATGTGAGCTTTGGTTTTGAGGCTGGCATATTGAGTTCAGGGCACTGGAGGAATGGTCTTTTTCAAACAGGGCACAGCTGTTGGCCTGCTCCAATTCTGCCTTGCTGTCATTGTTTTAAGTACCTCAGCCGATTTGTGGTTTCTTGAGCGGAAATTTTAAATGTTTTCTGGACAGAGTAGCCATTATGAAATAAAAAATACAACAAATAGGCGTTTGAAGCTTAGAAATCTACAGGTAACACGAGCAAGGTGAGTGTTTGAGTTTTAGATAATAAAATGGTCTGAGGTGACAGATATTAATTGCCTCCAAACTGAGTTTCACTGCGATTTTCAGGTTAATTCTGTCAGAATTCCACAGGCAGTCCGCTGGCGGGGTGGATGAATCCAGGAACAGCCGGTTTCCTTGCGACTAACTAAAAGCCAATATCATTATGGATTCTTGCATTTCTTTGACTTTTTTCTCATTTTTCTTATTTATCATGGTTTGTAATGCATTTTCTGATGTCAGCTTTGGTTTTGAGGCTGCAATATGGAGTTCAGGGCACCGGGGCAATGGTCTTTTTCAAACACGGCACAGCTGTTGGCCTGCTCCAATTCTGGCTTGCTGTCATTGTTTTGAGTGCCTCAGCCGATTAGTGGTTTCTTGAGCGGCAATTTCCAAAATGTTTTCTGGGTCTGAGTTGGTTTTGCCTTCTTCCTTCCCAAATGTTGTATTCTGACACAATACAAACAAGAGTTTGGGCAGAGTAGCTATTATGAAATAAAAAACACTACAAATAGGCTTTTGAAGCTTAGAAATCTGCAGGTAACACGACCAAGGGGAGTTTTTGTGTTTTGGAAAATCAAATGGAACACTTTGGCTGAGGTGACAGTTATTTAATGCCTCCAAACGGAGTTTCACTGCGATATTCAGGTTAATTCAGTCACAATTCCACAGGCAGTCAGCTGGAGGGGTGGATGAATCCAGGAACAGCCGGTTTCCTTGCGACTGAACCAAGCCCAATATCATTATGGATTCTTGCATTTCTTTGGCTTTTTTCTCATTTTTCTTATTTATCATGGTTTGTAATGAATTTTCTGATGTGAGCTTTGGTTTTGAGGCTGCAATATGGAGTTCAGGGCACAAGAGGAAAGTTATTTTTCAAAAAGGGCACAGCTGTTGGCCTGCTCCAATTCTGCCTTGCTGTCATTGTTTTGAGTGCCTTAGCTGAATTTTGGTTTCTTGATCGGCAATTTCCTAAATGTTTTCTGTGTCTGAGATGTTTTTGCCTTCTTCCTTCCCAAATTTTGTATTGTGACGCAATAGAAACATGTGTTCAGACAGAGTACCGATTATGAAATAAAAAACACAACAAATAGGCGTTTGAAGGTTATGATTCTACAGGTATCATGACCAAGGTGAGTTTTTGAGTTTTGAAAAATCAAATGGAACACTTTGGCTGAGGTGACAGATATTAATTGCCTTCAAACTGAGTTTCACTGCATTTTTCAGGTTAATTCAGTCAGAATTCTACAGGCAGTCAGCTGGAGGGGTGGATGAATGCAGGAACATCCGGTTTCCTTGCGACTAAATCAAGTCCAATATCATTATGGATTCTTGCATTTCTTTGGCTTTTTTCTCATTTTTCTTATTTGTAATGGTTTGTAATGCATTTTCTGATGTGAGCTTTGGTTTTGAGGCTGGCATATTGACTTCAGGACACAAGAGGATGGTTCTGTTTCAATCAGGGCACAGTTGTTGATTTGCTCCAATTCCGGCTTGCTGTCATTGTTTTGGATGCCTCAGAAGATTCGTGGTTTCTTGAGTGGCAATTTCATAAATGTTTTCTGTGTCTGAGTTGGATTTGCCTTCTTATTCCCAAATTTTGTATTCTGATGCAATGCAAAGAAGAGTTTGGACAGAGTAGCCATTATGAAATAAACAACACAACAAATAGGCATTTGAAGCTTGGAAATCTACAGGTAACAAGACCAAGGTGAGTTTTTGTGTTTTGGAAAATAAAATGGAACACTTTGGCTGAGGTGACAGATATTAATTGCCTCCAAACTGAGTTTCACTGCAATTTTCAGGTTAATTCAGTCAGAATTCCACACGCAGTCAGCTGGAGTGTTGGATGAATCCGGGAACAGCCGGTTTCCTTGCAACTAAATCCAGCTCAATATCATTATGGTTTCTTGCATTTCTTGGCTTTTTTCTCATTTTTCTTATGTATCGTGGTTTGTAATGAATTTCCTGATGTGAGCTTTGGTTTTGAGGCTGGAATATGGAGTTCAGGGTACCGGAAGAATGGCCTTTTTCAATCAGGACTCAGCTGATTGCCTGCTCCAATTCTGGCTTGCTGTCATGGTTTTGGGAGCCTCAGCTGACTTTTGGTTTCTTGAGTGGCAATTTCCTAAATGTTTTCTGGGTCTGAGTTGGCTTTGCCTTCTACCTTCCGAAATTTTGTATGTTGATGCAATACAAGCAAGATTTTGGACAGAGTAGCCATTATGAAATAAAAAACACAACAAATAGGCGTTTGACGCTTTGAAATCTATAGGAAACATGACCAAAGTGAGTTTTTTTGTTTTGGAAAATAAAATGGAACACTTTGGCTGAGGTGACAGATATTACTTGTCTCCAAACCGAATTTCACTGCCATTTTGAGGTTAATTCAGTCAGAATCCCTATTCACTCAGCTGGGAGTTGTGGATGAATCTGGAAACAGCTGTTTACTTAGGAATAAATCAAGCCCAATATCACTAAGAAAACTTGCATTTCTTTGGCTTTTTTCAGATTTTTCCTATTTATCATGGTTTGAAATGAATTTTCTGATGTGAGCTTTGGTTTTGTGGCTGGCATATTGAGTTTAGGGCACAAGAGGAAGGTTCTTTTTCAATCAGGGCACAGCTGTTGGCGTTCTCCAGTTCTGCTTGCTGTCATTGTTTTGGATTCCTTAGCTGATTTGTGGATTCTTTTTCTGCAGTTTCCTAAATGTTTTCTGGTTCTGATCGGATTTGCCTTCTTATTCCCAAATTTTGTATTCTGACGCAATACAAGCAAGATTTTGGACAGAGTAGCCATTATGAAAGAAAAAAAAAAAACACAGTAAATTGCCCTTTCAGGATTAGAAGTCTACAGGCAACACGACTAAGATGAGTTTTTGTGCTTTGGAAAATGACATGGAACACTTCTGCTGAGGGGACAGATACTAATTCCCTCCAAATTGAGTGTGAGTGCGATTTTGAGGTGAATTGAGTCAGAATTCCAAAGTCAGTCTGTGGAAGAGGGGGATGAATCCGGAAACAGCCTGTTTCCTTCTGTCTAAATCCAGCCAAATACCACAAAGGACTCTTGAATTACTTTGGCTTTCTCAGATTTCCCTTATTTATCATTGTTTGTAATGATTTTTTTTTTGTGAGCTTTGGTTTTGAGGCTGGAATATGGAGTTCAGGGCACTGGATTAATGGTCTAGTTCAATCAGGGCACAGCTGTTGGCTTGCTCCAATTCTGGCTTGCTTTCAAGGTTTTGGGTGCCTCAGCCCATTTGTGGTTTCTTGAGCGGCAATTTCCTACATGTTTTCTGGCTCTGAGTAGGTTTTGCCTTCTTCCTTCCCAAATTTTGTATTCTGGCGTAATACAAACAAGAGTTTGGACAGAGTAGTCATTATGAAATAAAAAACACAACAAATATGCGTTTGAAGCTTATATATGTACTGGTCACAAGACCAAGGTATGATTTTTTGTTTTCGAAATTAAAATTGAACACTCTGGCTGAGGTGACAGATATTAATTGCCTCCAAAACCGAGTTTCACTGCGATTTTCAGATTAATTCAGTTAATTCAGTTAGGATTCCACAGGCTTGCATTTCTTTGGCTTTTTCTCATTTCCCTTATTTATCATGGTTTGTAATGAATTTTCTGATGTGAGCTTTGGTTTTGAGGCTGGAATATGGAGTTCAGGGTACTGGAGGAATGGTCTTTTTCAAACAGGGCACAGCTGTTGGCTTGCTCCAATTCTGGCTTGCTGTCATTGTTTTGGGTGCCTCAGCTCAATTTTGGTTTGTTGAGCGGCAATTTCCTAAATGTTTTCTTGGTCTGATTTGGTTTTGCCTTCCTCCTTCCCAAATTTTGTATTCTGACGCCATACAAACATGAGTTTGGGCAGAGTACCGATTATGAAATACAAAACACAACAAATGGGCATTTGAAGCTTAAAAATCTACAGGTTACATGACCAAGGTGAGTTTTTGTGTTTTGGAAAAAAAAATGTTACACTTTGGCTGAGGTCACAGATATTAATTGACTCCAAACTGAGTTTCACTGCGATTTTCAGGGTAATTCAGTCAGAATTCCACAGGCAGACAGCTGGAGGTATGGATGAATCTGGGGACAGCCGGTTTCCTTGCGACTAAATCAAGCCCAATATCCTTAAGGATTCTTGAATTTCTTTGGCTTTTTTCTCTGTTTTCTTATTTATCATGGTTTGTAATGAATTTTCTGATGTGAGCTTTGGTTTTGAGGCTGGCATATTGAATTCAGGGCACAAGAGGAAGGTTCTTTTTCAATCAGGGCACAGCTGTTGGCTTGCTCCAATTCTGGCTTGCTGTCATTGTTTTGGGTGCCTCAGCTGATTTGTGGTTTCTTGAGCGGCAATTTCCTTAATGTTTTCTGGGTCTGAGTCGGTTTTGCCTTCTTATTCCCATGTTTTGTATTCTGATGCAATACAAGCAAGATTTGGACAGAGTAGCCATCATGAAAGAAAAAAAAAACACAGAAATTTCCCTTTCAGGATTAGAAATCTACTGGCAACATGATCAAGATTAGTTTCTGTGTTTTGGAAAATGACATGGAACCCTTCTGCTGAGGGGACAGATTCTAATTCCCTCCAAATTGAGTGTGAGTGCGATTTTGAGGTGAATTCAATCAGAATTCCAAAGTCTGTCTGTGGAAGGGGGGATGAATCTTTAAACAGCCAGTTTCCTTGTGTCTAAATCCAGCCAAATATCACTAAGAACTCGTGCATTTCTTTGGCTTTTGTCTCATTTTTCTGATTTATCATGGTTTGTAATGAATTTTCTGATGTGAGCTTTGGTTTTGAGGCTGGCATATTGAGTTCAGGGCACCGGATCAATGGTCTTTTTCAAACAGGACACAGCTGTTGGCTTGTTGCAATTCTGGCTTACTGTCATTGTTTTGCGTGCCTCAGCTGTTTTTGGTTTCTTTAGCGGCAATTTCCTACATGTTTTCTGGGTCTGAGTTGGTTTTGCCTTCTTCCTTTCCAAATTTTGTATTCTGACGTAATACAAACAAGAGTTTGGACAGAGTAGCCATTATGAAATAAAAAACACAACAAATATGCGTTTGAAGCTTATATATGTACAGGTAACACGAGCAAGGTAAGTTTTTGTGTTTTCGAAAGTAAAATTGAACACTCTGGCTGAGGTAACAGATATTAATTGCCTCCAAAACCGAGTTTCACTGCAATTTTTTTGTTAATTCATTCAGAAACCAAAGACACTCAGTTGGGAGGTGTGGATGTATCTGGAAACAGCCGTTAACATGGCCATAATTCAAGCCCAATATCCCTAGGAACTCCTGCATTTCTTTGGCTTTTTTCTCATTTTTCTTATTTATCATGGTTTGTAATGAATTTTCTGATGTGAGCTTTGGTTTTGAGGCTGGCATATGGAGTTCAGGGCACAAGAGGAAGGTTCTTTTTCAATCAGGGCACAGCTGTTGTCTTTCTCCAATTCTGGCTTGCTGTCATTGTTGTGGGTTCCTCAGCTGACTTTTGGTTTCTTGAGTGGCAATTTCCTAAATGTTTTCTGGGTCTGAGTTGGTTTTGCCTTCTTCCTTCACAAATTTTGTATTCTGACGCAATACAAACAAGAGTTTGGACAGAGTAGCCATCATGAAATAAAAACACAACAAATAGGCATTTGAAGATTTGAAATCTAGAGGTAAGAAGACTAAGGTGAGTTTTTGGGTTTTGGAAGATAAAATATTACACTTTGGCTGAGGTGACAGATATTAATTGCCTCCAAACCGAGTTTCACTGCGATTTTTTTGTTAATTCATTCAGAAACCAAAGACACTCAGCTGGGAGGTGTGGATGAATCTGGAAACAGCCGTTTACATGGCAATAAATCAAGCCCAATATTACTAAGAACTCCTGCATTTCTTTGGCTTTTTTCTCATTTTTCTTATTTATCATGGTTTGTAATGAATTTTCTGATGTGAGCTTTGGTTTTGAGGCTGGTATATTGAGCTCAGGGCACAAGAGGAAGGTTCTTTTTCAATCAGGGCACAGCTGTTGGCTTGCTCCAATTCTGGCTTGCTGTCATTGTTTTGGGTGCCTCAGCCGATTTGTGGTTTCTTGAGCGGCAATTTCCTGAATGTTTTCTGGGTCTGAGTCGGTTTGGCCTTCTTATTCCCAAATTTTGTATTCTGAATCAATACAAGCAAGATTTTGGCAGAGTAGCCATTACGAAAGAAAAAAAAAATACACAGCAAATTGCCCTTTCAGGATTAGAAATCTACAGGCAACTCGACCAAGATGAGTTTCTGTGTTTTGGAAAATGACATGGAACACTTCTGCTGAGGGGACAGATTCTAATTCCCTCCAAATTGAGTGTGAGTGCGATTTTGAGGTGAATTCAATCAGAATTCCAAGGTCTGTCTGTGGAAGGGGGGGATGAATCTGGAAACAGCCAGTTTCTTTGTGTCTAAATCCAGCCAAATACCACAAAGGACTCTTGAATTTCTTTGGCTTTCTCAGATTTCCCTTATTTATCATGGTTTGTAATGAATTTTCTGATGGGAGCTTTGGTTTTGAGGCTGCAATTTGGAGTTCAGGGCACCGCAGGAATGGTCTTTTTAAAACAGGGCACAGCTGTTGGCTTGCTCCAATTCTGTCTTGCTTTCAAGGTTTTGGGTGCCTCAGCTGATTTGTGGTTTCTTGAGTGGCAATTTCCTAAATGTTTTCTGGGTCTGAGTTGGTTTTGCCTTCTTCCTTTCCAAATTTTGTATTCTGACGTAATACAAACAGGAGTTTGGACAGAGTAGCCATTATGAAATAAAAAACACAACAAATATGCGTTTGAAGCTTATATATGTACAGGTAACACGAGCAAGGTAAGTTTTTGTGTTTTCGAAAGTAAAATTGAACACTCTGGCTGAGGTAACAGATATTAATTGCCTCCAAAACCGAGTTTCACTGCAATTTTTTTGTTAATTCATTCAGAAACCAAAGACACTCAGTTGGGAGGTGTGGATGTATCTGGAAACAGCCGTTTACATGGCCATAATTCAAGCCCAATATCCCTAAGAACTCCTGCATTTCTTTGGCTTTTTTCTCATTTTTCTTATTTATCATGGTTTGTAATGAATTTTCTGATGTGAGCTTTGCTTTTGAGGCTGGCATATTGAGTTCAGGGCACAAGAGGAAGGTTCTTTTTCAATCAGGGCACAGCTGTTGGCTTTCTCCAATTCTGGCTTGCTGTCATTGTTGTGGGTTCCTCAGCTGACTTTTGGTTTCTTGAGTGGCAATTTCCTAAATGTTTTCTGGGTCTGACACGGTTTTTCCTTCTTAATCCCAAATTTTGTATTCTGACGCAATACAAACAAGAGTTTGGACAGACTAGCAATGATGAAATAAAAAACAAAACAAATAGGCATTTGAAGCTTAGAAATCTACAGGTAAGAAGACTAAGGTGAGTTTTTGAGTTTTGGAAAATAAAATGGAACACTTTGGCTGAGGTGACAGATATTAATTGCCTCCAAACCGAGTTTCACTGCGATTTTCAGGTTAATTCAGTCAGAAACCACAGACACTCAGCTGGGAGGTGTGGATGAATCTGGAAACAGCCGTTTACATGGCAATAAATCAAGCCCAATATTACTAAGAACTCCTGCATTTCTTTGGCTTTTTTCTCATTTTTCTTATTTATCATGGTTTGTAATGAATTTTCTGATGTGAGCTTTGGTTTTGATGCTGGTATATTGAGCTCAGGGCACAACAGGAAGGTTCTTTTTCAATCAGGGCACAGATGTTGGCTTGCTGCAATTCTGGCTTGCTGTCATTGTTTTGGGTGCCTCAGCCGATTTGTGGTTTCTTGAGCGGCAATTTCCTAAATGTTTTCTGGGTCTGAGTCGGTTTTGCCTTCTTCCTTCACGAATTTTGTATTCTGATGCAATACAAGCAAGATTTTGGACAGAGTAGCCATTATGAAAGAAAAAAAAAAAAACACAGCAAATTGCCCTTTCAGGATTAGAAATCTACAGGCAACTCGACAAAGATGAGTTTCTGTGTTTTGGAAAATGACATGGAACACTTCTGCTGAGGGGACAGATTCTAATTCCCTCCAAATTGAGTGTGAGTGCGATTTTGAGGTGAATTCAATCAGAATTCCAAAGTCTGTCTGTGGAAGGGGGGATGAATCTTTAAACAACCAGTTTCTTTGTGTCTAAATCCAGCCAAATACCACAAAGGACTCTTGAATTTCTTTGGCTTTCTCAGATTTCCCTTATTTATCATGGTTTGTAATGAATTTTCTGATGGGAGCTTTGGTTTTGAGGCTGCAATGTGGAGTTCTGGGCACTGGATTAATGGTCTTGTTCAATCAGGGCACAGCTGTTGGCTTGCTCCAATTCTGTCTTGCTTTCAAGGTTTTGGGTGCCTCAGCTCATTTGTGGTTTCTTGAGCGGCAATTTCCTAAATGTTTTCTGGGTCTGAGTTGGTTTTGCCTTCTTCCTTCCCCAATTTAGTATTCTGATACAATGCAAAGAAGAGTTTGTACAGAGTAGCCATTATGAAATAAACAACACAACAAATAGGCGTTTCAAGATTTTAAATCTGCAGGTAACACGACCAAAGTGAGTTTTTTTGGTTTGGAAAATCAAATGGAACACTTTGGCTGAGGTGACAGATATTAATTGCCTCCAAACGGAGTTTCACTGCGATTTTCGGGTTCATTCTGTGAGAATTACACAGGCAGTCAGCTTTAGGCGTGGATGAATCCGGGAACTGCTGGCTTCCTTGCGACTAAATCAAGCCCAATAACATTATGGATTCTTGCATTTCTTTGGCTTTTTTTCTGATTTTTCTTATTTATCATTGTTTGCAATGAATTTTCTGATGTGAGCTTTGGTTTTGAGGCTGGCATATTGAGTTCAGGGCACAAGAGGAAGGTTCTTTTTCAATCAGGGCACAGCTGTTGTCTTGCTGCAATTCTGCTTGCTGTCATTGTTTTCGGTGCCTCAGCTGATTTGTGGATTCTTGTGTTGCAGTTTCCTAAATGTTTTCTAGGTCTGAGTCGGATTTGCCTTCTTATTCCCAAATTTTGTATTCTGATGCAACATAAGCAAGATTTGGACAGAGTAGCCATTATGAAAGAAAAAAAAAAAAACACAGCAAATTGCCCTTTCAGGATTAGAAATCTACAGGCAACTCGACCAAGATGAGTTTCTGTGTTTTGGAAAATGACATGGAACCCTTCTGCTGAGGGGACAGATTCTAATTCCCTCCAAATTGAGTGTGAGTGCGAATTTGAGGTGAATTCAATCAGAATTCCAAAGTCTGTCTGTGGAAGGGGGGGATGAATCCGGAAACAGCCAGTTTCCTTCTGTCTAAATCCAGCCAAATACCACAAAGGACTCTTGAATTTCTTTGGCTTTCTCAGATTTCCCTTATTTATCATGGTTTCTAATGAATTTTCTGATGTGAGCTTTGGTTTTGAGGATGGAATATGGAGTTCAGGGCACTGGATTAATGGTCTTGTTCAATCAGGGCACAGCTGTTGGCTTGCTCCAATTCTGTCTTGCTTTCAAGGTTTTGGGTGCCTCAGCCGATTTGTGGTTTCTTGAGCGGCAATTTCCTAAATGTTTTCTGGGTCTGAGTTGGTTTTCCCTTTTCCTTCCCACATTTTGTATTCTGACGCAATACAAACAAGAGTTTGGACAGAGTAGCCATCATGAAATAAAAAAAAAAAAAACAAATTAGCGTTTGAAGCTTATGAATCTAAGGGTAACACGACCAAGGTGAGTTTTTGTGATTTGGAAAATCAAATGGAACACTTTGGCTGAGGTGACTGATATTATTGCCTCCAAACCGAGTCTTACTGTGATTTTCAGGTTAATTCAGTCAGAATTCCACAGGCAGTCAGCTGGAGGGGTGGATGAATCCGGGAACAGCCGGTTTCCTTGCAACTAATTCAAGCCACTATGATTATGGATTCTTGCATTTCTTTGGCTTTTTTCTCTTTTTTCTTATTTATGATGATTTGTAATGAATTTTCTGATGTGAGCTTTGGTTTTGAGCCTGGCATATTGAGTTCAGGGCACAAGAGGAAGATTCTTTTTCAATCAGGGCACAGCTGTTGGCTTGCTCCAATTCTGGCTTGCTGTCATTGTTTTGGGAACCTCAGCCGATTTGTGGTTTCTTGAGCGGCAATTTCCTTAATGTTTTCTGGGTCTGAGTCGGTTTTGCCTTCTTATTCCCATATTTTGTATTCTGATGCAATACAAGCAAGATTTGGACAGAGTAGCCATTATGAAAGAAAAAAAAAAACACAGAAATTGCCCTTTCAGGATTAGAAATCTACTGGCAACGTGATCAAGATTAGTTTCTGTGTTTTGGAAAATGACATGGAACCCTTCTGCTGAGGGGACAGATTCTAATTCCCTCCAAATTGAGTGTGAGTGCAATTTTGAGGTGAAATCAATCAGAATTCCAAAGTCAGTCAGTGGAAGGGGGGGATGAATCTTTAAACAGCCAGTTTCCTTGTGTCTAAATCCAGCCAAATATCACCAAGAACTCGTGCATTTCTTTGGCTTTTGTCTCATTTTTCTGATTTATCATGGTTTGTAATGAATTTTCTGATGTGAGCTTTGGTTTTGAGGCTGGCATATTGAGTTAAGGGCAGCGGATCAATGGTCTTTTTCAAACAGGACACAGCTGTTGGCTTGTTGCAATTCTGGCTTGCTGTCATTGTTTTGCATGCCTCAGCTGTTTTTGGTTTCTTTAGCGGCAATTTCCTACATGTTTTCTGGGTCTGAGTTGGTTTTGCCTTCTTCCTTCCCAAATTTTCTATTCTGTCGTAATACAAACAAGAGTTTGGACAGAGTAGCCATTATGAAATAAAAAACACAACAAATATGCGTTTGAAGCTTATATATGTACAGGTAACACGAGCAAGGTAAGTTTTTGTGTTTATGAAAATAAAATTGAACACTCTGGCTGAGGTGACAGATATTAATTGCCTCCAAAACCGAGTTTCACTGCGATTTTTTTGTTAATTCATTCAGAAACCAAAGACACTCAGTTGGGAGGTGTGGATGAATCTGGAAACAGCCGTTTACATGGCCATAATTCAAGCCCAATATCCCTAAGAACTCCTGCATTTCTTTGGCTATTTTCTCATTTTTCTTATTTATCATGGTTTGTAATGAATTTTCTGATGTGAGCTTTGCTTTTGAGGCTGGCATATTGAGTTCAGGGCACAAGAGGAAGGTTCTCTTTCAATCAGGGCACAGCTGTTGGCTTTCTCCAATTCTGGCTTGCTGTCATTGTTGTGGGTTCCTCAGCTGACTTTTGGTTTCTTGAGTGGCAATTTCCTAAATGTTTTCTGGGTCTGAGTTGGTTTTGCCTTCTTTCTTGCCAAATTTTGTATTCTGACGCAATACAAATAAGAGCTTGGGCAGAGTAGCCATTATGAAATAAAAAACAAAACAAATAGGCATTTGAAGTTTTGAAATCTACAGGTAAGAAGACTAAGGTGAGTTTTTGAGTTTTGGAAGATAAAATGGAACACTTTGGCTGAGGTGACAGATATTAATTGCCTCCAAACCGAGTTTCACTGTGATTTTCAGGTTAATTCAGTCAGAAACCACAGACATTCAGCTGGGAGGTGTGGATGAATCTGGAAACAGCCGTTTACATGGCAATAAATCAAGCCCAATATTACTAAGAACTCCTGCATTTCTTTGCCTTTTTTCTCTTTTTTCTTATTTATCATGCTTTGTAATGAATTTTCTGATGTGAGCTTTGGTTTTGAGTCCGGCATATTGAGTTCAGGGCACAAGAGGAAGGTTCTTTTTCAATCAGGGCACAGCTGTTGGCTTGTTCCAATTCTGTCTTGTTTTAAGTTTTTGGGTGCCTCAGCGGTGTTTGGTTTCTTGAGAGGCAATTTTCTAAATGTTTTCTGGGTCTGAGTTGGTTTTGCCTTCTTCCTTCCCAAATTTTGTATTCTGACTCAATACAAACAAGAGTTTGGACAGAATAATGAATTTTCTGATGTGAGCTTTGGTTTTGAGGCTGCAATATGGAGTTCAGTGCACAAGAGAATGGTTCTTTTTCAATCAGGGCACAGCTGTTGGCTTGCTCCAATTCTGGCTTGCTGTCATTGGTTTAGGTGCCCCAGCCGATTTGAGGTTTCTTGAGCAGCAATTTCCTAAATGTTTTCTGGGTCTGAGTTGGTTTTGCCTTCTTCCTCCCCAAATTTTGTATTCTGACGCAATACAAACAAGAGTTTGGACAGAGTAGCCATTATGAAATAAGAAACACAACACATAGGCATTTGAAGCTTATAAATCTACAGGTAACACGAACAAGGTGAGTTTTTGTGTTTTGGAAAATCAAATGGAACACTTTGGCTGAGGTGACAGTTATATATTGCCTCCAAACTGAGTTTCACTGCGAATTTCAGGTTAATTTAGTCAGAAGTCTACAGGCAGTCAGCTTTAGGGTTGGATGAATCCGGGAACAGCCGGTTTCCTTGAGACTAAATCAAGCCCAATATCATTATGGATTCTTGCATTTCTTCGGCTTTTTTCTCATTTTTCTTATTCATCATGGTTTGTAATGAATTTTCTGATGTGATCTTTGGTTTTGAGGCTGGCATATTGAGTTCATGGCACCAGAGGAATGGTCTTTTTCAAACAGGGCTCAGCTGTTCGCTTGCTCCAATTCTGGCTTGCTGTCGTTTTTTTTTGTCCCTCAGCCAATTTGTGGATTCTTGAGTGGTAATTTCCTAAATGTTTTCTGGGTCTGAGTTGGTTTTGCCTTCTTATTCCCTAATTTTGTATTCTGATGCAATACAAGCAAGATTTTGGACAGAGTAGCCATTATGAAAGAAAAAAAAAAAACACCAAATTACCCTTTCAGGATTAGAAATCTACAGGCAACATGAGCAAGATGAGTTTCTGTGTTTTGGAAAATGACATGGAACACTTCTGCTGAGGGGACAGATAGTAATTCCCTCCAAATTGAGTGTGAGTGCGATTTTGAGGTGAATTGAGTCAGAATTCCAAGCTCAGTCTGTGGAAGGGGGGGATGAATCTTTAAACAGCCAGTTTCCTTCTGTCTAAATCCAGACAAATATCACAAAGGACTCTTGCATTTCTTTGGCTTTTTCACATTTCCCTTATTTATCATGGTTTGTAATGAAATTTCTGATGTGAGCTTTAGTTTTGAGGCTGGCATATTGAGTTCAGGGCACAAGAGGAAGGTTCTTTTTCAATCAGGGCACAGCTGTTGGCTTGCTCCAATTCTGGCTTGCTGTCCTTGTTTTGGGTGCCTCAGCTGACTTTTGGTTACTTGAGCGGCAATTTCCTAAATGTTTTCTGGGTCTGAGTTGGTTTTGCCTTCTTCCCAAATTTTGTATTCTGACGCCATACAAACAAGAGTTTGGGCAGAGTAGCCATTATGAAATAAAAAACACAACAAATAGGCGTTGGAAGCTTAGAAATCTACAGGTAACTCAACCAAGGTGAGGTTTTGTGTTTTGGAAAATGAAATGGAAGACTTTGGCTGAGGTGACAGATATTAATTGCCTTCAAACTGAGTTTCACTGTGATTTTCAGGTGAATTCAGTGAGAATTCCACAGGCAGTCAGCTGGAGGGGTGGATGAATCCGGGAACAGCCGGTTTCCTTGCGACTAAATCCAGCCCAATATCATTATGGATTCTTGCATGTCTTTGTCTATTTTCTCATTTTTCTTATTTATCATGGTTTGTAATGAATTTTCTGATGTGAGCTTTGGTTTTGAGGCTGCAATATGGAGTTCAGGGAACCTGAGGAATGGTCTTTTTTAATCAGGGCACAGCTGTTGCCTTGCTCCAATTCTGGCTTGCTGTCATTGGTTTGGGTGCCTCAGCCAATTTGTCGTTTCCTCAGTGGCAATTTCCTAAATGTTTACTGGTTCTGAGTTGGTTTTGCCTTCTTCCTTCCCAAATTTTGTATTCTGAAGAAATATAAACAAGAGTTTAGACAGAGTAGCCATTATGAAATTAAAAGCACAACAAATAGGCGTTTGAAGCTTAGAAATCTACAGGTAACACGACCAAGGTGAGATTTTGTGTTTTGGAAAATAAAATGGAACACTTTGGCTGAGGTGACAGATATTAATAGTCTCCAAACTGAGTTTCACTGCGATTTTCAGGTTAATTCAGTCAGAAGTCCACAGGCAGTCAGCTGGAAGGGTGGATGGATCTGGGAACAGCCGGTTTCGTTGTGACTGAATCAAGCCCAATATCATTATGGATTCTTGCATTTCCTTGGCTATTTTCTCATTTTTCTTTTTATCATGGTTTGTAATGAATTTTCTGATGTGAGCTTTGGTTTTGAGGCTGGCATATTGGGTTCAGGGCACAAGAGGAAGGTTCTTTTTCAATCAGGGCACAGCTATTGGTTTGCTACAATTCTGTCTTGCTTTAAAGGTTTTGGGTGCCTCAGCGTTGTTGTTTTTTGATCCACATTTTCTGAAGGTTTTCTGGGTCTGAGTTGGTTTTGCCTTCTTCCTTCCCAAATTTTCTATTCTGACACAATACAAACAAGAGTTTGGACAGAGTAGCCATTATGAAATTAAAAACACAACATTACGCGTTTGAAGCTTAGAAATCGATAGGTAACACGACCAAGGTGAGTTTTTGTGTTTTAGAAAGTGTCATGGAACACTTCTGCTGAGGGGACAATTTCTAATTCCCTCCAAAGTGAGTTTCACTGCGATTTGCAGGTTAATTCAGTCAGAATACACATTCACTCAGCTGGGAGGTGTGGAAGAATCTGGAAACAGCAGTTTACATGGGAATACATGAAGCCCAATATCACTAAGAACTCCTGCATTTCTTTGCTTTTTTCTCATTTTTCTTATTTATCATGGTTTGTAATGAATTTTCTGATGTGAGCTTTGGTTTTGAATCTGCTATATTGAGCTCAGGGCACAAGAGGAATGTTCTTTTTCAATCAGGGCACAGCTGTTGGCTTGCTCCAATTCTGGCTTGCTGTCCTTGTTTTGGGTGCCTCAGCTGACTTTTGGTTTCTTGAGCGGCAATTTCCTAAATGTTTTCTTGGTCGGAGTTGGTTTTGCCTTCTTCCTTCCCAAATTTTGTATTCTGACGCAATATAAACTAGAGTTTGGACAGAGTAGCCATTATGAAATAAAAAACACAACACATAGGCGTTTGAAGCTTAGAAATCTACAGGTAACACGACCAAGGTGAGTTTTTGTGTTTTGGAAAATCAAATGGAACACTTTGGCTGAGGTGACAGATATTAATTGCCTCCAAACTGAGTTTCACTGTGATTTTCAGGTTAATTCAGTGAGAATTGCACAGGCAGTCACCTGGAGGGGTGGATGAATCCAGGACTAGCCAGATTTCTTACGACTAAATCAAGCCCAATATCATTATGGATTCTTGCATTTCTTTGGCTTTTTTCTCTTTTTTCTTATTTATCATGGTTGGTAATGAATTTTTGATGTGAGCTTTGGATTTGAGGCTGCAATAAGAACTTCCGGGCACAAGAGAAATGTTCTTTTTCAATCAGGGCACAGCTGTTGGCTTGCTCTAATTGTGGCTTGCTGTCATTGTTTTGGGTGCCTCAGCAAATTTGAGGTTTCTTGAGTGGCAATTTCCTAAATGTTTTCTGGGTCTGACACGGTTTTTTCTTCTTATTCCCAAATTTTTTATTCTGACTCAATACAAACAAGAGTTTGGACAGAGTAGCCATTATGAAATAAAAAACACAACAAATAGGCGTTTGAAGCTTAGAAATCTACAGGTAACACGACCAAGGTGAGTTTTTGTGTTTTGGAAAATAAAATGGAACACTTTGGCTCAGGTGACACATATTAATTGCCTCCAAACTGAGTTTCCCTGTGATTTTCAGGTTAATTCAGTGAGAATTGCACAGGCAGTCACCTCGAGGGGTGGACGAATCCAGGAATAGCCGGATTCCTTACAACTAAATCAACCCCAATATCATTATGGATTCTTGCATTTCTTTGGCTTTTTTCTCATTTTTGTTATGTATGATGGTTTGTAATGAATTTTCTGATGTGCGCTTTGTTTTTGAGGTTGGCATATTGAGTTCAGGGCACAAGAGGATGGTTCTTTTTCAATCAGGGCACAGCTGTTGGCTTGCTCCAATTCTGGCTTGCTGTCATTGTTTTGGGTGCTTCAGCCGATTTGTGGTTACTTGAGTGGTAATTTACTAAATGTTTTCTGGGTCTGAGTTGGTTTTGCCTTGTTATTCCCAAATTTTGTATTCTGATGCAATACAAGCAAGATTTTGGACAGAGTAGCTATTATGAAAAAAAAGAAAATACGGCAAAAAGCCCTTTCAGGATTCAAAAGCTACAGGGAACAAGACCAAGATGAGTTTCTGTGTTTTGGATAATGACTTGGAACACTTCTGCTGAGGGGACAGATTCTAATTACCTTCCAATTGAGTGTGAGTGCGATTTTGAGGTGAATTCCATCAGAATTCCAAAGTCAGTCTGTGGAAGGGGTTGATGAATCTGGAAACAGCCAGTTTCCTTGTGTCTAAATCCAGCCAAATATCACAAAGGACTCTTGCATTTATTTGACTTTTTCACATTTCCCTTATTATCAAGGTTTGTAATGAATATTCTGATGTGAGCTTTGGTTTTGAGACGGCAATATGGAGTTCAGGGCACCGGAAGAATGGTCTTTTTAAAACAGGGCACAGCTGTTAGCTTGCTCCAATTCTGGGTTGCTGTCATTGGTTTTGGGGTTTCAGCTGACTTTTGGTTTCTTGAGCGGCAATTTTCTAAATTTTTTCTGGGTCTGAGTTAGTTTTGCCTTATTCCTTCCCAAATTTTGTATTCTGACACAATGCAACAAATAGACATTTACAGATTATAAATCTGCTGGTAACACGCCAATATGATTTTTTTTGTTTTGGAAAATAAAATGGAACACTTTGGCTGAGGGGACAGATATTAATTGCCTCCAAACTGAGTTTCACTGCGATTTTCTGATAAATTCAGTCGGAATTCCACAGGCAGTCAGCTGGAGCTGTGGATGAATCTGGGAACAGCCGATTTCCTTGCGACTAAATCAAGCCCAATATCATTATGGATTCTTGTATTTCTTTGGCTTTTTTCTCATCTTTCTTATTTATCATGGTTTGTAATGAATTTTCTGGTGTGAGCTTTGGTTTTGAGGCTGGCATATTGAGTTCAGGGCACAAGTGGAAGGTTCTTTTTCAATCAGGTCACAGCTGTTGGCCTGCTCCAATTCTGGCTTGCTGTCATTGTTTGGGTGCCTCAGGAGATTTGTGGTTTCTTGAGTGCCAATTTCCTAAAAGTTTTCTGGGTCTGAGTCGGTTTTGCCTTCTTATTCCCAAATTTTGTATTCTGATGCAATACAAGCAAGATTTTGGACAGAGTAGCCATTATGAAAGAAAAAAAAAAACACATCAAATTGCCCTTTCAGAATGAGAAATGTAGGCAATATGAACAAGATGTGTTTGTGTGTTTTGGAAAATGACATGGAACCCTTTTGCTGAGGGGACAGATTCTAATTCCCTCCAAATTTGGTTTCTTGTGTGGCATTTTCCTGAAAGTTTTCTGGGTCTGTGTTGGTTTTGCCTTTTTCCTTCCCAAATTTTGTATTCTGCCGCAGTAGAAACAAGAGTTTGGACAGAGTAGCCATTTTGTAATGAAAAACACAACAAATAGGCATTTGTAGCTTAGAAATCTACAGGTAACACGACCAAGGTGAGCTTTTGTGTTTTGGAAAATAAAATGGAACACTTTGGCTGAGGTGACAGATATTAATTGCCTCCAAACAGAGTTTCACTGCGATTTTCAGGTTAATTCAATCAGAATTCCACAGGCAGTCAGATGGAGGGGTGGATGAATCCGGGAACAGCCAGTTTCCTTGCAACTGAATCAAGCCCAATATCATTCTGGATTCTTGCATTTCTTTGCCTTTTTTCTCATTTTTGTTATTTATCATGATTTGTAATGAATTTTCTGATGTGAGCTTTGGTTTTGAGGCTGCAATATGGAGTTCAGGGCACCGGAGGAATGGTCTTTTTCAATCAGGGCACAGCTGTTGGCCTGCTCCAATTCTGGCTTGCTGTCATTGTTTTGGGTGCCTCAGCTGAATTTGGATTTTTGAATGGCAATTTCCTAAACGTTTTCTGGGTCTGAGTTGGTTTTGCCTTCTTCCTTCCCAAATTTTGTATTCTGATGCAATACAAACAAGAGTTTGGACAGAGTAGCCATTATGAAATAAAAAACACATCAAATAGGTGTTTTAAGCTACAGGTAACACGACCAAGGTGAGATTTTGTGTTTTGAAAAATAAAATGGAACACTTAGGCTGTGGTGACAGATATTAACTGCCTTCGTTCAGGTTAATTCAGTCAGAATTCCACAGGCTGTCAGCTGGAGGGGTGGATGAATCTGGGAACAGCCGGTTTCCTTGCGACAGTATCAAGGCCAATATCATTCTGGATTCTTGCATTTCTTTGGCTTTTTTTCTCATTTTTCTTATTTATCATGGTTTGTAATGAATTTTCTGATGTGAGCTTTGGTTTTGAGGCTGGCATATGGAGTTCAGGGCACAAGAGGAAGGTTCTTTTTCAATCAGGGCACAGCTGTTGGCTTGCTCCAATTCTGGCTTGCTGTCATTGTTTTGGGTGCCTCCGCCGATTTGTGGTTTCTTGAGTGGCAATTTCCTAAATGTTTTCTGGGTCTGAGTTGGTTTTCCTTCTTCCTTCCCAAATTTTGTATTCTGACACAATACAAACAAGAGTTTGGACAGAGTAGCCATTAGGAAATAAAAAACACAACAAATAGGCTTTTGAAGATACAGGTAACACGACCAAGGTGAGATTTTGTGTTTTGGAAAATAAAATGGCACACTTTGGCTGTGGTGACAGATATTAACTGCCTCCGTTCAGGTTAATTCAGTCAGAATTCCACAGGCAGTCAGCTGGAAGGGTGGATGAATCCGGGAACAGCCGGTTTCCTTGCAACTAAATCCAGCCCAATATCATTCTTGATTCTTGCATTTCTTTGTCTATTTTCTCATTTTTCTTATTTATCATGGTTTGTAATGAATTTTCTGATGTGAGCTTTGGTTTTGAGGCTGCAGTATGGAGTTCAGGGCACCGGAGGAATGGTCTTTTTCAATCAGGGTACAGCTGTTGGCCTGCTCCAATTCTGGCTTGCTGTCATTGTTTTGGGTGCCTCCGCCGATTTGAGGTTTCTTGAGTGGCAATTTCCTAAACGGTTTCTGAGTCTCAGTTGGTTTTGTCCTCTTCCTTCCCAAATTTTGTATTCTGACGCAACAGAAACAAGAGTTTGGACAGAATAGCCATTATGAAATAAAAAACACATCAAATAGGCTTTTGAAAGCTACAGGTAACACGACCAAGGTGAGATTTTGTTTTGGAAAATGAAATGGAACACTTTGGCTGTGGGGACAGATATTAACTGCCTCCGTTCAGGTTAATTCAGTCAATATTCCTCAGGCATCAGCTGGAGAGGTGGATGAATCTGGGAATATACGGTTTCCTTGCGACAAAATCAAGCCCAATATCATTATGAATTCTTGAATTTCTTTGGCCTTTTTCTCATTTTTCTTAATTTTAGTGGTTTGTAATGAATTTTCTGATGTGAGCTTTGGTTTTGAGGCTGGCATATGGAGTTCAGGGCACAAGAGGAAGGTTCTTATTCAATCAGGTCACAGCTGTTGGCTTGCTCCAATTCTGGCTTGCTGTCATTGTTTTGGGTACCTCCGCCGATTTGAAGTTTCTTGAGCATCAATATCCTAAATGTTTTCATGGTCTGAGTTGGTTTTCCTTCTTCCTTCCCAAATTTTGTATTCTGACACAATAAAACAAGAGTTTGGACAGAGTAGCCATTATGAAATAAAAAACACAACAAATAGGCGTTGGAAGCTTAGAAATCTACAGGTAACTCAACCAAGGTGAGGTTTTGTGTTTTGGAAAATGAAATGGAAGACTTTGGCTGAGGTGACAGATATTAATTGCCTCCAAACTGAGTTTCACTGTGATTTTCAGGTGAATTCAGTGAGAATTCCACAGGCAGTCAGCTGGAGGGGTGGATGAATCCGGGAACAGCCGGTTTCCTTGCGACTAAATCCAGCCCAATATCATTATGGATTCTTGCATGTCTTTGTCTATTTTCTCATTTTTCTTATTTATCATGGTTTGTAATGAATTTGCTGATGTGTTCTTTGGTTTTGTGGCTGCAATATGGAGTTCAGGGAACCTGAGGAATGGTCTTTTTTAATCAGGGCACAGCTGTTGCCTTGCTCCAATTCTGGCTTGCTGTCATTGGTTTGGGTGCCTCAGCCAATTTGTCGTTTCCTCAGTGGCAATTTCCTAAATGTTTACTGGTTCTGAGTTGGTTTTGCCTGCTTCCTTCCCAAATTTTGTATTCTGAAGAAATATAAACAAGAGTTTAGACAGAGTAGCCATTATGAAATTAAAAGCACAACAAATAGGCGTTTGAAGCTTAGAAATCTACAGGTAACACGACTAAGGTGAGTTTTTGTGTTTTGGAAAATAAAATGGAACACTTTGGCTGAGGTGACAGATATTAATAGTCTCCAAACTGAGTTTCACTGCGATTTTCAGGTTAATTCAGTCAGAAGTCCACAGGCAGTCAGCTGGAAGGGTGGATGGATCTGGGAACAGCCGGTTTCGTTGTGACTGAATCAAGCCCAATATCATTATTGATTCTTGCATTTCCTTGGCTATTTTCTCATTTTTCTTTTTATCATGGTTTGTAATGAATTTTCTGATGTGAGCTTTGGTTTTGAGGCTGGCATATTGGGTTCAGGGCACAAGAGGAAGGTTCTTTTTCAATCAGGGCACAGCTATTGGTTTGCTACAATTCTGTCTTGCTTTAAAGGTTTTGGGTGCCTCAGCGTTGTTGTTTTTTGATCCACATTTTCTGAAGGTTTTCTGGGTCTGAGTTGGTTTTGCCTTCTTCCTTCCCAAATTTTCTATTCTGACGCAATACAAACAAGAGTTTGGACAGAGTAGCCATTATGAAATTAAAAACACAACATTACGCGTTTGAAGCTTAGAAATCGATAGGTAACACGACCAAGGTGAGTTTTTGTGTTTTAGAAAGTGTCATGGAACACTTCTTCTGAGGGGACAATTTCTAATTCCCTCCAAAGTGAGTTTCACTGCGATTTGCAGGTTAATTCAGTCAGAATACACATTCACTCAGCTGGGAGGTGTGGAAGAATCTGGAAACAGCAGTTTACATGGGAATACATGAAGCCCAATATCACTAAGAACTCCTGCATTTCTTTGGCTTTTTTCTCATTTTTCTTATTTATCATGGTTTGTAATGAATTTTCTGATGTGAGCTTTGGTTTTGAGGCTGGCATATTGAGTTCAGGGCACAAGAGGAAGGTTCTTTTTCAATCAGGGCACAGCTGTTGGCTTGCTCCAATTCTGGCTTGCTGTCCTTGTTTTGGGTGCCTCAGCTGACTTTTGGTTTCTTGAGTGGCAATTTCCTAAATGTTTTCTTGGTCGGAGTTGGTTTTGCCTTCTTCCTTGCCAAATTTTGTATTCTGATGCAATATAAACTAGAGTTTGGACAGAGTAGCCATTATGAAATAAAAAACACAACACATAGGCGTTTGAAGCTTAGAAATCTACAGGTAACACGACCAAGGTGAGTTTTTGTGTTTTGGAAAAATCAAATGGAACACTTTGGCTGAGGTGACAGATATTAATTGCCTCCAAACTGAGTTTCACTGTGATTTTCAGGTTAATTCAGTGAGAATTGCACAGGCAGTCACCTGGAGGGGTGCATGAATCCAGGACTAGCCAGATTTCTTACGACTAAATCAAGCCCAATATCATTATGGATTCTTGCATTTCTTTGGCTTTTTTCTCTTTTTTCTTATTTATCATGGTTGGTAATGAATTTTTGATGTGAGCTTTGGATTTGAGGCTGCAATAAGAACTTCCGGGCACAAGAGAAATGTTCTTTTTCAATCAGGGCACAGCTGTTGGCTTGCTCTAATTGTGGCTTGCTGTCATTGTTTTGGGTGCCTCAGCAAATTTGAGGTTTCTTGAGTGGCAATTTCCTAAATGTTTTCTGGGTGTGACACGGTTTTTTCTTCTTATTCCCAAATTTTTTATTCTGACTCAATACAAACAAGAGTTTGGACAGAGTAGCCATTATGAAATAAAAAACACAACAAATAGGCGTTTGAAGCTTAGAAATCTACAGGTAACACGACCAAGGTGAGTTTTTGTGTTTTGGATAATAAAATGGAACACTTTGGCTCAGGTGACATATATTAATTGCCTCCAAACTGAGTTTCCCTGTGATTTTCAGGTTAATTCAGTGAGAATTGCACAGGCAGTCACCTCGAGGGGTGGACGAATCCAGGAATAGCCGGATTCCTTACAACTAAATCAACCCCAATATCATTATGGATTCTTGCATTTCTTTGGCTTTTTTCTCATTTTTGTTATGTATGATGGTTTGTAATGAATTTTCTGATGTGCGCTTTGTTTTTGAGGTTGGCATATTGAGTTCAGGGCACAAGAGGATGGTTCTTTTTCAATCAGGGCACAGCTGTTGGCTTGCTCCAATTCTGGCTTGCTGTCATTGTTTTGGGTGCTTCAGCCGATTTGTGGTTACTTGAGTGGTAATTTACTAAATGTTTTCTGGGTCTGAGTTGGTTTTGCCTTGTTATTCCCAAATTTTGTATTCTGATGCAATACAAGCAAGATTTTGGACAGAGTAGCTATTATGAAAAAAAAGAAAATACGGCAAAAAGCCCTTTCAGGATTCAAAAGCTACAGGGAACAAGACCAAGATGAGTTTCTGTGTTTTGGATAATGACTTGGAACACTTCTGCTGAGGGGACAGATTCTAATTACCTTCCAATTGAGTGTGAGTGCGATTTTGAGGTGAATTCCATCAGAATTCCAAAGTCAGTCTGTGGAAGGGGTTGATGAATCTGGAAACAGCCAGTTTCCTTGTGTCTAAATCCAGCCAAATATCACAAAGGACTCTTGCATTTATTTGACTTTTTCACATTTCCCTTATTATCAAGGTTTGTAATGAATATTCTGATGTGAGCTTTGGTTTTGAGACGGCAATATGGAGTTTTGGGCACCGGAAGAATGGTCTTTTTAAAACAGGGCACAGCTGTTAGCTTGCTCCAATTCTGGGTTGCTGTCATTGGTTTTGGGGTTTCAGCTGACTTTTGGTTTCTTGAGCGGCAATTTTCTAAATTTTTTCTGGGTCTGAGTTAGTTTTGCCTTATTCCTTCCCAAATTTTGTATTCTGACACAATGCAACAAATAGACATTTACAGATTATAAATCTGCTGGTAACACGCCAATATGATTTTTTTTGTTTTGGAAAATAAAATGGAACACTTTGGCTGAGGGGACAGATATTAATTGCCTCCAAACTGAGTTTCACTGCGATTTTCTGATAAATTCAGTCGGAATTCCACAGGCAGTCAGCTGGAGCTGTGGATGAATCTGGGAACAGCCGATTTCCTTGCGACTAAATCAAGCCCAATATCATTATGGATTCTTGCATTTCTTTGGCTTTTTTCTCATCTTTCTTATTTATCATGGTTTGTAATGAATTTTCTGGTGTGAGCTTTGGTTTTGAGGCTGGCATATTGAGTTCAGGGCACAAGTGGAAGGTTCTTTTACAATCAGGTCACAGCTGTTGGCCTGCTCCAATTCTGGCTTGCTGTCATTGTTTGGGTGCCTCAGGAGATTTGTGGTTTCTTGAGTGCCAATTTCCTAAAAGTTTTCTGGGTCTGAGTCGGTTTTGCCTTCTTATTCCCAAATTTTGTATTCTGATGCAATACAAGCAAGATTTTGGACAGAGTAGCCATTATGAAAGAAAAAAAAAAAACACATCAAATTGCCCTTTCAGAATGAGAAATGTAGGCAATATGAACAAGATGTGTTTGTGTGTTTTGGAAAATGACATGGAACCCTTTTGCTGAGGGGACAGATTCTAATTCCCTCCAAATTTGGTTTCTTGTGTGGCATTTTCCTGAAAGTTTTCTGGGTCTGTGTTGGTTTTGCCTTTTTCCTTCCCAAATTTTGTATTCTGCCGCAGTAGAAACAAGAGTTTGGACAGAGTAGCCATTTTGTAATGAAAAACACAACAAATAGGCATTTGTAGCTTAGAAATCTACAGGTAACATGACCAAGGTGAGCTTTTGTGTTTTGGAAAATAAAATGGAACACTTTGGCTGAGGTGACAGATATTAATTGCCTCCAAACAGAGTTTCACTGCGATTTTCAGGTTAATTCAATCAGAATTCCACAGGCAGTCAGATGGAGGGGTGGATGAATCCGGGAACAGCCAGTTTCCTTGCAACTGAATCAAGCCCAATATCATTCTGGATTCTTGCATTTCTTTGCCTTTTTTCTCATTTTTGTTATTTATCATGATTTGTAATGAATTTTCTGATGTGAGCTTTGGTTTTGAGGCTGCAATATGGAGTTCAGGCCACCGGGGGAATGGTCTTTTCCAAACAGGGCACAGCTGTTGGCCTGCTCCAATTCTGGCTTGCTGTCATTGTTTTGGGTGCCTCAGCTGAATTTGGATTTTTGAATGGCAATTTCCTAAACGTTTTCTGGGTCTGAGTTGGTTTTGCCTTCTTCCTTCCCAAATTTTGTATTCTGATGCAATACAAACAAGAGTTTGGACAGAGTAGCCATTATGAAATAAAAAACACATCAAATAGGTGTTTTAAGCTACAGGTAACACGACCAAGGTGAGATTTTGTGTTTTGAAAAAATAAAATGGAACACTTAGGCTGTGGTGACAGATATTAACTGTCTTCGTTCAGGTTAATTCAGTCAGAATTCCACAGGCTGTCAGCTGGAGGGGTGGATGAATCTGGGAACAGCTGGTTTCCTTGCGACAGTATCAAGGCCAATATCATTCTGGATTCTTGCATTTCTTTGGCTTTTTTTCTCATTTTTCTTATTTATCATGGTTTGTAATGAATTTTCTGATGTGAGCTTTGGTTTTGAGGCTGGCATATGGAGTTCAGGGCACAAGAGGAAGGTTCTTTTTCAATCAGGGCACAGCTGTTGGCTTGCTCCAATTCTGGCTTGCTGTCATTGTTTTGGGTGCCTCCGCCGATTTGTGGTTTCTTGAGTGGCAATTTCCTAAATGTTTTCTGGGTCTGAGTTGGTTTTCCTTCTTCCTTCCCAAATTTTGTATTCTGACACAATACAAACAAGAGTTTGGACAGAGTAGCCATTAGGAAATAAAAAACACAACAAATAGGCTTTTGAAGATACAGGTAACACGACCAAGGTGAGATTTTGTGTTTTGGAAAATAAAATGGCACACTTTGGCTGTGGTGACAGATATTAACTGCCTCCGTTCAGGTTAATTCAGTCAGAATTCCACAGGCAGTCAGCTGGAAGGGTGGATGAATCCGGGAACAGCCGGTTTCCTTGCAACTAAATCCAGCCCAATATCATTCTTGATTCTTGCATTTCTTTGTCTATTTTCTCATTTTTCTTATTTATCATGGTTTGTAATGAATTTTCTGATGTGAGCTTTGGTTTTGAGGCTGCAGTATGGAGTTCAGGGCACCGGAGGAATGGTCTTTTTCAATCAGGGTACAGCTGTTGGCCTGCTCCAATTCTGGCTTGCTGTCATTGTTTTGGGTGCCTCCGCCGATTTGAGGTTTCTTGAGTGGCAATTTCCTAAACGGTTTCTGAGTCTCAGTTGGTTTTGTCCTCTTCCTTCCCAAATTTTGTATTCTGACGCAACAGAAACAAGAGTTTGGACAGAATAGCCATTATGAAATAAAAAACACATCAAATAGGCTTTTGAAAGCTACAGGTAACACGACCAAGGTGAGATTTTGTTTTGGAAAATGAAATGGAACACTTTGGCTGTGGGGACAGATATTAACTGCCTCCGTTCAGGTTAATTCAGTCAGAATTCCACAGGCAGTCAGCTGGAAGGGTGGATGAATCTGGGAACAGCCGGTTTCCTTGCAACTAAATCCAGCCCAATATCATTCTTGATTCTTGCATTTCTTTGTCTATTTTCTCATTTTTCTTATTTATCATGGTTTGTAATGAATTTTCTGATGTGAGCTTTGGTTTTGAGGCTGCAGTATGGAGTTCAGGGCACCGGAGGAATGGTCTTTTTCAATCAGGGTACAACTGTTGGCCTGCTCCAATTCTGGCTTGCTGTCATTGTTTTGGGTGCCTCCGCCGATTTGAGGTTTCTTGAGTGGCAATTTCCTAAACGGTTTCTGAGTCTCAGTTGGTTTTGTCCTCTTCCTTCCCAAATTTTGTATTCTGACGCAACAGAAACAAGAGTTTGGACAGAATAGCCATTATGAAATAAAAAACCCATCAAATAGGCTTTTGAAAGCTACAGGTAACACGACCAAGGTGAGATTTTGTTTTGGAAAATGAAATGGAACACTTTGGCTGTGGGGACAGATATTAACTGCCTCCGTTCAGGTTAATTCAGTCAATATTCCTCAGGCATCAGCTGGAGAGGTGGATGAATCTGGGAATATACGGTTTCCTTGCGACAAAATCAAGCCCAATATCATTATGAATTCTTGAATTTCTTTGGCCTTTTTCTCATTTTTCTTAATTTTAGTGGTTTGTAATGAATTTTCTGATGTGAGCTTTGGTTTTGAGGCTGGCATATGGAGTTCAGGGCACAAGAGGAAGGTTCTTATTCAATCAGGTCACAGCTGTTGGCTTGCTCCAATTCTGGCTTGCTGTCATTGTTTTGGGTGCCTCCGCCGATTTGAAGTTTCTTGAGCATCAATATCCTAAATGTTTTCTTGGTCTGAGTTGGTTTTCCTTCTTCCTTCCCAAATTTTGTATTCTGACACAATACAAACAAGAGTTTGGACAGAGTAGCCATTAGGAAATAAAAAACACAACAAATAGGCTTTTGAAGCTACAGGTAACACGACCAAGGTTAGATTTTGTGTTTTGGAAAATCAAATGGAACAAGTTGGCTGTGGTGACAGATATTAACTGCCTCCGTTCAGGTTAATTCAGTCAGAATTCCACAGGCAGTCAGCTGGAGGGGTGGATGAATCCGGGAATAGCCGGTTTCCTTGAAACTAAATGAAGCCCAATATCATTATGGATTCTTGCATTTCTTTGGCTTTATTCTGATATTTCTTATTTATCATGGTTTGTAATGAATTTTCTGATGTGAGCTTTGGTTTTGAGGCTGCAATATGGAGTTCAGGGCACCGGAGGAATGGTCTTTTTCAATCAGGGCACAGCTGCTGGCTTGCTCCAATTCTGGCTTGCTGTCATTGTTTTGGGTGCCTCCGCCGATTTGAGGTTTCTTGAGTGGCAATTTCCTAAACGGTTTCTGAGTCTCAGTTGGTTTTGTCCTCTTCCTTCCCAAATTTTGTATTCTGACGTAATACAAGCAAGATTTTGGACAGAATAGACATTATGAAATAAAAAACACATCAAATAGGCTTTTGAAAGCTACAGGTAACACGACCAAGGTGAGATTTTGTGTTTTGGAAAAAGATATGGAACACTTTTGCTGAGGTGACAGATATTAATTGCCTCCAAACCGAGTTTCACAGCGAATTTCATTTTAATTCAGTCAGAAACCACAGACACTCAGCTGGGAGGTATAGAAGAATCTGGAAACAGCCATTAACAAGGGAATAAATCAAGCCCAATATCACTAAGAACTCCTGCATTTCTTTGGATTTTTTCTGATTTTTCTTATTTATCATGGTTTGTAATGAATTTTCTGATGTGAGCTTTGGTTTTGAGGCTGCAATATCGAGTTCAGGACACCGGAGGAATGGTCTTTTTCAATCAGGGCACAGCTGTTGGCTTGCTCCAATTCTGGCTTGCTTTCAAGGTTTTGGCTTCCTCAGCGGCCCTTTGTTTCTTGAGCGGCAATTTCCTAAATGTTTTCTGGGTCTGAGTTGGTTTTGCCTTCTTCCTTCCCAAATTTTGTAATCTGACGCAATACAAACAAGAGTTTGGGCAGAGTAGCCATTATGAAATAAAAAAACACGACAAATATGCGTTTGAAGCTTAGAAATCTACAGGTAACACAACCAAGGTGAGTTTTTGTGTTTTGGAAAATCAAATGGAACACTTTGGCTGAGGTGACAGATATTAATTGCCTCCAAACTGAGTTTCCCTGCGATTTTCAGGTTAATTCAGTCAGAATTCCACAGGCAGTCAGCTGGAGGGGTGGATGAATCCGGGAACAGCCGGTTTCCTTGCAACTAAATCAAGCCGAATATCATTCTGGATTCTTGCATTTCTTTGGCTTTTTTCTCATTTTTCTTATTTATCATGGTTTGTAATGAATTTTCTGATGTGAGCTTTGGTTTTGAGGCTGCAATATGGAGTTCAGGCCACCGGGGGAATGGTCTTTTTCAAACAGGGCACAGCTGTTGGCTTGCTCCAATTCTGGCTTGCTGTCATTTTTTTGGGTTCCTCAGCGGCCGTTTGTTTCTTGAGCGGCAATTTCCTAAATGTTTTCTGGGTCTGAGTTGGTTTTGCCTTCTTCCTTCCCAAATTTTGTAATCTGACGCAATAGAAACAAAAGTTTGGGCAGAGTAGCCATTATGAAATAAAAAACACAACAAATAGGCGTTTTAAGCTTAGAAATCTACAGGTAACACAACCAAGGTGAGCTTTTGTGTTTTGGAAAATCAAATGGAACACTTTGGCTGAGGTGACAGATATTAATTGCCTCCAAATTGAGTTTCACTGCGATTTTCAGGTTAATTCAGTCAGAATTCCACAAGCTGTCAGCTGGAGGGGTGGATGAATCCGGGAACAGCCGGTTTCCTTGCGACTAAATCAAGCCCAATATCATTATGGATTCTTGCATTTCTTTGGCTTTTTTCTCATTTTTCTTATTTATCATGGTTTGTAATGAATTTTCTGATGTGATCTTTGGTTTTGAGGCTGCAATATGGAGTTCAGGGCACCGGAGGAATGGTCTTTTTCAATCAGGGCACAGCTGTTGGCCTGCTCCAATTCTGGCTTGCTGCCATTTATTTGGGTGCCTCAGCTGACTTTCGGTTTCTTGAGCGGCAATTTCCTAAATGTTTTCTGGGTCTGAGTTGGTTTTGCCGTCTTCCTTCCCAAATTTTCTTTTCTGATGGCATACAAACAAGACTTTGGACAGAGTAGACATTATGAAATAAAAAACACATCAAATAGGCTTTTGAAAGCTACAGGTAACACGACCAAGGTGAGATTTTGTGTTTTGTAAAAAGAGATGGAACACTTTTGCTGAGGTGACAGATATTAATTGCCTCCAAACCGAGTTTCACAGCGAATTTCATTTTAATTCAGTCAGAAACCACAGACACTCAGCTGGGAGGTGTAGAAGAATCTGGAAACAGCCATTAACAAGGGAATAAATCAAGCCCAATATCACTAAGAACTCCTGCATTTCTTTGGATTTTTTCTGATTTTTCTTTTTTATCATGGTTTGTAATGAATTTTCTGATCTGAGGTTTGGTTTTGAGGTTGCAATATCGAGTTCAGGACACCGGAGGAATGGTCTTTTTCAATCAGGGCACAGCTGTTGGCTTGCTCCAATTCTGTCTTGCTTTCAAAGATTTGGGTTCCTCAGCGGCCCTTTGTTGCTTGAGCGGCAATTTCCTAAATGTTTTCTGGGTCTGAGTTGGTTTTGCTTTATTCCTTCCCAATATTTGTATTCTGCCCACATACAAACAAGAGTTTGGGCAGAGTAACCATTATGAAACAAAAAACACAACAAATAGGCGTTTGAAGCTTAGAAATCTACAGGTAACACGACCGAGGTGAGTTTTTGTGTTTTAGAAAATAAAGTGGAACACTTTAGCTGAGGTGACAGTTATTAATTGCTTCCAAACTGAGTTTCACTGCAATTTTCCGGTTAATTCAGTCAGAATTCCACAGGCAGTCAGCTGCAGGGTTGGATGAATCCGGGAACAGCCGGTTTCCTTGCGAACAAATCCAGCCCAATATCATTCTGGATTCTTGCATTTTTGGGTATTTTCTCATTTTTCTTATGTATGAAGGTTTGTAATGAATTTTCTGATGTGAGCTTTGGTTTTGAGGCTGCAATATGGAGTTCAGGGCACCGGAGGAATGGTCTTTTTCAATCAGGGCAGAGCTGCTGGCTTGCTCCAATTCTGGCTTGCTGTCATTGTTTTGGGTGCCTCCGCCGATTTGAGGTTTCTTGAGTGGCAATTTCCTAAACGTTTTCTGAGTCTCAGACGGTTTTGTCCTCTTACTTCCCAAATTTTGTATTGTGACGCAATACAAGCAAGATTTTGGACAGAATAGACATTATGAAATAAAAAACACATCAAATAGGCTTTTGAAAGCTACAGGTAACACGACCAAGGTGAGATTTTGTGTTTTGTAAAAAGACATGGAACACTTTTGCTGAGGTGACAGATACTAATTGCCTCCAAACCGAGTTTCACAGCGAATTTCATTTTAATTCAGCAGAAACCACAGACACTCAGCTGGGAGGTATAGAAGAATCTGGAAACAGCCATTAACAAGGGAATAAATCAAGCCCAATATCACTAAGAACTCCTGCATTTCTTTGGATTTTTTCTGATTTTTCTTATTTATCATGATTTGTAATGAATTTTCTGATCTGAGGTTTGGTTTTGAGGTTGCAATATCGAGTTCAGGACACCGGAGGAATGGTCTTTTTCAATCAGGGCAAAGCTGTTGGCTTGCTCCAATTCTGTCTTGCTTTCAAAGT